>NW_008825429.1:276852-313008 GCF_000699105.1 Pygoscelis adeliae
GGTGTGACGGCGGCGAGGCGTACCGTACCCGCCACGCTGTACGCCGCTGTTCGCACACGGAGCACCGTGTGCATCTCCTCCGTTTTTAACGCCGTGGCTGACCTGACGGCACCGCTGTCTACGTTCACACCGCCAGCGCCACTGCGCTTTTGGTGCCTGGCACCTCCTCTGCCAATAACGCTACCGGATCTCTCTTTTTTTGGGGGTAGGGAAGCTGAAATTTCCCTATGCAGTGTGTTTCAGGCAAAATCCTTTTCTCGCGGATTGCTGTTACGTTACCTCAGGGCTGCCCCCGTTTTGCCACACAAAACGCAATAAATCAGATTGCTAGTGCCTCCACAAAGGGAAAGACACTTTCACCGTTTCATTAAAGGGTGTAACACAACGAGCCATGATTACTGTGTCCAATGCGGCCCTCTTGTGAGAGAATTTCTTTTATCCTTTATCACATTCACAGACAAGGACACCAGAAATTAGTCGAAGAACTAACATACATACAACGAAGAACAAGACTCGGCTGTTACGGGGCTCAGACCCACTTGCACCCTCTGGTCCCACAAACCTGCTGGTGACCATCAGCTTTCATTAAAAACAAAAAAAATGAAAAGACCTTACAAGTTTTAGACCTCAGAGGCATTGAAAGAAGGCTGAAATCAGTCCCAAGAGCAGAATACCCACTGAAGATCCTCAAGCCTGGAAAGAATCATAGAATCATTAAGGTTGGAAAAAAGAACCTAGAACACTAGTCCTTGAGAGGAGACATTGCCTTCGCATCTCAGGGGGGTGCTGGTGCCAAGTCCCTGTACGTCGGGCAGCTGACGCTACTCAATTTATGACACTGGGGGGCAAGAGATGAGTTTTACTGAGGTACCTGGTTTGGGGGCAGAGGGGTGGGACACACTTTCACTATAGGGTGAAAAAGCATCAAATCTCCCAGCTCCCTTTTTATCCAACCAAACAGCAGAGTGGGGGCAAGAGAAAAACTGGGGGGGGGGGGAGGGGGGAAGCAAGCTAACTAAATCTTTACTCTAGGCATTTAATCCAAAAAGGGAAATATGGAGAGCTTCCATGAGTTCAAACAGGGATTTCTCTAGTAGCAACAAATCTTTATCTAAGAGTCCCTCAGGTACTATGGAGACATGCAGGATTGAATTCCAGAGCGAAAACAGGAAAATGAAGGAGACAGAGAGGACAACACAGGTGCCAGTGAGTGATGAAGATAAACCAGCTGGAAGTTTTTATAAATACACATGAATGGTGAAGCTTAGAGACCTGGAATGAGGAGCAAGTGGTAAAAACTGGTTATAACTTGGCTGTTCAGAGCTGGAGCACAGCAGAATTTAAGAGAACCCAGGACTATGTCTGCAGAGACCTTATCCCTGGAACGAGGACCCAGCCCTGCTTACTCTTAAAGCCGCTGCTAAACCACTGGGATATACCTGGCTCTTCAGCACAGGGTGTAGAAAGGACAACAGAGGCCAAGTTTCCCCACGTTGCTTCTGTATGTTGTATTTGGCTTTATCGTTGTTTCCATAGTGATTAAAGTTTATCCTGTGGCAAAACAATGCCCTAAGAACAAAGCAGCTGGGTAACAATATTTCCATTTCGGGGTGCTCAAACATCATACTTCAGGTAAAACTACAGATTTAAAATAATGCATTCTAAATATATTTATTTGCTTCTAGTTTCTGAGCATTAGCTTTCATTTTTTTTCCAGGTCTTTCTTCATAGCTATCCAGACTAGCCACTTTTGCTTTACAGCTGTTTGAAACGCTCACACCAATGTAAAACTAGGTAAACTGGAAAGAAAAAAAAAACCCACAACATTTCAAGACCTGACAAAGGGGAGGGTGAAACTTAGCAGTTGGGCACTGCGGAAGGGAAATGATTCCTCCTCAAAAAATGGAAATACGTCTGGCTGTGGAACAGTCCACAGAATTTACACTTGCAGAGATTTTAATTGTGAATAATGCTGCTGTATTGCTGACAAGAGAAAGGTGTCATTTTAAATGGACGTTGGTGTCACCTCTCAACCCTTACGAAGCTTAAATGCACAATTTTAATTTATGGGTAACTACTGCATTTTAATTCTTCTGCGGGGTAATTGTTGGTGTCCAAAACTGGCTAAAGCAGATTTTTGCACCTTGTTAATTGCGGTCTCCTGTTTGAGCATCAGTCTCAGCGCAATGTCCGTGTTCGCGTGTTTCTGACTTGCATCCTTTTCCCCAGAAGCGAATACCGACCCTACTTCCAGGCTCACCCTTGCCCTCCCTTTCACTTGAGAAGCCATCTTCCCCAAGTTCTGCTTGCCAGTAGCTAGAACTAATGATGATTTACACATCAACTCCACTAAAGGAGAGCAGAAATTCACAGATAGGAAAATTAAATGTTGCCAAACGACCCTCCCACAGATAAATGGCTTTAGAGAAAATCCTCAATAGGCTCTGCCTATGAAAACATATTTCCATTCAAGTCTCTTGCAGTGTGAAAGACGGATGCTATGGAAACTGCCGCTCAGACTTCTGCCTGCACTGGCTTAGTCTATGAGGCAAAGAAATTACAAAGGGCTGTGCCAGGGCACAGTGGTGGGGCTTTAAGTGTCTGCTTCCCGAAGTTCTCAAGCATTCAGTATTTTCCTTTATTTGGTTTTTCAAAATCCTGGCTGAGTGTAGTCCCCTGCTGCTGCTCTTTCCCCATATGGACAACATTTGTCTTTTGTTTACTCAGCCAGCTGCAATGTGTGCTCTCCCCAAAACCCTTATTCTCTTTGTTTATATCTAGATTATACCACACACGACAGTATCATCTGAGTAGCTGCATCCTGCTGATTCCAGACCCCGCATACAGACAAACCACTTCAGACCAGCCCAGTTTCACCACGGTCTCTGCTCGTGGAGGGGATGCTTCCCCAGCAAGCTGTTCTTCATGGGAGTCCTCCAGCCTAGGCTTGCCCTGCGTAGGGAACTAACATTGTCAGTGTAGTTGCACATCGGTGGCTCCTGGCTTTTGTCAGAGGTTGAGCCTGCTGAGACGTCCCGCTGCCTGAACACAGGTTTGCGTGCACGTGAAGTGGGATGGTGGCATTAAAACACGAGAGCACTGTTTCAGGAACCCTGCAAGGGGACCTGCTGGAGGCACACTGGGCCATGGTCCATCACACCACGAGCTGGGTTCCTGGGCAGGTCTGTGCACCCGGCACCCGGCCAGTGGGATGAGAAGGCAGAAGCTGCAGCGCTGTGCTGCCAATGCAGGAGATGTCACTGGTTCTCTGAAACAAAACTACTCCCTTCCTTCGAGTTCCCAGGCCCCTATTCCTCCTTCTGTGACAGAAGAGGGATTTGTAACCACAGGAAACATTTCCATATAATGAACTGAAAATGAGAACATCTTTTAATATTTAAACACTATCTCTTTTTATGCTAAAAGATCAAAGACGTGCACTTCGGCACACAGGTTGTATTGCCGTGTGATTCAAGAACAGTGTAGGTGAGGTCAGTATACCCCAGCTCTGACATTTCCAAGTAACTGGAGTTCTCCCATCTGATCTGCCAGCTCCTGTGCAGAGTGGGTGCCCACATGCCTAACCCTAAGAGTTGGCCTTTTTCCCCTTCCACCTCGGAGTAATAACCTGCATATTCTGGCCACATGCAGGAGCAGCAATGCATGTGCTCCGCCACCAGCTCACTCTCAATCACAAAGCACTGGAAGTCTGAAGACTATCCAAGAGGAGAAAAGATGTTTGTGATGGATACTTCTCAAAGATTGCTGCCAGCCACTGGAAAACAAACGTCGCTCTCCAAGAGCTTCTCAGAGGACATGGGAGAAACTTGCTAAGGAGAATGCAATGCCCTGTACGTTTCTGGTTCGTGCAAGTGGCAATTGCTGCAGTTCCCTGTGGAACGGCTTTCTTGGAATCCACTGAAATACCAGCCACAGTCATTTACCAATAAAACCACATGCAAATGATGCCATCATGTAACAGAAGAAGGCTGGTACTCTTTCTGACAGGGATAAAAAAGTAAGTTCTTCTCTTTGGAGAGTACATAAAAAAATAATGAGAAAGCGAGGTCATCTGGGGAAAGTAATACGACAGAACTAGAGCTGGAGTGTTTGCAAGGAAGTCCACGACTGTTCTCAGTGAGAAGCAAAGGCTGCTTCCAGCTGGGAGCTGAGATCAGCAGGGCTGCATGGCACGCTCTGCATCTGGCACAATGATGAGGAAAGGGCATATGCAGGTATACGCTACTGGTAGTGTACGTCAATCACAGTATGAATGTGTGTATCGACACTCACAAAATGCTCCAGTCTGTACCTGATACATATTTGCATATTAAGTATTCAAGACAAAAATGTTCAAGGTCAGGCTTTAAGACAGTCTTGTTTTTGCAGTGCTGAACTGACTTCTTCCCACACTTGCTGTTCTAGAAGCACGTCTCTGAAACAAACAGGACTTTCTTGCATCTCTGCTATACAGTGGCATTATCTTAGTAACAATGACAGGAGAAGCCAAGGCATCCACACCAGCTGCCTACTAATTTACACTGGACGTGTCACCAGGTTGTAGGTAATCATAAAAGCATGACTAAGGTGAGGCAGCCACCTATAAAACCTTTGTTGGGGGGCTGCAGCATCCATGCCTTCAATACAGAGAACCAGCTACTTTAGACACACACCAGGAAAGGTCCCTTACAAAAGAGTTAACGCCAGGAGGACTACAGTGATTTACATGGTTCAGACCACCTCATTCTCAGCAGATCAAAGATTTGGAGGGTAGAGACTGTAGGCCAGTAAGAGCCTGCTGTGTCGTGACCAAGGATATGCTTTGCATGTTCTGTCAACATGGCCAGAGGCTGCCTTTACACAACTAGGAGACAGGCATCAATGGAAACTTCCGAGACCGTAAAAAAAAAGTCAAATTCAGTTTAGTTTCATCTGGTCACCAACACTTCCCCTGAGCACAAGGGCACCTTTCACATGGGCGCAGAAGGAAGATTTAAGTCAGCAAGTTCCAACTGGCATCGGTATGGGAAAAATGTATCATACCTTCAGCGCTTGGTTCTTCCACAGTGGAGGGATGGGACTGGGCGATCCTTGAAGCTCCTTCCAACCCTACGCGTCCTTTTGCTGCCGACTACAAGACAGACAGACAGTGAGCAAATATTGACGCTCCCACCACCTGCTAGGAAAAGGAAAAGCAATTTCTAATCATTATTTGTAACAGGAACACTACGTTCTGCCACAAAAAGAGGAGGAAGTTCCCAATGACCTCTCGCTTCCACAGGGGAAGCTGAGGACAGCTGCCGTAGGTTAGTCATGCTTTGGGACACAACATGCAGATTTATGCATGACACCTTTGCTTCTCGGAAGCAGGCTAGAGGAACAGACTAGCAACCAGCTGGGTGTCAGGACAGAGAGCAGTGTGCTAACAAATTCTTTCCCAACATCATCCTAGACCAAGAGACTAAAGTACTGAGAGAACTCATGCTTTAATAGACACTGAAATCACAAAGAAGGAAGGCCAAATGCCTTAGCAATTTCAATAAAAATATGAAAATCTTTTTACATGGTAAATTTCATAATATAAAAAGTTTAATGCTGTCTGGAAACAGAGTTTTAATTTACAAAGAAAGTTCATATAGGCCAAACATGGCTAACACTGCATACAAGGAGAGCAAGTGCTAAAGGGCTGCTGCTTGGAAGAGTCTTTGCTGACAGTCCTCTCTGAGTTACCATCTTCAGCGCTCTTTTGAAGGAATTCTGCAACCGAGGGGCCAAGTTTTCCACACACATTTGCAGCCTTTCTAACAGCACGACAATGCAATGAACCTGAAACTGCTCAAACCCATTATTACCATCTAGCCTGAAACGACCAGTGTTTCTTAACAGATTCACAGATATTTCTGTGCACCTGGATCTATTCTGCAACTTGAAAGACATGTTCACAGAATGAGTTTGACCTAATGAAAGGAAATATGGCCTGGAGTGATATACGTGGGTGTAGCAACCCTTCAATGGTTTTTCCTTGTTTAAGTAAGGTATGATTAAAAAGAAGGAAAATCAGTACCAGGCCAGAGTACAGGCTAACCAACAAAATCAAATTAAACTGGATTTTGATCAGAGAGATTGTTTACTGTTCCCATTTAGTTGGAGCTAAAGACAGTCAATAAAAAAATCTGTCATCTCACAGAGTAAAACGTACTGGGCAAAACCAAACTAAAATACATTCTATGGCCTTGGGGAATGGTTGCATGTGGCAGGTTTAATGTGAAAGTGGATAATACCTAATTCTTATTGCTCACTGTATTAAGCAGTGTTGTCACTTGTACCATGCACAAATACAACAACGACAAATGCATTTAAACTCCACAGAAGGAATTCTAATATCAAACGGAGAACATGTTATTTTCATTTCCTGAATTTCTCCACATATTGGGCAAACCTGATAACTTTTTTTTCCTCACAAAGGGGTTGTTTCTCATTCAGGGAGTGGAGGAGTGAGGCACAAGGTGTGTGAAGTGTCTCCCAGCCATGAGCAAGCATGCATCTTCATGGCTCTCATTAAGCCAATGGAAGTGCCCTGTGTCAAGTCAATGGAAACACACTTCCCAAAGGACTTGTTCTAGTGACACTCACCTTCCATATTTATACAACACCAATTTCCCAAATACTGAACTTCCTCTACATCTGAACCCTTCCCTGTTTCTAATGCCCACCCCCCCCTAAAAAAACCCCAACAGAACCACCACCCCCCGCCCCGATTTAGCTCTTTCTGAAAACTTTAAGCCAGTATGAAACCTACTGGCAGCATGAAAATGGGTTGTACCAAAATGGCAATATATAATTTCTACAGATTAAAAGATCCTTTAGTTATGGAAGTAAACTACAAGTAAAGAGGCTTATTTCTGGCATGTTATGCAGCACTACAGGGAGTATTTGCTGTTGCTATAAACAAAAAGCTGCCCACTTCCATCCTGGATGTTCCTGGGATGTCGTTTTAAAACAGTTATGCTGGTTAGAAACAGTTTAGGTCACATGAAGTCTCTCAGCAGTCTTGTGACCACAGCAAGTTGCATGATCAGCAATATCACAGTCTACATGATGGGTAGACGCTGTACTGACTCATTTTGGCCCACTATTCTAATTTTTCCTGCCAAATGACGAGAAGATGATATTTAGCACCAAACCATCACAGAAAGATGTAATGTACAGACAAATAACTTGCATCATGAGTTGAACAGATTTACTCAACCGTTTTGCTACATTGCATAATATGAGTAGATGAATAACTACTCTTTCTGTCTTTCTGCACTGAAACTTTTGTGATCATCCATCCCTTGTTAGCTGACTGTTAACAACACAGCCCTATATTCTTTGCCTTTAGTGCTTGTGTTAATTTCTTGCGATGGCAAAAAGGAAAACATTCTCCTGAAACCAGTGGATTCTAGAATATACTCAAAGCAAGCATTTGATATATGCACCATGAGTAAGCTGAGCCTAAGTAATTTTATATTCCGGTATCAGAATTGAATCCTCTGTCCTGCTAGCATGCTTTTCCTCCAAGATCCCTAAGAAAATCACAAATGATCAGATCCATATTTTCAAGAAGAGCATCCAGACATGATAAGTGCAACAATTATCTGCATCAGCGATGTACCCCTAATACGTTTACAAAGCTGACTGCACTCACCATTCAGGTAGTCAGTTGCAAGACTGGAAGTCGACTTAAGATCCAGCTAAAACTCAGGGCCTAATTAATTAAGCCTCACAACACCTCTGTGAGGTAGGTAGGTAAGTATTACTATCCCCATTTAGATAGAAAGGGAAGACGAGGCACGGAGAGGTGAAGTGATTAGCCTTCAGTCACTCAGCAAATTTTGGGAGTGCAGAATAGAAACCAAAAGCCTTGGTGATCCAGTGCTCCGACTTCATAGCACATGGCCTGTGAAATACTTCGCTTGGATCTAAGTGTGCAGTGTGGCTGAGTTAATGCTACCACATGCCCACAGTTTTCAGTGCATGTAAATTACCATTTTGATTCTGATTACATCACTGCATTCAATAGCCGCTTAAAAGAAATAATCTCCAACTTGATCCGTAACACCTAAACACCATCCAGCCTCGGAAAGCTTACTTTACACATCACCCCTGGGGTGCTCTGGGTTCTCTGTTCTCCACATATCAGAGGGCGCAGAGGTTCTGCATAGAGCCGCTCTGCTTGTTGCCTCATGTACATGCTCTACCTGCACTGACATCTGCTTAGACTGGTATACTTGCTCCAAAAGAAACTTGCTTCCGCAGCAGGGAAAAGCAGGTTTGCAGACCTGCCCGTGATGAGCTATGTGGAATGATTTAGCAGGATCAGTGAAGGATTTATTTGGTCAGGTGATTTCTAAATCACATACACTGATGTCACATTCCTGCCTACTGTGGAACTGTAACATAATGTTCTGAGCTTCAATGTCTGTAACCCTTTTTTGTGCACACTTAGCAGACAGAAGACATCTGCGCTGCCCAAATACTTGCCAAGATGAAAATTTCACCATAACGCTGTGTGCCAGAAAAATCTTTCCATAAAACCAGAACTTGTCTGTCTGACACATGCTCACTACCTCAAGCTGAGGCTCACCTTGCTCGTTATGCCCCAAACATTCTTTTTGAGCAGACCAACCAGCAAAATATCACCTGAAAGGTTTCCCTCCAGAAAAGAGTTACCTGAGATGCAGGTTTTAGAATGGGGCACCTCTGTCCTCTTGTCTTTGTTTCACCAGCCTCTAAATGATGCAAGAGAACTGCCAGTATCATGCTGCTATGGAGTTTTATTGCCAGCAATTTCTTGTGTTTGGCTAACTTGGCAGAGATATCTAGAGGTATGTTATCTTGTCCTCTGTCAGCCTTTGAAAGCAATCAAATAAATGGCTTGTACTTCTCCAGGCAGAAACTTGTGCATACTTCCTTTATGGTATACATGAAAGTTCTGCCTCCTCTCACTTCCCTCTCCAATCCCTGATATGTATAATTTCTGTATAAAAAGCCAGCTGTAAAACCTCCTGTTAGGTAAGAAACACAAGTAGGTGGCTTAAAAGCTAGTATTTTATGAACAGACAACTAGATTCATTGGACCTGTTGCTGCAAATACTGAACACTACATAGAACCTGTTATCAAGTGAGTCTGGCCAAGGTCCTGATAAGGGAAACTAAAACCCATCTCTGTAAGGCCCGTGTTCCTACACAGTGACAGACAGGGCCAATCTGCCACATTCCTGTGCATTGCCAACTGTGGGTATGACCACGGCTTCTTAGGTAATGGTTCTGTATTGATAAAGGCAAGTGGGCAGAAGCAAATACTTTTACAAGGTTGTAAGTCATCAGCTGGTAGTCAAGACATTTCAGCATTTGGAGGAAGGAAAAAATCTTCCTGGTGACAAAAATTTATAACCGTTCCCAGATGGCAGCCTCAAGGGGCGTGCGGTTCCTGGAGTGCTACTGGAAGGTGGAGAATGAGTCGATGTCACTGCATTTGTAGTTTCAGGGCGCCTGTGTCCATTTGGAGGGTTCTTTTGTGGAGAAGCAAGGTGCTGCTCAATAGATAGGTCCTTTAGTTCCAGCTTATCTGCACTTTCTTCTTTGCTGTGCCGTGGAGATAAATTGAGCAAGCTGAGGACATCTTTCTTAGAAGTCATTGTTCCAGGAGCTCCTCGGAGAATCTTTATTGGCCCAGTGGAGTGATGGGGAGTGCTTTGCCAGAACATCTTTAAGTTGTGAATTGCTTGCACTTTTTCATCAATGGCAGCCATTTTTAATTTGTCTATGTCTGGGGCATCAGCTGGACTTGAGCGAGCAGAACCAGCTGAGGAATAAGAAAGAGCAGGAGACGGAGTGCTGCCACCAGGAGACTGATGCCCTGAGCTTGGAGAGATATTTCTGGGTGATTTAGAAATATGAGCACTGTAGGGAGAGCTGGGGTACTTGAGTTTAAAGTGAGGCTGTTCAGCTAAGGACCCATGTGAATCACAACTTGGAGATGGCTGCCCACTGTATTGGCCTGTGCCTTCTTTGTTTGACATCTCTGACGTCGTAGGGCTATTATAGCCAGAACTCACTTTCTGAAGGGATGAACTCCGTGTTGGAGGCTTTGGTTTAATTGCAAGAGGTGAAGACTGATTCTTCTGGCTAGAGCTGACTGGCCGACTGAATGCACTGGTCTCTGAAGATCTGAATGCAGACACACCTGCTGGGGTGGAAGCCCCATCATCTGAATTGTTGCTCTTGCTTATTTGGCTGCTGCTTCTCTGAAGACGTTCGACAGCAATGAGGTGACTCTGAGTTTCCTCCAGAATTTTTTGGGCCAACTCTTGCGGATCAAGCTTTGGATTACTGTCCTCCTGGGATTTGACAGTGCTGTCAGTCTCAGTGCTAGACTGGTCAGATTCCCCAGTATCAGAACTTGCAAGTTTCCCAACTTTTTGGAAAGGTGAATTTGGACTGGGAATAAGAGTCATTTTAACAGGAGAATTTGGGGTACTTATGCTCCCTTTGGAGTTGACAGACTCTTTAATACCTCCAGTCTGACCAGTTTGGGGCTGTTTGTGATCAGGGGAAAATCTTGGTTTTATGTTTTCTTGGTAACTGGCCAAAGGCTCATTGCTGATTATAGAAAAACCTTCATACTCTTCCTCATCTTTGCTGGCTACAGTGCTGGTTTGTGGTGACAACTGACTCTGTACTGCAGACCTATGCGGATAGATGTTCTTAGGCCTCTCATAGTCCTGGCGTCCTCTGTGTCCCACACCATCTGGCATGCTCTCTGGCTTGGAAACAAAACTCATGGAAGAAGCAATGGAGCTCAGGCTATACACAGAAATGGCATCCGATGCAATGCTGTCTGGACAAGTAGGAGAGAATGGAGGGTTTTGATACTGGGGTACAGGGTTTGAAATAGATTGAGCAGAAGCCAGTGACTCTAGTGATGAGGAACTGTCCAGGCTAAGGCGCTTAGGCAGCTCTGTAGAATCTAAAAAAGAAAAAAAAAATGTACAAACATGGCCCTAGATAACACAGTAAAATCAAACAAAACCAGGTAACATTCTTATCAGAATTAAGAGGAGATGCTACAAAACACGTACTCAGACTCTATGCTACTTCAAAAAACCCAACTACTACTTAGGTGAGAAAAAAAAATGTGCACAGCCCAGGAAATGCACAGGCAGGAACCTCAGTCCAGGTATCCTAGATGAAACTTGTCGATTTTTATATCTCAAAAACAAGGGTGAGTTATACATCCTCCAGTTGCTGAACTCTATTCCCAGCTTTGGCCTCAGCCAAGTCTTAGTGTTCGTTTCCCATATAAAAATAACATTTGCTGCACCTGTGGTATGATGTATGGCCTGTATGACCATGTATGATCTCTGCAAAAGGTAAGAGTGTGAGATTTCAACAGAAGCCATTCTGATCAAATCATCAGATGATATAGGAGCAAAAACTACTGTAAATAGCTTTACCAAAAAGTGCCAGCAAGGATTGTAGAGCAAAGTGCATGGTCCTCCTATTAGCTTGTTTCCCAGTTTTCAGAATCACCTCCTCTTGGCCAACTTCACAAAGGTCAAAACCTGTAGCAGAATATGGAGCAGAAAATCACACCTCATAGAAAGATCCAATGTGTTAAACAACTGTGATCTCATTTAGAACACAAATGGAACAGAAAGATATGAGGTTCTGCAGTGTCCTGGAATGATGACTCTTCACCAACAACGTAGTTTGCTGGTTTGTTTTTATTACTATTTAGCACACCTTCTCCAGCAGGCGTCAGGAGCTTTACGGAGTGTGAACACATACACATGAACAAATCACTGCTGTCCAAACTGACAGACAAAATGCACTAGTCAGTACCTTTTTAGCTGCGAGTTATTTGGAATTGTCAGGGAATGATATACTAAGCACATCTCAGGGGACAGTGTCCCACATGCCCCTACCATTCATCATTAATCCAAAGTTTTCTCACAGAAACAGGTCTGAAGAAGAGCTCAGACCTTGGAATTTAGCAAACGAAGGCTGGGCTGCAGGAGGCATGACTGTCAGTGAGAAACGATGCCTGGCTTTTACAACCTCCTCAAGCAGTCATCTTGGATGTTTCTTTTTGCAGCACTGCCTCTTCCCTGCAATGCCCTTTTACTAACTCTAAGCAAGGTCCAAGCCAGAATAAAACCTAGTTTAATATTTAGTTCTCATCTGTCTTTTCTGCAGCATGTAGACCCTGGTACATACTATCACCCTGATATGTCCTGTCCTTGCCCAGTGCACAGGTTTCCCTGCCAAAGGAATGATTATTGGTTCACTTCAGGTAGAAGGCCAGAAGGAAACTCAAAAGTATTTATTATGAACAAGAGGGGAACAGGATACTGAAATAAAAACTGGGGTTAAACCAACTTGATAGCACCAAGCTGCTGTCAACCCTGAAATCCATGTTCTGCTGATTCAGGAGATGTTTTGGTGCATGAGAGAAAAATTCACCTTACCACTGGCCAACCAGCGAGCAAAAGAGCTCTGTGCATGTGAACTGGCAGAGACGTACTGAGCAGTCAGGGATCACATCCAGAGATGCAAAGACCAAAGAGCACCCAGACAAACAAATCTAAAGCTGTGAGTCTTGTAACTACTTCAAGCCACCATATGAGACACTAGCATTAGTTTTAGGAAGACAATGGAAAGAAGTGTTTTCCTACCTAGAGCTGCCAGAAACTCATGACAGCCAGGTAGCCTCCAGAGTTGGACACTGATGGAAACCTGGATTGGTGCAGAGGAGAAATCTTGCTCCTTCTCGCCTGCCTGAAGTTGAACCAGGACTTGATGCAGCTGAAGATAACAATAGAAACATTAGCCATTCCTTACAAATCACATCACTGCTTTTCCGACAGTCACGGCTGAGGAAATGCACTGCAAACACCCATATATTCAGTTGCTGCTCCTGAACAGAACAGTGAGATGAAAAGGTCTGGGCACAGGGACAGTCCAGGGACAGCAACAATGGACAAACTTGAACAGCAGCAAAGGTAGGGACAGAAGAGGGGTGAGGGTTGGGGGGTGTGACCAGTGGAAATTGAGCAAGAAGGAAGCACAGCAGGAAAATCCGTGAAATGAAAGAAAAGGAAAGAGATACTTTGGGGCTGCTCACAGAAATATACTAAAGCCCATTCCATGACTGAGCCATACTGCTTACGCAAATCCCAAGAAACTCATTCTCAGCATTTAACTGGGCAGAACAAGTCATATGAAAACATGGAAGACCTTCCTAATACCTCCATGGCCTCCAGGAAAGAAGTTTCTCAACTGTGCCCAAAGGACAGGAGTAGCAAAGTAGAGAAAAAAAATGTGTTTATGAAGATCTGACACAAATTAAGGTGCCAGGATCCCATGTAATTCAAAAACACAGCCAGGGCAGGCAGGAAGGCTGGAAAAGCATTAATCAGGGACCAGCTAACCTCAGGACCACCCGTCTCTTACAACCCATAAAAGCTTACACAGTCTTTTTTCCACAGTAGCACTATGGAGCAAATTCCAGGCCTGAAAGCAGCTTGAAGACACTACACTGCAGTACAGGGACACAGGTCTGCAGTGACCAAGGTGTTTTATCCTGCACAGCAGTGTCATTCCCCAGTGCATGTAATACTCACCATTCCCACCATATTTTTAACAGCCTTCGGACAGCAGGTAACAAGAAAGGAAAAGAGAGGAGAAAAGAAAGAAAGAACACAGGTTATTTTGTGCTACAAAATGCCTGTGATAAGGAACCCTGCAGTGACACGTCCACATGCAAACTAGCATCCTGACTGCAAGATGCTCTATTCAGGGAAAGAAGGGAGCAATGGAAACGGCTTGAGCTGTGAATCAGAAGTCCAACAGCGTAGGAACAGGCAGCTGGAATCTGGGAGTGCCCAGCTCATTACAATCAACTCAGACACTTAGCAGGCAGATAACTCAGGCCAACCCACATTCTGGCAGAAGGCTGAACATAAAACAAGCCCTTCTCTTGTTTTCTCTGGGATACATTATTGGCACTTAATGCAGTCAGCAATCCCTAACTTTTCCTTGCACATGTGGTAGTATTGAAGTTGTCTCTTTCGTGGTTCCCGCCTTCTGTTTCGCACTAAAAATAATCATTTTCTATCCAGAGCAAAAGATCAGGCTCCCTGCCTTGCTGCTTCACTAATGCCAAGAGCACCTGCTCCCTTATGACACCTATCACCCATATGGGAAAGACAGTAAGCAACACCCACTGACTGAACTGTCAGTCACTACGTTCCAGTTTTGAACAAAGTCTTCTCTCCTTTGGGACAGGCAGAGCCTCAGCTGCTCACCAACTGACTGCTGAGAGGAAGGAGGGGGAAAAAAAGCAAGTAACCGCAGAGGAAGGGAGAGCTAAGTTGAAAAACCCTAACTTGTAACTGGATAGACTCTTATGCAAAAGGAAATTTTGCCTGGGGTTTGGGCTATAGAAGAACATTTGCAAAAACAATGCAATACCCCTGCCAATACGTATTGCATGGGGCAGCTGAGGAAACGGTGAGTGTATCTTTTGTTAGTTGTGTACAGCCATCTGAGTATTTTTCCTTGGGTGATTTAATTATCTGAGGCAAGAAGACAATCCTGAAGTAATCTCATGGACACTGTAACACATTCCCATCTATCGGAATGTTGTCTTCTACTCATTGCATCCCTTCTACTCTGGGCCTCCCTCTGGTGGCAATGAGGAAAAAATTACCCTGCTATTCAACCACAGAAGATTCGGGCACTGACAAAAGAGCCAAGGCAAGAAAGCAAAATGCCATAAAAGACAAGCCATTAGAAATATCTCATGTGGTATTGTAGTTCATAACAAGACAGCCTTTCCTTGAAGCAGACTCAGCCTAATGGATAGACAAAGCAGGCTGCTTAGTGGGTGACAGCAGAGCTGGGGCTGGTTTTTTTTCTGCATGTTGTGCAGACTCAACATGACAGAATGGAGGAGAGCCCTCTGAAGCTACACAGAGATAATCCCAGCTACCCACCCACGGTACTTCCCTAGAACACTTCTGCATGGGGAAAGGGGAAAAGAAAGTGAGCTATACGCCCATTCATTATGTGCAAGTGTGTTCATTTACTAAAGCAGGCAAATGATCAAGATAAACCTCATTAGAGGAGCAATCAGGACAGTAAGAAACACATAATGGAAAGCAGGCCAGGCTGGTGGCACAGAGAAAGGTTAGGTTAGGCTAGGCATGCTAGAAAGACTAGGGAGAGGAGGAATGTGAAGGAGATTGGGAGGAGCAGGGAGGAGTCCTATAGCCACAGGTGGCACTGCTTTTCTCTTAAAGACCATGAATCCTTTCAGCAGAGCTGTGAGCATGCACAGCAGGAGAAGCGCAGGCTCAGTAAGTTTTCTGACAGGCCTTGCATTGCCCAAAGTCAGCTACACCTTGGGACTTTGGTAATTACGGTGGACAAAGACCAGCCAACATGGGCCCTAGACAGGATGGCCAAATACCAATTAGTGGTTCTGCCACTCATTTCCCATTATTTTGCTTCCCCCTCACTGCAGTAGGTATCATGTTTTCACTTCTGTCACTGAATGGGGAGACCCAAGGCCATACAGCCCAGTAACATATCTGCATTTTTCTCTTCTGGACACACACTTTCATTCACACAAAGAGGCAAGTTTAGAATTTCAACCCTGAAATCTCCTAGCAAGCTCTGGGTTGATAAACCAGGGCATAAACCATTCTGTGCATTTCTGAATTTACTGACCTGGGAAGAACCATTTGGAAACTGGTACTGGAGGAAAACCTCTCAACTCACCCTGTTGATAAGCTGTTCTCCTGTTTCTGAAGCTGTGATAAGTTTACAAAGTGCCTGAAGTGCAGGGTTAGGCAAACCTGAAAAACATCAGCAGAAACAGGGATTGTTCAGTATGTGTTTCTTGACTGCTAGAAATGCAACCACCTGAACAGAACAAACTCAGCTAATTTCTAAAACTTCTCCCCCACATCACTGAACAGTACTGGAAGCAGCAGCAATTTCCAGAAAGCAAAAGGTTTTCCCACTTTGCATCTGGTTATACATTTTCTGACTGAGAGCTGGGAGAAAGGAACAGTCACATCATGCTTTTCAGATACTGGACCCAGTAGTAAATGATTCCCATCTATGACAACATTTTCATAAACACTTACTTTTAGAACCTCTACCCTTTTAAATACTTTTATTTCATTGATGTAAAACATCACCATTTTACAGGCTTGCATCAAAGAAAGGCAGGGAAAGGTCGATGTCTGCTTGGACAGATGAGGACAGAGCCCATAGCTGGCCTGCTTCTTACCTAGGAGGGACTGTATGGTGGTGCTGCACTGCTGTAGCCGGTCACCAGGGTCAGAGGTTGGAAAGAACACTGCTGCCGGGAGGCCGCTGGCTGGAGGGTCCAACCGAAATCCTACCGCAGTGAGTAGTGCCTGCCAGCCTGGAATGCCACCAACTTTGTTCTCCACGCTTTGTTGGGAGGTATACATGGAGTTGTGCTGCCCATTCTGGATTCGCTGCAATGATTTCTCCACCTTTGGGGAAAATACAGCATTAGCTTATTTTGTAAGAGATTTTTACTAACTGCCTCTTTTTACACAGTGGAGAGGCAAAAACAGCAGGCTGAGAGACAGCAAACCCAATGTTGAACCTGGCCTGTCTTACACAGAAGTATGTTAGTGCCCTTGAAAACAAGGCTCCAGTAACTCAGCACTCACAGCTGTAAAATCACTGTGATGTCAATATTCTCTGGGATGCTGGGGAAAGTAATGCCACAGGAAACTAAGTACCAGTTTGATTGTGATAGTTTCCTATAAGCCTGGCAGCTGCATTTCTCCCCAAAAGATGGCCCACGTTCAGGTTCCCGTCTCTCAGGTACACTGCTTATTACCAGGCAAGAGTCTGCAGCTATATGGTAAACAGTAAAGAGAGATGTGTGTCCACAAAACCCAGCAACTGGGATGACTAGCAACATTCACAGGTTTCCATCATCCTATGGATACTCCACATTCCTGTGGGACCACAGAAGACACATCGGAAAGAAAAGTATTAAACGTCATGAGAGATTATTCTAGCCATCTGGCAGTTTGGCTTCAGTCCTGCTGCTCCCCACAGCAGGCTACTGGCACATATGGGGACAAAAGTGCCTCTTGCCTTCCAAGTATGCAAAGAGACAGCAGTCACTGTGCTCTGCATCTCCATGACTCCAATGTTCATAGCTATTTTCTTGTAGAAACAATTAACCCCAACGATTATCTCATTTTTGAAGCAGAGACCCAATTCAACATTTGAAGGAGGATTTTGTCACAGTACAATGTAAGACTTTGCTTACTTTGCCTCTTTTTGCTCCGGACACTCCATCAGGTATCCCAGTCTTTTCACACCGACCCAGAGATTCCACAAGAGACTACCTTACGGTAAGGGAGAAGGGTTGAAGGGTATATATTCAAGCGTGAGTGGCTACACATCAGGGTGTTTTTTCTCTTCCCATTCATCATTTACCAAATGCATACCCACGGGTAACATTATCTCACAACTACATGGGCTGCAATGCCCCTCCCTGTGCCTGCTGGGTGTGGTAACGTTTCCTTTCTCTTACCAGATGCAGCAGGACACGCAGAGCATCTCGTGCCCTTTCAGGGTGCTGCAGAATCTCAGTCAGGGCCTGTCCTACTAGCGAAGAAGGGCTGTTCAGCTTCATATCACTCCCAATAAGCATGAAGCCTGCAGGATTCAGAATAAGAGATGCTCAATCTCCTTTCATTATAGAAAATGTTCAAAACAGAAGCAGATATCCTCTGCCCTCTTGGACTAATGGAATGATGGTTTACTGCGCCCTGCAGAGTGATACTCTTTTCCCAGAGCAGCTGCCCACTCCCTGCCTGGTCCCATAGACTGAACTTCCAGAAAGCTTCTAGATGCTTCTTACTGTCCTCCTCTATTAAATCAACGGTGTTTTCCTATTCAAGCAAGCGGAAAAACACTGTATTGCAGCTAAACTTGTCCTAGCATGCTCCATGTCTCCTTTACAGCAGCGGAAATCAATAGATCTAAACAGTGCTCGCAGAAACAGAACTCAGAAAACTGAGAGCTTTACCTGTCTCAGTCAGAAACCTGTCTTGGCTTATGCACCATCTAAATGCTAGATTCTCCAAATGTCAGCACAAGGAGCTCTGCCTGCCCCTTCTCATCCATTGCAGCAAGGTGTGCAGCTGCCCGTCCTCACTCTGGTGCTCTATCCAAGACACCATCAAGAGTTAAAAGTGAAAGTCAGGGATTGTGTGTAATGAACTTGCTTACATCCCACGGAAGGGGAAGGACTAAGACAGACTGAGTAGCTGGAAGCCTCTACTTGGTGGTGATGCCAAGCACCCATGTCCATGCTCATTCTTTTTTGCCTAGGAAGTGGTCACCTTTTTTTTTTTTTTTTTTTTTTTAAAGTGTTCTTTCCTTTGAGACAGAAAAATCTTGGAAGGAAAATAAAATACAAACTGAACTGCGGACTGTAATCTAAACTCAGCTCCCATGTAGTGTTGTCTGAATCATGTCCTAACACTGGACTCAACAAGCCTGAAATCACTCTGTCAGACTAACTCCAAAGTGCTCATTTTAACAAGCTCTTGAGAGTTTCCCGCTCCTCCAGCTCCATAGTTAACATCAGAGCCATACTCACAACAGCTTCCTGATCTAAAAAACATGGTACTGCTGCCTGTGCAAAAAAATCCATTTGGGGAATGCCTGCAGCTTTCAAAAACCAGGACTTGTGCTGGGAAAAAAAAAAGCAGGTTATTTGTACATATCCCCGTAACAACACTGTTGAACGCCAAGACTTTGTCTTTCTGAACTTCAACTCACTCATCTAATTGAGAGGGAGCAAGCAGCAGCACTCCACCCCGGAGCTTACACTGCTGAGAGATTTCCAGTAGAAGCAAGGGAAACTTTTCTCCTAAAAGGACCAAAGGAGTAAGACCTACAAGGTTTATGTCACAGAAATTACAGCTACTGGTTGCTGCTGCAACTTCCAGAAGTACTACTCTTGCCTCCATGTCAGAGTTTCACTCAGTTCTCAGTGAGAAGGTTCTGTAAATTTGCTCCAGCTAAGTCCATCCCAAGTACACAGGAAACTTGACCCTATAGATTTCAAACATAGGGAATGAGTTATTGTATTGCACGTTGTTTCTTTCCAGTCATGAAACCACTGTGAGGAAAAACATTTCACCTCACAATTGCTTTAAATTATATAAAATTCATAACCCACTACACAGTGAAATACTGATGTTTTCCATGACACTGGCATTCAACCACACTTGGTTGAATCAGGGTCTGAAACACAGGGGCTGAATTCTGGGAGAGCACAGGGCACATGCTACTCCCAACTACCAAGCACTGCTCCTTGCTTAACTCAAACAATTTGGCCTAAGAGCGCTTCCTAGAAACCCCGTCTTGTTTGTCAAAAAGCAGATTCTTCCTACCTGCCCAGTTGGATGGATGGGAGAACTGCTTGCTGCTCTGTACAGTTTTCATCGCTTCTCCAAGGGCTGCACTGGCTTTCATCCCATTTAAGAGGGAGGAATAGAAGGCATGCACAAACATTTTGGAAGCAGCCACAGGAACAGGCCAGAGTGACACTAGGACACACTGAGCCCCAGCAGCCAGGAATGCTCTTGTCAAGCCAATTACTCCATCAGCAGTGACTTTGCTGCTGGATTCTTGGTATGAGCCAAGAACCACTAATTTGACAGGAAGCCGCAGATCCAGGACATCAGCTGCTGTAAGCAGAAACTCCTGAAGAGGAGGGCAGTCTGAGATGCTCTCCACATCACTGGCATCATCCTGCATCCGAAGGGATTCTGGGATTGTGTAGGTGTTCCCAAAAGAACTCTTGCTGCTGGCTGGATTGCTGTCAGTGTTGGGTGTCAGGACCAAAGCAGCCAGTTTCCAGGAGACATGGGTTGCAAAATGGACACATTCTGCCTGAGTGAGGGCACTCATGACCCTCTCTTTTGTTGCTGCACTACCAACTAAGGGCTGGCAGCCAAGTAACTCAGATACCATATATGCTTCCTCTTCTGCAGAGGGCATAGGTCCCCATAGCCACCTGTCCATAACTGCTGAAGGGAGCTTGGGATTTCCTATGACAGCTGCCATTGAGGTAGAACTGGAGTAAGCAGGAGTATTCTTCCTCGCATGGGACTACAGAGAGAAAGAGAAAGAGAAAATGGGGTTCAAAGATCTATTTGTTACGGTGCTGGTAATAAAATATCCTGTCTCTTTGGCTCTAAACAGAAGTCTGCTTGTCATAATTACAAAAAAACTTTGCATTTCTTTAGTTTCTTCCACTTAACTATTCCAAGGAACATCTCCACTTGAGTCCAGTCAGGATTTCTATCCCCACAGCTTGGGGGAACAGATAGATAAGAATAGAAAGCAAGAGACTTAGCCCAGGTCCCTTTGAGGGCTGTAGCAGAGCTAAAAGCATCCTAGTTTCCCACCTCATGGGAAGACTACTTGAAATCTTTCACTAACTGGTTTCTCGCACCTGTATTTCAAGGATCAGTATCACCACTGCCAGTGGCATGGTGTTGCATGCAACTGATTACTGGGGCCTGATACTGAACAAAATGCCTAATCCCCACATCAGTAATGCTGACAAGGTTCAAACCCTTTTGCTGTTCCAGTGACTGTGTTTAAGCCCGTGCAAGCCAAGACACGCAGCAGAACACTGCTCAGCAAGAGCAAATGTGACTTAGAGCATTCTCCCTTGAGACCTGGGCCTTAGAAATGCTGATGCCAAACATCAGCATGAAGATTCTTCTGCAGGATTTGCCTGTGGTATTTGCTTTGCCTTATAGCTTCAGCGTCACAAGACATCAGTGGCCTTCTCCACACAGAAAGCTAAAATGTAGGTAAACATACCAGGAACGTGATAGGACAGTCAGCTTGCCAAGGAAGCTCAGTATTGATCACAAACACCCACATTTCTGCAGTCTGCTATGCAGTTCCGCACCGCAGGACATGCTTTCCTTTAGATGAGGATATCCAAATCATCCATTCCCCTTGTCCTTCCTGGCATGCCTGGGGCTGTGATTTTGTGCTGCAGGAACTACATCAGTATCTACTTCACAGCTGTGGTGCTCAACATGCTCATCAGAACTGGGAGTGCCTTGGGAAGGTGGTACATTTGTGGTTTCTATTCTTGCGTCTGGTGTAACAGGACAGAGCTGCTGCTATTCTAGCATGTATAGGAACCTGCACCCCACAGGAGAGGTTCTATGAGAGAAAGGTTTTATAAGACAATGTCAGACCTTGGAGCTGGGATTCAGCGACTGGATGGATGGCACTGCAATGAGGCTGAAGCGCTCATAGAGGTACTCATTGGAGGAACTGCCCTTCAGGAGAGCGAAAGGAATGAGGTACAGTTCTCCCTCCAGAACCAGTATCAGCTGGCGGTGGCGGCCAACAGGCCCACTGGAATGCATCAAACCCTGAAAAGAAAAGAGAGAATCAGTTCGGCCTTTCACTCCATCAGTGCCCCCAGCCTGCACTTACCAAGCATCAGGCTCTAGTCTGACCCCACATCAGGTTTGGAAATATGCACATCAGAATTACGCTCCGTGTGAACACAGATGCGGTGACAGGTGAACGCACGTTGGCATTGGACAGATCTATAGAGCTGGACTGTTGCTCACCTGTACACAAACAATCCCATTGGGATGAACGAGCCTTGAGCGCACTGACACGCTGTACAGATCTCAGTCGTCACACCCAGCCTCGGCAAGCGCGCTGGGGCCCAGCCTCACCACAGAACAGCAACTCCTTCTGCTCCAGCGTAAAAATCTTTGTTAACCCCAACCACCCACGTCTTGTCAATATTATTATCACCTTATCCTTTGAAAGAGAGTATTCTGATATTGAATTTCAAGATAGGAATTCCCTATATAAAAGCAAACAATCTACAGACAGATTGTGTGTATGACCTACGTTTCAAGACACTTGACATTGTAATCAACCCAGAGTCGCAAACAGGTTTAAACAGAAAGTATCTTATGGATGGAGAAGCGAGGCAGAGAGATTAATAAATAGGGAACACGCAGCTGGGCACAAAAAGTGGCAACTGCTCCTGGTCCCATGTAACGGTGGGAATTTCACTCATATTTATCCAGTGTATCGTAAAAATAATTAGTTATCACACCAGGAAAGAGTAACTTCAAAGCACTGAAATTTGCTCCAGCTTAAACACTTGCAGCACACAAAAAAAAAGTCTAAAGGACTCTCATGCAAAACAGCAGTAAATTTCTAAGCAATTTTACCCCTTCTACCCCTTTAAGCTAGAGTAGCAGCCATAGCTTGGCCTAGCAAATAAACCATTCATTTGAAGACGAAACTTTTCGCTCAAGCTTGGATGAGACCAAGTCCTCAACTTGACATAGTTTTGGAGATAACCAGTTGAAGTAGTGCTGTTCTGTCTAAACTGCTTGATGTTCCCAAAGGCAAGCTAACTTTGCAGTGTTCATCGCAGGATGGAGGCAAGGATCTAGTATGCAGGACTAGATCCCTGTCTCTAGATTCTCAATTCTTTTGAGAATTTTCATGTTAAGCCATTTTAATTGCCATCAGATGTAGCAAACATCTGTTTTGACAGGAGAAAAACAGCTGCTCAGGCTGCTCAGCAAATGAAGACAAAACTGCCTGACTCATTCCAAGTGAATTTCTGAACTAGCTTCCAGTGCCTCCAAACATTACCTCCTCCTGATGCAAATTCTGGGGCTTCAACAGAACAGCAGTAAAGGAAGTATATTTTTCAAACACATGGCTTATGTTTCATAAATAATAACCACCAAAACCTCTGAGGTGCTACCTAGATACATTCTTTTTGGAAGAAATAACAGAAAAGAGGTAGAATATGGATGCTATTTATCAAACATTACTCCCTTTAACATCCCTGCTTTAGAGCACGCTTATTTCAGTTTCTCTCCCCATTTAAGAGGGGAGAGAAGAATCTTCCTTCTTTCGCTGCCAACAGTGAACTACTACTATGAAATGTCTAATGGAAACACAGACTTTTGAAACAAGAGGGGTGCAGAAGTAACGTCAGAAAATCCTGAAGCATGGACATGTCAGATAATCAGACAGTGCAACAGGAAAGAAAGGGATATTGTGCATTTTGAGGGTGAACATTACTACTTGTGTGAAGTTTTACATATAGAACTCAGACAAATGCACCCTGGTCCTAACACACAATTCTTCCTCTCCACCTTGCTCAGGGTCTGTCTGGAGCAGACTTCCAGACTGCACTGTGATGCACTGACAGCTGACGATTAATTTGAGATACACTAATCCCATCTCACTAGCAATCAAAGAATAACAGGAATTTGCAGTCAGTCTCAAGCTTTAGTTCTCAGGCAGAAGCAAAGATGAATGAACATTACCAAAGAAACAGAAAAATCAGTCCGGCAGTCTCCTCCAAAGGGAGTCTGGAGCAAGTCAGAAATACCAAGAAACAGGTCAGCTATGAGGGAGAATGTCAAACAGTAGAAAGTTGAAGAGAGACAGCGAGGTGCTTTTAAAGGCTTCTTGCCATTTGAAATGGGAACAAAACTGCTGAAGGGTAAGAAAATTTTCATTTAAAAGGAGTTAAAAATAGTTGGCTGACCTCTTGCTGTTTCTCCTGATCTCCTTACAGCTCTGGAGCTCACCCTGCCCCACAGACTAGAGACAGAGATGCAGGGCAGCCGCTGACACACAGCAGCCTTGGGAGCCTTCCTGCAAACCACCTCCGCTCCGACCTGACACGCTGTTTACAACCCCAGCAGCCCTGAGGGAGGCCTCCCTGGCACTCACTGCCTGGGGTGAAGCAGCATGCGTGCTCTGCAGCTAAATTTACCAGCCTCCATTCAGCCGTGCCTCTTTCTGCAGAGCCCGAGTTGACAAGCAGCAGCTTCCCACTAGGGCAGTTGTTGCTTTCCAGAAATGTTTTGGGGGTTGTTTTTTTGTTTAATACATATTCTATTTTACTTACTGCTCCAGGAGCTTTAGCTGTCAGCAACACAATCAGAGCATCTGAGCCATAGTGACATGTGCCTAGCAGAATTTTTAATTTGTATGTAAAACCCCTAGAGTTTAATATTTTGTTTTGTCACGATGGCTGTATGTGCATTACAGAAACAGAAATAAAACTATGAGGATCATTAGCGTTTCATATGTCTCCAGGAATTAATTTTAGGGTGAGTTCTAACAAAAAAGAATCTCTTCAGTGAGACAAAGGAGAAAAGCATGAACTGCCAAGCACAGGAAGATGTGCTCTACTTCACAGCAACGATACCGGCTACACTGGTGATTTGTTACAAAGGTGGAAAAGTCCATCACTCGTGGGGAGCATGGCTGTACAGGGCTAGGCCAGCTGACAGCTGCTGGCTTGGATAGATCCCTCACTTGCAGCTAGTGTCACTATAGTTGGAAGTTTCCGTTATAATGGGACTGCCAAACCACAAACAAGACCTGAACCGCATCTTCTTACAAAGTGGCTAGTAAGGACCCTGTATCTGCTAGTTCTGCACTCTCCAAAAGCCCTGCCAAGCCCTACAGTACCTTATACTGGAGCCAACTTTGGCCTCAGACACCCGAACCTGCCAAGCAGTGCCCAACCAGAGTGTGTCCTCAGCGGGAAGGAGAAGCAGGCTCCTGGGGTTCCCCATGAGGATTTCCTCCTGGCCTGTCTTACCTATTTACTCTAGGTGTAGGCAGGCATTAAACTCCCAGGTGAAGCTTTCTCAAGAACATTGTAGAAGACTGACCTCCTCACCCTGCAAAGAGGATGCAGGTGCTGCCTCTGGAGCAGAAGGCCCCACTCTCCAAGACTCACGGCATGACCGCGGGATGGCAGGCTGACAGAGCAAACAAAGTCTCAGGCTCACAAAGGTTATGCCTCCGCAAACAGAGGTGACTTCTGCAGACAAGACTGAAGCATCCAAACAGCCTTTAAAGTAACCCAGGGCAGAGCTGGTTTTCCTTCTCAGGAAGGAATGACAGAATTGTGACATTTTCATCTGTTCGTTCAGCTGGATACAAAATGAGAAAAGACTAATTCTTGACTGAGTGACTTTATCTCTTCTAGCTAGAGATACCGCGCAACAGAGACAGGACTTTTTAATTTATCCTGCCATTGCTCTGTAAGACTGGAACCAGGGGCTGCTCTGCCACTCCTGGCCTCCTGCACGGGCCGGCCAGGGCTGCCGCAGGACACCGTGCCACGCAGCTTCCCTTTGCTTCTGCATTCACCCCATCATCCACCAGCACAGGATGCTGCTGGGGCCTGCGCCCTCCCCCCCCACGCTGGCAGGTACGCCCCGGTGCAGCACTGCCATGCGCAGAGCAGGGCCCTGAACGGGCCGAGCGCTGGGACACTGGCAGTGAACCAAATGGGCTGCCGAGTGCCTGACCAGCCCCAGCAGCAGCCCCCACCCGCTGCTGCTGACACCTGCCAGGAGCATGTCTGTCTCCTTGCAAAAGCACTAACCCCTGGGATGGAGAGAGAGCAAGGCCCAGCTTGTCTGGCTGCAGCTGGCTGCCAGCATGGCACCACGCAGCAGCAGGGGGCACAGGGTGGGCCAGTGGTGCCGCTGGGCTCCCAGTACTGCTTTTTCTATCTCCCTGACATATTTGTCCCTAGATAGAGCTGCTGAGTTTGCCAATTAGTGTTAGTGAATTAAGGACACACTTCCTGATTAGGTTCATCAAAAGCGTTATACTTTGGCCGCTGACTGGAAGTGGTATCAACAACAACATCCCTTGTTTCCACCTCCCAACACACCCAGTCTCACCATCTGGGAAGACCAAGTAAAAACCACCATGCTTCAGATACAATCCCCAAGCTGCCTACTCTTGCTTTCCCACATTGACAGGGGATTGTGGTAAGTGAATCTCAACATTTGCCAGCGCCAAAGGCTTACTCCTTCCATAGGTCCTATCAATAAGTCGTAGAGCGCACGGAGCGGGGGTTTGGTGAAGGAAGTCTGCCTCCTTGGAAGAGATGATGTTCCATCCTTAACAGGAGACATGGTACTGCTGAATAGACTGGTCATGCTCTGACAGCTCCTGTGGGCAAAAGGCAAGTGAGAGGTTAGTTGCAGAAATCTGAGGACCACTACAGGTTGCCCTGACTTCATAACACTGATGATCAGCCAGTCCCTGTCCATCCAGAGGACTCTGTTCTGTAAGATGCCTTATGGCAGGGCTTTATTCTCCCATTCAGCTTCACGTCACAATGTACAATGACATTAGTGGCAGGGTGAACCAGTTGCAGACAGCATATTACATTGCTATGGAGTTTCTCTACAAACTCAAGTGCCCGAAGTGCTCTTCACAGTTTTTACTGCATACCTATGTATAGCGGTTGTGTGCAGGCAAACATGAGACCCATTAACAATTGACTACAATCACAGCAAGATTTGCACTTGGGTTTTGCACCAACTAATCTAGCATGGTACCAAAAGGAAATACGACAACAGGCAAACAACAAGACCTGAAGATTATGCCTGCACTTGCTGCCACTTCTCTGAATGGCTCCATGAAGTCAGATGTGAGAGCTGACCTGGAGCCCATTTCTGACATTCCCACAGACAGAGCTCTGCACATGTTCTCCTGGCATCACCAGCCACAAAACACCATCACTCTGAGGAGACTGAGATGGCATGGCTACAAAAAGTTATTGCCCTGTTGAGGAAATGATGTTGCCCCATTCTGGTCTCACTAATCCATCAGCTGTGCTCCCTAGAAAGGTTAGCCTTGGCTTGGTGCCATAAACAACCATTTTATGTGAAAAGGATAACTTTCCAGAAAGTTTTAACAGGTGGGCCTTAAAGAAAAGGCAGGGAGGGAAATAAGACATTGAACAGTAATGGTAGTGCAAAGTCTGAAGTGTAACCAGAGTCACCACTGGGGCTGTGCAGTAATGAACGCAACAATCTCAGGCATAAAAGGCCACCCATGAGGCAAAACATGCCCCGTTGTCCTCAAGGTGCCAAATGCATTTGATGGAGGGTTCCATGAAATCCCAGTGCAGATCATACTCTGATGCTACTGCGCAGAGAAAGCCTCCCTCCATTCTTGGTCTCTATGAAGCACAGTGCTGTTTTGCCTCTCAGACACCTTCCAATGCTATGTGCCTTTGCCAATTTACACAACAGGAAAGCAGCTATAGTTCCCTGATTCATGACCAACCTCACACACTTTGTCAGGACACTAGTCTGCAATGCCCTTTTTTAAAGAACGTTTACTCAGAAGAAATGCCTTGTCTCTGCTCCTTCTTTTTACCTCTTGCCTGGATCAATTCTTGACTATGAACACAGAAAAGAAATAAAAACAGAAAATATTTGCACATCCAGGATATCAAAAGAAAACTCAGCATCCAGCAGATATGTTAATCGATGAGATATATTACTAGTTGACTGCATATTTGCTATAGGCATATATATTTGTATGTATGCATATATATAAGCCTATAGTGGATATACACACACACATATAGGCACAGTGTCTCTTCATACTACCAGATTAAGCCAACATGCAGGAAAAGACAAGGAGAGCAAAAATGTTGCTCTCAAGTGCACTCCTTCTACCACTGACAAACCACAGGCCTCAGACATACCCCGACCTTTTCTGACACATACCAAAAGATAGATTCAGAAAACTTCCTTCTCCCCTCTCCTTCTCTCCTCAGTTGCGGCAACCAGTCTCCAGACCCAGCTCACATCATGTCTAAAGCCTATTCTCTAAAGAAAAAACCCATGCTCCCCACTAACAAGGAATTTACACCTTACAGGACAACAGAAGTAATTTAAAAATGCAAACAGAAGCCTGGTGTCCAGCTGCCCGTGCTCTCCAATGCAGAGATTCTGGTGAAAGTACGAGTACACTGCTGCTACTCAGAGCTGCTGAAAACTTGACTAGGTGGCTTGCGCAATACCAAGTTCATCACAGGATCAGCATGGACTCAGCACTGCCTGGACCCCTCTGCCTAGCTTCACTGCAGCAGTTGACTGAGCCAAGCACACTTTGCAGTGCTCAGTTGTTTCCATACTTTATGTAGCACAGATTTTAAAATCAGATCAGGAAATAAAAACTGCTTTCCCAATCTCACGCATTTCTTGTGCCCTGAACCCTGTGCTCAAAGCACATCCCTCTAGTACATCCTGCCTGATATACCAGTCTAGAAGAGCAGGGATACCCCACTGCTTATCTAGGAACCAGTGAGCATGTAGAGCTTTAGTCCAAGCACAACAGTGCTGACCTTCCCAAGAAGCAGCTATTTGCCAGCAGGTGGCACGCGCCAGCCTCACCTTCTGCATTAAGCAATTTTAACACACTAATTTATTGCAGGGAATAGGGGCTTGATTACTCTAATCAGCAGAGCCTCCTTCATCTTGGTTTCACAGCCAAGCAGTTCTAGATTTATTCTTTCACCACTTGGATTGCTTTTTATTAGAACAAAACCAAGGGAGTATCATAAATCTTTCACATCTCTTGCCTGTGTGTTTGAGTACACCAAGAGTGAGAAAATCCACAGCAGGAGGATGGACAGAGATCTTTTGTAGCATGCAGAGCAGACCTGGAGCCCTGGCCAGCCCACTCCCTTTCCTCCCAAGCCAGTGCAAACAAACAGCTCTTCAGGTGGCTTGTCAGGCCTCTGAGTCCAGGTGATTTCACTGTGACAAGAGGGAGACTTTTGAATTTTTTGGCCAAACACCCCTTCTCAGAGCACCAGTGCTGGCTTCTGGGATGCTGCACTAATGACTTTTACCTTGCTCTTGCAATGTAGAGGGGTCCCCTGATTTCTGAAACAGTCAAATCTCTCATTTGGGAGCCTCTGCAAAGACTCTGCAGTGCTGCTTATTTATAACCCTTTGTATAAGGCAGCCTGACAGGCAGCAAGCAGAGGAAACAGCACAAACTGGGACTCAGAACTGCCTGCATATATCAGTGCTAACTCTGCTTCCGCCCTTTGTCTTGGAGATGCAAGAACAAAGCAATGATCCCATGACAGCCTCAGAGAAAGGGGGAGAAAGCCCGCGTCATGCAAGCCTTGAGCTCAGACTGATTTGGCCTACCACCAGCCTCACAGGGCCTGGCTCTGCTTGCAGAGGATGAACATGGCTGGGCTCGGGCAGGAAGGAGGAGTTCATATCACAATCAGCACAGAGCGCTCTTGCCTTGGCACCTGTTAGGACTCTGGATGAGTCAAATACTACTCATGACCAAGCACAGCCATTCTGGAGGGCTGAGAGTCACACTTACTGCTGCAGTGGTCTGACAGCCTCAGGACAATGGATATCCATCATGCCTGTCATTCTGCAAACCTTCCTCAAAAAGATCCTTCCTAGAGATGCAGCCCCAAATCCACATTCAGGGCCTTGACATACTCACAATACGAAGCTGTGGGAAGTTCCAGGAAACATTCAGATATAACCTCCCTGTGGATGCTTTCAAGAATCCGCAATTATCTCCCGAACCAACTAGTGGTTGCACAGACCCCACAGACCACCCAGCACTCTCTGCTTGTGTGGTCTGTACTTGGGCAGCTACAGTGCTGCACCCCGTATGGTAGAGAACCAAACAGATAGGAGACTCTCCAGCCACCGCTTTCCTATCTGCCTTCCAAAGACCTTGCTTCATCCTGGGCCAGCCAGCACCCCTGGTACACCCCTATCCCTCTGCTCTGGAGGGGGTCAGCTGCTCAGTTCTCCAGGGCAAGCTGTCAGACCCCTGAGGGCATTAATAGGCTTTAATGACCCTGACCAGCCTGAACTGGGGCCTTCACCAACATGCCCTGCCCACAGGCCCAGGAGCTCCAGTTAAGCTGGGGCCTGGGCCTTCAGTCTCTGCTTCAGCTACGCTGCAGGTATGCTTGTCTCTAGCACCATCACAGCCCTGCCTGTGCCTGCCCGTGAACTCTCCTGATCCAGAGCCTGACCTGCCAACTAACATCCCCTCAGACCTGCCCCCTCCTGATGGACCTGCACAGCCATCAGTGGGCTGTGCCTGACCCCAGTTACTGCCACCAGACCTGATCTTGACTTGTACACTCACACACCTGGCTTGACCTCAGACCTGCCTCCTCATCGGGCACTTGCCTGATGATCTGGACTCTTGGCTGACTCTGGCTGCCATCCCCAGGTCTGCCCTGCTCCCTTCACTGGGTACTGTGGGACGGGGTCCTGCTGGTGTGGCCCCTGCCCCACAGGCTCTGCTGCTGCACCTGGCTCCTGGCTCCCCATCCACTAGAGAGCCGCTGGTCCTCGCTGTGCGATGGTGACAGCCAACAGGGCCAAAATCAACACAAAGGCAGGGTCCCACACCAAGAGGAGAGGGGAGATATGCTCAGACATCATATGATGGTCTTGAGGATGAAAGCCTGCGCAAAAAGAGATGAAGCAGTATCTTGGCGATAGCCACGTTTTTACTGCTGCTGAGGCTCCATGTGAATTGTAACCACCTTCTGCTAGATTCCTCTGGCTGGATTCATAGAGTTTACTCCTACTGGGCACTGAGCTTGCTCTGGAAATGTCCAGCTATGCTTGTAGGACTGGCCATGGACCCTGAGCGTGCTGACTCTGCTGGAAAAAAACAAGCTTTTTGCAACCGTAAGGGGAGCTGGGAGATAGCAATGGCCTTGGCAGAAGTGAATTCAAATCTCAAGTTATATTGCTCCTTACCTCCCAATTTGCCTTTTACAAATTCTCACCATGCTGCATTGCAAAAATTGCCCTCAAGGAAGTATATTTTACCCTTTGAGCAGTGTCAGGGCTGATTCTCATGTTTTCTGCAGGTACATGGAAGGAGAACAAACTGCATCCCCATGATGGTGGAGAGGCCAAAGAAAAGGTGGGGGAGCTACATTCAGGTACAGGCAGCAATCAAGTCCCTTGCTGGAGCCGAAGACAACTAGCAGGGAGGAAATCAGATTTTACTCTGGAAACCCAACAAAAGTCTAAGAGCCCTAAGAAGCAGAGAAAACAGAAGCTGCATAAGACATGAGCAACTGGGACTACCTTGGGGGCTATATCAGTGGCATACACAGCTTAGACAGCTATTGGCCCAGTACTGAGATCACTGCAGTGTCCCTTCAGCGCTTCTTTCTCCTCCAAAGTCCATTTCTTCTCAAAAGTTCCTTAAGTTAACTGCCAGACCCCCACAGTTTTGCTTTTCTAAGCAGAACTGCCAAAAAATCATACTATTCTCTGCTTAAAAGCCAGGTTACCTGATGACAGCAGCCAGAGAGCACCCGTCCCAAACCAAGGACTTCCTTTCAGTCACCCGCTTGTTGCCAGACACGGAGACTGGATGGCTCCAAACAGTCCCAGCATCTCCAGGGCCTCATTTTCTAACGTGGGACCTTAACAGCATGTGCAATTCCTGTGCGTGAGGGAACTTGCACTGGCCCCAAGCCATGCAAACTCCCTTGAGGATCTCCAGCATTCAAGCACAAGATGTGAACATGCATTCAGGCCCCACATGAGGAATGCAGGGCCTGCCTTGGCAGTAGGGAAGACAAGTTCCTATTCTCAGCTCCAAGCAGGCCCTACTCCTCTTTGTCCCCTGCAGTGCAGAAGCCAAAGCAAACAGATGCCATACCTTCAACCACTGCTTGTGAGCCACAATTTTACCATCCTCTGAAGTGCTACAGCAGCAACAATCCACTCAGCATTGACCTACAGCTACATGAACTTACTCCAGTACTAGCTGGCAGAAAAGCCATTGCACAGAGGAGGTGAGCTGGAGGTCTGGAGCTGCAAGATCACAGCTTGTACTCTTGCTAACCATTCAATTCTGTTGCTTAACCAAAGTCTAAGAGCTCACAGTTCCTTGTTAGAGCTCTAGGCCAGTGCACAGAAATGCTGCCTGCTCCCGTTTTATTTCTTAATCTGCTCTCTTCCATGCAGATTTTCATCTTCTTCCTTCCCGGAGCTTCATGGCTCTTGCAAGGATGTCTCCTTGTTGTCCCAAGCTCGGTATGCTGCATGCCATGAGCCATACCACTCTCTGGACAGCTTGATTATAAAGAACCACACAGTATAGCAAGAGGCCAGCTAATGCTTTCTACAGTGTCCTTCTAGACTCTGTAGCCTCCAGTTTGATCATCTATGGGACTGGAGCAGATGTTAAGTACAGGATGTATTGAAAGGCTTGGGCAGGACCACAGCATCTACTCTGAATTCAGGGCTCAGCAAGCCAGGTGCAAAACAGATGTGGCAGCGTTAGCTCTGCCACTAGAGCCCCTTGGTATGCCCCCATCTGCAGGCAAAAGGTGGGCAGGCAGGCAGGCCGGCCATACAGCAGTGTCTTCTCATTCTCTTCATCTCAGTGCTCACAGAAAGAACATCAAAGATATGGCTGCTTCTAGTGCTCCTCCTCATGCTCTTGTGAGAGTGCTTTTAATTAAGTGTCCAAGTTGGCCCATCCCTGAGCTTCTCCTAAAAGCTGCGAAGTAGTTACCTCACAAGGCACCTGAGGTAAGCTCCTGGATGTGGGTTCAAGGTAATGCACTTGGCTCCTATTACTCTGCAGTGTTCCTGAGGATTAGCATTCCCTGGAGCAGAATCGGATCGTATTTTTCCCCTGTAATCAGAGGGGCATTCTCCTGTCCTTCTAAGCCTGATGAATTAGCAAAAATCTCAGCAATCCTGGGGATCTGCCTGTCTGATCCCAAACTAGCAAGTACTCATCGTTCATCATCAATGCAGCAGCTTGAACAGATACGCATGTCAATTCTGGAAAGAGAAACAGGCCAGTTGTTGGTGCCAATAGGCAGCTCCTGGTTTCATGGGGATGCTGTTACAGCTCACAAGCTCCAGTGATGGCTCACAACACTGCATGCTGATTGCATTTTCTTTTCCAGCTGAGAAAGGCCTGGGGTATCCTGTGCTCACAACCCATGCTGGAGCACAGATCTAGCCAGAAACCCTGAGTTGCGTCATGCAGCCCCTCTTCACTGGGGGAGTGGTAACACTGGAAAAATTTCATCTTCAATTTTTGTTTCGAATGCTTGCCCTAATCAGCACAGTAATTTGAAAGATTGAGACCTGATCAAGTTGTAAGAGGCAGAAAACGAGTGGAGACTGTGCTGCTAGCACAGAGTCCTGTAACTCTGGAAATGCAACATATTCCCAGCTAATTAGTACAACAGTTAAGATCAACAGAAACAAGTATTTCCATAGTAAGTGTGTAGCAGAGAGCTTGAAGCTCCACACCTCACAGACAGCAGGGACAGAACAGAGTTCCCCTGCAATTGTTCAAACAATCAAAAACAGTGCTTGGCCAGGAGAAAAGCCAAGCCTGGCTGCCCCTCAGGACAGAGTTATCACTTAACAATTGCTGACAAGTCCTTGCTGGCTATCACCTTAAGCTATCAAATTCACCTTGAAATGCAATGAACATGCCACCCCCTACATCTCCCAAACCAAGCTACTGAGTTCTTAAGTGAAATACATAGTCTTATCTAGGTCTCTGCCTGTGCCTGGGGTCCTCCCTCCCACAAGAGGCACAACAATACTTTCAGTTCTTGTCCTGCCTCCTTCCTACTGAAAATGTCTATTTCTAAAGAAGAAAGCAATAGGACCCCATGCCTTTCAAGGACCTGGCAGGGCTTCTTTGTCCCTCACATCCAACACTTGAGTCTGTAGAACAAAACCAACCCCCAACAGGCCACCTTCCACCTTTCTGTGGAAGGCCACCAGGCACTCGAAGCTCCCAGGCTGGATGCACATGCAACACTAGGCGGTAATGGATTCTCAACCCCATCAGGAGCAAGACGCAGAGCTCTCCCCTGAGTGAGGGAGAAATTCTCACTGCACCACACGAACACAAAAGAAAAGGACAGAAGGGAAATGCCTACAGGCCCCTCTGCTCAGAAGGAGAGAGTGCTGCACAGTACTAACATACGGACCTTATTCCTAAGAGAGATGCTTAATGTTCCCCGTACATCCATGCTGTGAAGAATGGATGGTTACTGCAACCATAAAGGACAGTATCAGTTTGCTGCTCTGTGCCCCCACAACTCGGGGCCATAGGGAGACCACGAGCAATGGCATCGGCTGCACCCTAAACTTGCAATTTAGAGAGAAGCCCGTCACCACGACATCTCATTCTGCTTGCTGGTCCTCACAGCGCCCTGCTGTATTCTCACCTGTTCAAGAGGTTGTTCCTGCTGCCCATCCTCAGGAAGCCAGTTGGATCAGTCATTGAGTTCAGCTTGTTATTCATCTCCTCAAACTGTTGGTCCATGATATCCCCAGCTTCACTCTCAGTCTCGCTACTGGCACAGGCTCTGCAGGGGGAACAGCAGGGTCAAGGAGTCATTGATGCAAGACAGAGCAACAGCTTCGTGACAAATGCTCAGCCAGTTTGAGAGAAAATGTTTTTCAGACACAACCTCAACCAAATGTTACAGTCAATTTTTCCCTGGATTGCATCACCTCCTCCTGTTAGGCATACAAGAGAGTAACAACCCCATTCCCTCCTCTTCTCCTAGGCATTCTTCAGGGTTTAGAGTGGCACACACTGATGGAAATACAGGACCCAAATACCCATGCACTGCAGGTATGGACTTTTGAAGCTGTAGCACTACACAGAATAGCTGAGGTCTGCAGGAAACACCAACTCAGCCTTTGATTTGCCTAAGAACATGTGTCAGTGCATCCTTTTCAGATTTCGAGAATAACAACTCCAAGCTCTGTATGCTTCCTTCACTGGCAAAGTGCAACATAAAAAGGGAGCTGTGTTGCTGCTCCTGTTATACAAACAGGGAAAGCACAGAGAAAAAAAAAATTACTGTATCAATGCCACTAGGACAGCAGCAATACAGAGAGAAATAGAGCCTAAAATTTCTATATTTTCCAACTCCTGACATTAATATCTAAATTATCATCTCAGTGTAGGCTTTCTGTCAAATTGCTGTTAGCATTTTTTCTTCTTTCTAAAAGCAGAAGGCAAACACAACTATTGTATGTGCATTTTTAACAACCCCTCCCTTTAATCTAATAAATAATTTGCATATTATATGGTGCATCACAAACCTTTGAATTTGTACACTTAAGCTAAACCTGCTATGCTACCTGCTGAAGCCGTCTTGCATCTCATTTCTACTTCCTTTTGGGTTCCTGACAGCTTGGAGCCTTTCCTCAAGGGCACATTTTCCAATAAAGAGCACACGAACTCAATTAACACACAACATGTACTTGTGCAGGTACCTAGAGCTGTCCCTGTGTTGCTGTATGAACCACAGGATATCTTTGTAAGCATACTTCCAGGTCAATATAATTTAATAACCTGAAAGAATAAGTCCTGACAAAAGCCAATCACTTTATGAACACTGAAATGGGGCTAGCTGAACAACAGCCAAGACAAAAGAAAAAAAAAAAAGGGGGGAAAAAAAAAGGGAAAAGAAAAGGTTGTCAACAGCTGCCTCCTGCACGTTTTTCCTCCAGCTGCAGGCATGCTCAGTTTTGAGTCCTGGCACAGTTTTGAGTAACACAATGAGTATTTGGAGCTCCTTAAAGAGGCAAAAAATCTTGAGTTCATGAACCCAAAAGAGCAGGCCACATGCTCTCCCTAAAGAGAAAAGAGTCTGTCCCAACACAAGTTCAAGCAGACTTTAAAGTCTCTCACACTTTATTTTTTTTGCAAGTATGTGTTATTTGTCAGCTTAATTAGACCAGCTGAAAGGAACCATTTCTAGCAGAAAGCGAAGGCTGCAGTGTGGAACTGAACACCACCACAGCAAAATCCTGATGACACATCCCATGACAGCATCCCTTCCTCTCCAGGAGCAGAAAATAGGAAGATGTGCCACTCTGGAGACACAACTGTACCTATAAACATGCTTACAGCATTATGGAAGGCAATGGCACTTAAAGTTGAACACAAAAGTACACAACTATAGTGCACTTAAGCAAGCTATGAAGTGAGAAGTCAAACAAAAGTTTTCACGTGTGTGCTATACACATTTAAATCCCTCTGTTCTTTGCTGGTAGGCAGAGAACAGGTTCCAGGGACTGCAGATGACAGCTTCTCCTGGGGGTCTGGTGTGCTGGAGCATGGTGGCAGTCAGCAATGCTGTAG
>NW_008825429.1:313054-330824 GCF_000699105.1 Pygoscelis adeliae
AGTTTCAAAGCAGAACATGACGTTCACCCACACGGAACAGACAAGATTTGTTTAATTCCCTGCATATAATTTTGAAGTGGGGAAAGAGCTTCTGCCTGTGATCATACCACACCAGCCCAATGATCTCAGAGACATGCATTAAACCCAGAATCCTTAACCAAAAACATACCACTACCATCACCACAAAGAGCGGAGGAAGCTGACATCACAGTAAATTACAAAACTCATCCCAGAACCTAAAGACTGAAGGATTCCCTTCACCAAGAGGAGAATCTGTGGTGACAAATGGTTAATAGAACTGAAAACAGTATCTGCAGATCTATTACACGAGGGTAACTGCAGATCTCAATTGTGTATATGCATATCTAGAGGGTAAGACTCAGCCATCAACATGTGGAGATAGATGTAACCTTCTGAATCATGCAACCTTGATGCTTTAAGAGAAGGGTAGGTGGAACCAATTCAGTCTGATTTTTTTTTCCCCCTCTTGTCCTTCCTGTCAGTATTCACACCTTGGAGGGAGCGACTCTATTCTCCCAGAAAAAACAGAGAGCTCATAGTCCACATGCACATACAATACAGAACTGGATGAAGCGTCAACATCCGGAACACATCTGCAAAACCCAGGAATCATGAAGGCTGGAGGGAGTAACTTTTGACATTTCCTTTAATGGGAATCACGCAACTCATTTTCAAGCAAGACTTGAAACATGTAACTCGGAAGGTGTGACTGAAGCTAACAGAAGCAGAAGTCTCAGAACAGATTTTATGTAAAAAAAACCCAAAAACCCTAGACACCACCACCACCAAAGACAGGCCATTTCTTAAAGGTACCATTTATCTGTTAGCAATAATTTCATGATTATGATCATTTGGATAGCAGTGCTTACATGCTTGTAGCTTCTCAGGGCTTTAATATGAAGGAAGCTACTCCCCTGTGTATGTCTGTTCCCTTATGTTTTGAGTACTCAGCTGGCTGGAAGACCCTTTGCTCTTTCCCATAGTACTTAATAAAACCCTAGACTGACAAGTAGTTTGTTACTGCTCACAGTGAAATGAATAATCCAGTCAGCTGTATAAAGTATTTGTTTCCCTTCAGAAAGCCACCTTTACAATCATAAAAGGTTGTGCACCTTTTCAGAAAGTACAAACCCAAAATGCATCCAGATGAGAGACAACTGTAAATCCAATACACACAGATGTGGGGATCACTGGAGATGAGTCAGCTGTCACTACTTCTGGTTTCCAACTGTCTCAACATTGTGAGTTAAGCACATACCCATCTCAGCAGCACATGTTGTTTACAGCACTCAGTGGCCGCAATCCTGCCAATGCCCTTGTGAGATTGGCGGGTAATTTCACAAAATGGCAAGCTCAGATTGAGTTCAGGACAAAGAGTGAATCCTAATGTAAGTCCAACCTGATTGCTGACTGTAAGCTCACTGTGCCAGATCCACCATTTTGGCTACCAATAGCAACAACTCATCTGTTCATGCTCAAAATCTGTTACAGATACTGCCACTATTTCAGTAACACTTAGAAGGTCTGCATTAGCCAAACTGCATCCCCAAATCCTCGTGTCACTGGATAACTAAAGCTCGCCCTCCCCCAATGGCAATACTAAATGCTCAGTGACCCTCCATAGGAACTTCCAGACTCCAAATGTCGTGCTTGGATAAACAGGATCAAACACCACATTCACCAGCAGTTTTCAGAATAGTAGTATAGATTTTTCCAAATCGTTTTGTGTCTTGTATCATCACTTACAGATAATCAGTGTTGTGGTTACAAAAATGTTTATAGATAGCAGCGGAACAACCAGAAAGGAAAAGAAAATCGTTGTGCAGCTACCCCAAGAGAACAAAAACCCTCAGGAGAGAAATTAAACCTCAGACCCCATGCCTTTATCTATCTCCTAGCTGCAAAACCACATGGATCACTGACATTGCTTCCCTCCTTGGAGACTAGGGCAGTGAAGTCGTCTTCTAGATTCACGTTGTCCGTCTCAACTCAGACATCTCTTTCGCCTCTTTCTTATTAACTTTACTCTCTTGTCTGGAAGACCAATGCATGGCTCATTTTAGTTTTTTTTGGTTTGGAGAGAGGTTTATTTTCTTCCTTCTTTGCAACCTGGCCAGGTCAAATATGGCCACAAATCTGCTTTTATTCTGCTGTCCACACCTCTTAAGAAAATGCCATGGGTTATGGACTGTGAAGTTTTAGTGCTCTGAAGCAGTGTCTCAAAGATTTTGATCTGTGTTCAGTTTGTCACTGCATGAAGACTCTGGGACTGTACAACTTATTTAGCTCTTACAAGATTAAGTTAATTTTAACGGTTTCAGGGATGTCTAAAACAATCTCCAGGGACTGCAGAAACCCACAAGTAATTTATGTAGCAGGTAACCGGCAGTTTTTGGGGCAGATCTCCACTAAAAGGTCTTGTGTTTTTTAGGAGACAGACACAACAGCCATCCTGTTAAAACAAAAAAAACCCCAAAAATCCAACCACCCCAAAACACAGCAAAAAATCCTGAGATCTCCTCTCAAGCTGGCAGTGCTCTGGACAAGCTCTTTTCTGGTAGTGCAAGTGACAAAGTTCTCTATCGAAGTTGGATATAATGCCAGTAATAGTGCTCACGCCTGAAGGCATTATGCAACTATAGACAATTACTGGGAAATTAATTCCATTCATAAATTGCATATAAATGTTTAGCGAGCTGCCAAGAATCTTCCAAACAGTACACCGATATACAGACCCTTGATTTTTTCTGGTCTTTTTTTTCATTTTAATGAGCTTTCTTGGCTAATGACTCTGAGTTGAAATCATGCTAGGCCCAGCCAGTGTCATTCTGCACATTTTTTTCTTGACAGTTTTAAAAGTGTCACAATTCTGTTATCTCAGATGTTCCTGGACAAGCAGGAATAATGGCCGCTTTTCATCATTTTGTACACTCGAATAGGAACACGTTATTTCTGCTCAAACTTTCTGCTATTTAAGCCCTTGCACAGCACAGCCCAGAAACGCCGCCTGTGTTCCCCAAGTGCAGCCTGCGCATACCCAGCTCTCCCCTTACAACACATCCCAGCCTCTTCCCTGAAGAACCACAGAAAAGGTGTATACACACACATAGCCATTTGCCGCTCAGCGTCACGGCAGCACCAGCCCTATCCCCGTACCCAAACTAGAGAGGTCCCAAAGCCTTCACAGTCCTGCCAGAGAAGCGGGTTATCACAGAAGTGAAACGCTTCCAGCCCAAGAGCAGAGTGGACAGCCCCGCGCCAGAGGGCTGAAGCAGTCCTCTTGACAGAGGGTAAGCCAGAGAGGCAATGCCATTTCATTGCTGTGATTGTCCCAGCTCATGTCTCTCGCAGTGGCCTAAGGCGGGAGAGCTGCTGTCTCTCTCAGAGAAGCTGGACAACAGCAGCAAGGCTTGGCCAGGCCTCAGAGGTCGCACACGAAGTGCACAGCGCTGATTCCTGACTTACAACCCAGTGCTCATACTAAGCAGCTTGGCAGTGGCTCTTCGAAACAATTCTTCAAGCTGGCTCGAGCCCAGAATCAGGCTCCAGGAGCAAGAGGCCGGGCTGGGGAGCCCAGCATGTGCATTCCCCGGACTAGCAATGCCAGAGCATTGGGAAGCAAAGATAAGCCTGGCACTGTGCACCACCGATTTATTAGACAGTCATCTTTTCCCAAACCTTCACAAATCCAGTATTTTTTCTGGTACGGGGTGGGGGTGGGGAAATCTTAGACAGACCTTTCTCTTCAGTTCCCTCAAGAAAGGTAAAACCAAGAGAATGTGTCACCACAACCTGAGCCCATCCTGCCTTGCAAACCTTTCAGGACACATTCAGCATCCCAGCATAGACACACATTCTTTAATTTACTTTTAAATCAGTGAAAATAGCAAAAGCAATCTACCAGGCCTGAGTCCAGAACCTCTAATGGCTTCCAGCTCCCTTCCAGCATCCAATGCTCCTGTGAAGGAAAAAGCACAGAGGGACTCGCCTTCTGTGCTGAGCACACGTGTCCGCAGACCTCTCAGAGCTTCAAACCCAGCAAGCTGACTGCAACCAATTTCGTTACTGGTACTGGGGACACAACACAACCAAGTGTCATGTTCTCCCTACCCCAAGGGGAGAATTAATTTGTCTGTGAGAGACTGAAGCAAGCCCTGAGGAAAGCAACTAGGAAATCTGGTACCATTCTGTATAGTTGAAACACGTAATGGGAAACTTCAGGCCTGGGGTTATGTTCTTCTTTCGATCTGAAGGAAAATTCCCATCCTGTCAGATTAAGGTGTGAGCATCAAGGGCAGGAAGCCGAGGACACTGCTGGTGAGCGGACTACAAAGCACAGCTTGGTTTTACTGCTGCCTTCTGCACAACAACGCTCTAACTCATGCCACTGCAGTGTCAGCTATGCAGCTGCATTTGCTGCCTACGGTAGCTATTACAAAAGATGAACACGGATTAATTAGGAGAGCTGAACAGCTTCCCAGTTGCCCACAGAACCCTGAGCACAAATCGATTCGAGGATCAATGCCATCATTTCCTCTTTCTTGGCCAACACCATTACCTGGAACACCAGGTTCGGGTGTGCGCTGTCCCTGCAGACTGCGGGTCGCGCACAGAGAGCGATCTGCAGCGTGGTAGCCTCTAACACAGGCTGCTAACGGCTTGTGAGGGCTGGGCAGCACTGTTAGTGCTTTCACCATCAAAGCTGGGCAAGGAAGAGGACATTTGTCCACAGCCTCGGGGACTCGCTCATAAATCTTGGTGCTGCAGAAAAACGCAAAACGGTTTAAAAAAAAAGACTAAAACATGGTATAACCTAGGAGAGCCAGTGTCTCCACTCACACCAGTTTTGGGGGCTGGTTAACAAATCAGCCAACACATACATGTAGGCCCCCTTTGCACTAGTAGTAAACTAGACCAGCAAACTGCAGTGTGTTACTAACCCACTCAAAGTAAAGCAATTTATGAGTACATAGCAAGCTTCACTTGTAACAGCAAGCTAAACTGTCACCACGTCCTTTACCCTGTACACTTCATTCACAAAGAACATACGAGGATAGGGACATCCCCAACTCTACTTTTCAGGCAAAACTACTTGCAAATATCAGCATAGAAACTATATTCATACTCATCCAGTCAATAAATCAAACCAAATACCAGGAGAGATCATGAGATTGAGTATAAATAAGCAAAAAAGCCTGACTAGTGCTAAATACATAGGATAAAAAAAATGAGGAAACATAGTTGTGGGACCTATCTGAGTAATGCATCGGAGTAAGGTTTCTCTCAGCTGAAATTCATCAGATGGATTAATTCACTGCAAATTATTTACTCAGCTATAGCCACAAGGGAAAATATTTGGAAAGGGGGGGTGGGGGGTGGAATTCCTACGGTATTTGCAGTTTTTCATAAGTAAACCTTTGAAAGGGAATTAATTACACTGGAAACTGTAAGTAGGATGGAATCTGCCCATATAGAGTCAGACATGGCATCTGCCTCCTCATCCAATCTACAGATTCATTACCCAGCCTATGTGTTCAAACCTTATTTGCACGTGCGTATAGAGTTACTTGGCAGAAAAATAGCCATGGATACAAAAATAAAGCAATTTTTTTGTTGCTGCAGTGAAAATTTGCCCCTACTCTGACTCTCAGTTCTCAGACTTCTTGGCCGATTAGCTCAGCCCTGACTGTTACAAATTGCTTTCAGGTGGAAGAGCAGGAACCAGGATGTTAGACCCCCCTCCCCAACTTACCGGGTATAGTAGGAATCCACACCCAGAGCCTCCCGCACGCTTGAGATGTACTGTTCCAATGCGGAGTTTGTTATTGTTTGCAGGGTCACACTGTTGGCTTCATGGAATTCCCCAGCATTTTCTGTCAGATTGTCACCCAGATAATACTCATGAAATTTCAGAATTCCTGCAGGGCACCAGAATCACAAGGTTATTTCCGCAGGACAGGAAGAGTGCTGCCAGCAACTGTCTAGGAAGGTGGCACAGCCTGTAGCATTTGGCATTTCCAGTACAACTGGGGCAAAGCATTCCATGCCATGTCTCCACAGGGCTTTTCCAGCATTCTGTATTACAGTCTTACTTTTAAAATCTGCTTTTGTACTTTGCAGATGATGGCTCAAAAGTACGAAGGCAGAGCGGTGCTTTTATGAGATGCTCAGAATGCTATTTGTTATTGAGCAGACTCATATAAATTATAAAACAGACCTTTCATACAAGCACCTACCAGAGTAATTCGCATTTCAATAGATACACATGAAAAATACCTATTAATAGCCTCTGATCGCATAAATTGAACACACAGGGCTCAAATGCGTAACAAAAGTGTTATTACTACAGCAGAACCTCCTCACAAAGATTTTTCATTTCACTCATATGCATGAAAATACATTATATACAAAGAAAGAAAAAGATGGATTAATGCAGAGTAAAATATTAAAAGATAGCATTTCACAATGGGTAAACCAGATAAAGGACACTCACTGTTTTGTTAAGAATTCAACTATTACTGCACATAAAACCTTCCTCCACTCAGACTGGCATATCCTTCCTGATATAATTAATTCTACAGCCTGTGATCAACAGCAAAAGGCTGCTCTGGATGCCCTGCTTGCCTTGACAGCATAAATTATTAAACCAGTTAAGAAGAGTGAAGGAATAAAGAATAAAGCAACTCCTTCTGCAGCAACAGCAGCAAATACAGAATCAGTGCAGAGGTTCTAAGGGTACCATCTCAGTGGGATAATGAGGATCCTGGGCTGCCACTGAAGCTACTCTCTCCATCAGCTCTAACGAAACAAGAAGAGGTCACCGTGGCTGGGCTGGAATCATTACTGAACAGCTCCCTAGCAAAGCTGCTCAAGTGGAAACACCACAGTCCCTCTCCTTCCCAACGTCTGACAGTGCCTTCAAGGAGGCAGTCACAAACCTATATACTTGAAGAGCGCAACTGCTTTTCTACAAGACCCAGTTTGGGCAAGGAGGAGCCTGGTCATGAAGCCCAGTGGCAAACCCTACACTTCTGATCCATACAAGTTTAGTAAGCTCAGGTTGATATTAATACTATAGAATCATCGACATTTTATTGTGCAAACTACAGGCCTGAAGAGTGAATTAGTGAGTGGATGCATAGCAGGACACCACCATCTTACACTTACACATGCAACATTGCAAAACACCCCCAAAAAGCATATCTTCCAATCATTGTCATCCCATCTGAAGTCAGGCATGTGTGAATGTTTGCTTCCCTTCCTGAAGCATTTCTGCTGCAATCTAAATAGTGCTTTTTATCTCTTTAGCTTTGTCATGGTGAAGGGCTGCAATTATTAAATTATATCCAGAAAAAACTCATGAAAATTTACAGTCATCGCTTTATTAGATAATGAACAACAGCTGTCTGCAAAAAGCAATCCTCTTCAAATTAATCCTCCTTGCTCCTTTGTGATAAGTGTTTCCACATTCATATGAGGAGAATTCAGAGGATCAGGCAGTTCAATGGCATATCAGGAAGTGGGGACGCCCTTCTGTTTTCTGCAATCCACTTCAGTGAATAAATGTCAAAAGCTTTTGGAAGGATAAAGCACAGAAATGTAATTAAAGTAGGGATTCTTATGCATAGAAGATTCTCACAGAGCCAACATACTTGGAATCTCATTACTGCTCTGCTCTGCCTTGTGGGAAATACATACAGACTGGAGGTTGAAAAATGTAAATATTAAACACGTGAAACATTTCCACCTCCAGGTGAACATCAAAGCCCTGAATAAGCACTTCTATGTCATTATTGCTGTGGCTATGCCACACTTTTTAGTCTATTCAGCTCTATGGTACTAGATGGAAAGGATTCCCTCATACGTTCATTCTGGTCCCAGATTCATTCCTAGCTACAAATGGTAATACTCTCCCTTTGTAAGGCTTGTTCACAGGCTCTCATCTCCAAAAAGGACCTCACCTGTCCCAGGAGCCAGCAGCCAGCTGTACAGATAACCTGCAGCCAGTGAGTAGTAGAGAACAAGTCCCCTCTGGCCATTCACTGTCTCCAGGACCTGGTCAATGGTCACTGGAGAATAGGGGTCAGAGTCCTGCTGCCCAGTCTGGCGTTCCACGAGCAGGTCAGCGAATGCCCTTGTTCGTCCTCTCTCTGCTACTGCCAAAGCTTCATCATGGTGACCTGAAAAGACAAAGCCATCTCTCAGACCTGACACCAACGTGGTCTGCAGTGCAGTGTGTGGGAACAGGGACAGATGCTACCCCAACCCGAACTAAAACCTGGGGAAGCAGGGTCACAGCACTTATTTCTGGAAAGAGCAGTCTCTGTGCTGAAATACAGTCCCATAGACCATCTTGGCTGCAGGCAATATCACGATGTATGGGAAAACAAGCCACAGAAAGGCAAATGAATGGACGAAGCAAGAAAGATGATCCAAAGGTGCCTGAAACCCAAAGCAAGAGACCCTTATTTCTGTCCTGGCAAAGAAACACTGTGCTGCATCGGACAGATGAGTGAAGGATGTATCATGAACTGCCTCCCCGCAACTTCAGATGTGTGAACTTGGCATGAGCTTGGAGTTCAGACTCAGCATATGATGGCATCTCTTACCAAGACTGACAAGTACTCGCTGCAGGGCCTGATAGGAGGATGTCTGCAGGTCGAAGAGTGACAGCTTGTAATCTGTGCTCAGCTGCACCTCATGTCGGATGGTTTCAAACAGTGCCGAGGCCCGGTACAGCTGGGAGGGAAAATAGCCACGGTGACTTCCTTACAGAAGTCCTTACAGACACAGCACAAAGCACTGGCTGGGAGAGCAGGAAGATCCAGAGCCAACATACCCTCAGGCAGGGGAGGTCTGCCTCAGACAGCCCCTCAGAATGGTGACATCCCTGGCAGAGGGGAGGTGACTTAGGATGGAGCAGGAAGGCACACAGGCCGAGTCAGCTCAGTGCATTACACACCCTCCCCAGGATGCACCAGACACATTTCCTCCTCTGAGGACAGGAATGACCCAATGGGCTCAGAGGACACAAGCCTGCCAGCATGAGGCAGACCACGGTATACCTGGTGCTGAGACTCCTCCAGGTTCCCACTCGCCCAGAGGGAGAGGCCGAGGCCATGGCGGATTTTGGCTTCATCTTCTCTGCGTCCCAGCTGCTCTGCCAGCCTCAGTCCTGAAAAGGAGTCAGAGTGAGAGAGGGCCAAAGGAGAGATGGGGCTTCAGCAGCCGGGTGGAATACCTCTTCTGCCTCAGCAGCCTGGCAGGCTGTCGGCTCAGGTGGGCCCGGGGCCTCCAGGGCTCCTGTGGCAGACAGAGACAGCCACAGAGCTGCCAAGCAGTGGGACGCCGAGCAGGGCGGTGCCAGTGCCGGGCAGCTGGTGCCGACACTTGAATCGGCACCAGCGTGAGAGGTACCTCAGCAAGACAGACATTTCCATGGACCAAGACCTCCCTAAGTGAGGTTAAGGTGCAGTCCCCTGAGACACTCAGTAAGCCCCTATCAGGAAGTTCGACTTTTAAACCTTAAAAGCCACACAGACAAACAAAATCACACCGAGCTGTCAAACACTGCCAGAAAAGACACCTCTTGCCACATTACTGGCTTGTTTCTCACCAGCTCTCCCCAGCCTTCTGGCAGGCTCCACATAGTTTATGTACTGACGCAGAGCAGAGGGTAGGGTCCTGGCATGAATAACCTGGAGCTCGTTTTACTTCCAGCAGCACCTTCTGTGTCGTCCTCCCTTCCACCACACTCCAAACCTCTTGCCTCCGTGAGCCCTGCTGACAACAGGGACGCCTCTTCCTAGGCATCTCAGATTTCTCACAGACTGGAGAGCGGGGGCCCTGGCCACGACTATGCAGCTCAGCAGCAGCTAGCATTTGCAGGCTTTTCAGGAATTCTTAGTCACACCAGGAGAAGGAGCTGTATTTAATTTCTCCCTCTCAACTTAATTGAATTCCCTCAGCATGCTGGAATCCTGCCAAGGTCAGTTTCAGGAAAACCAGACTAACTGATGTAATTAATCTTTCGGCTTCCAGCTCCATATACTCCAGCTATGCTGCTCATCTCCTCCATCAGAGAGCCATCACCTTGAACAGATGCTGCTTGCATGCTGGAATCCCTTGCAGCAGAACAACTCACAAGCCAGCGCTGGCCCCAGCATTCAGCAGCAGCAGATGGCTTCCGGACACTGAGGGCAGAACCTCTCTCACCTCCCTATCAAACACAACTTGTTTTCACTCACAGCTTAGAGGACACTCACCCACCTGGTCTCAATCCCCCTTGAATGCAGAAGCAAAAGCCAGGTGGCTATCAGCAAGGCACACGTCAGTTTGAGACCTGCTCTCAGGATCAGAGAGATGCATCATGACCTGATGTGGTTCTCCCAGAGCCAGTTCCTGGTATGCAATGCTATTTACAGAGAAGGTTTACACCTTCTGGGCCTAGGCACAAATGAGCTTTATAAAGAGACTCTGACAGGTGCAGCGTGGATTCAAGTTCAGAGCTAGCTGAGACTCCCCCAGGAAGGCAGAGACCATTTTGCAGTGCTTTGTCTGGAGGATGCCAGGAAGGCTCTGACTGACATGGCGCGCTGACCATAACACCCTGCTTGGACAGCTACTCACTTGAATGCTCAACAGTAGCTATGGATGTCTGCAAGAGCTTTTGCATCAAAGGCCACTGTCAAACACATCCTCTTAGTCCCACGCTCACAGGACCTCACTTCTCTCCATATATTCAGGCCTCCCACCTATCCCCCTGCACCTACCACTACATGCTGTGTTGCATAACTCAGCCTCTTACCTTCCTGCAGGTACATCACAGCCTGAGAGTAGTTCTGCAAGGCATGATGAGTCCTCCCCAGACTGCTGTAAGACACAGTTTTGGCTACAAGGTCGTTCATTTGTGCTGCAATGCTGAGGTGCTGCTCCTGATAAACTACTGCTCTCTCATAGGTGCCCAAGGACTCGTAGGTCAGGCCCAGGTTCCCGTAGGCCCGTCCTTGGCAAGTGGGGTTGTTGGTCTCCTCCGCAATCTGCAGGTCTAGCTGGTGATACTGCAGGGCTGTGTCATACTCTCCCATCTGCTGGTAGACCCCACCAAGGCCGCAGGCAGCATCGCTCTCCAGAGCTCGGTCCTTCATCTCTCGAGCAATGTTCAGCTGGCGCTCCAGGCAAGAAATGGCTTGTTCATAGTTCCCCAGCTGGCTGTGCAGGCTCCCCAGCTCCCCATAGGCCTGGGCTTTGTTAAATGCCTCCCCCAGCTCATGTGCCACCACAAGCCTCTTCTCAAAGCACACCAGAGCCTGCTGCAAACTTCCCATAGCCCTACAAGGGAAGAAAACAACAGCATTTATTTTGCCAGTACTTTCTTGAAAGAAGATGTTTTGTCATTTCCTCTAGAAGCCAGCTCAAACCTTTCAGGCAGAGACAAACGCTCCTCCCAGGAGACATCCCTGGCACCTTTGAATCAACCTCCTTCTTCTGCCACCCTACCAACTTTTCCTCTCCGGGCAGAGCAACATCAGCTCCATTATTTGAGGCAGTAGCACAGCCCTCAGCACCCAGAGGGCTCTGTTACTCGCTCCTACGCCACATCCCCGTGCATGTGTACAATGGCTACGCAAACACACCCCATCAGTAACACAATGCATCCATTTGTACTTGTACTTCACTCTCTGTCATTAGAATACATATGCAGTGCTCCTTACCTGTGCCCACTGCCCAAGCCCCGGTAGGCCTTCGCCTGATCTTGCATACGGTTCAAGCTCTGAGCCACAGACAGGTACTGTTCATAATACTTTATAGCTTCCTCAAAATCTCCCAGAGCCTCATAACAATCTCCCAGGTTCCCATATGCTCGGCCCCGATCTAACACAGATTCATTTCCACTGAGCTGCTGCAGCATGGCCAGCTGCTGTTCAAAGTAGCCAATAGCTTCCTCCATGACATTCATGTTCATCTTGGTAATGCCCATGTTACCATAGACTTGGGCTTCTATGCTGGGGTCCTTCAGCTTCTGTCCAAGCTCCAGCTGTTCTTCGTAACACTTGAAGGCCATGGTGTACTTCCCAAGTGACATATACACTGCAGCAAGGTGACCATGTGCTCTGCATTCGCCTGGCATATCTCCCAGCTCCTGGTACACCTCCAGCTCCTGCGTGTGGTAACCTAAAGCCTTGTCACACTTCTGTATCATTCTGTATGCAGAGCCCAAGGCTGCATAGGCACTGGCTTCCAGTCTCCTGTCTTTAACATGATGGGCTAAGCTCAATTGCTGCTCATAAAATTTTATTGCACCATTTACGTCTTTTTTACAGACAAAAATATCCCCTAAGTTCCCCAGAGCTCGGAATTTGGCCTGGGAATTGTTCAGAGACTGGGCCAGGGACAACAGGTACTTTTGACACTCTTCTGCTTTGCTGAAGTCCATCAAGGCTTTGAAGGCCAGGCCCAGGTTGCAATAGGCTTTGGCTTGGCTCAGCTTGTCATGAAGGTCCTTTGCTAAGGCAAGATCCTGTTCATAGTACTTAACAGCTTCCTCGTAGTTCCCAAGGCAGTAATGGGCATAGCCAAGGTTATGGCAAACTTTCCCCTCCCCTTCCATGTCCTGCAGCTCTGGGGACAAGCGCAGGTACTGCTCGTAATAAGGGGCTGCCTGCACGTACTCTCCTCGTGAACAGTGGAAATTGCCCAAATTGCTGAGGGCCCGTGCTTCACTCTGGATGTCTCGCAGCTCCCGGGCAATGTTGAGATGATTTTGGTAGTGCTGCAGAGCACGGTCATGGGCACCCAGTGCTTGATAGGCGACTGCTAAGTTCCCGTGTGTAGATGCCTGAGAGGCACGGTCATTTACTTCCATAGAAATCTGCAGCTCCTGCCGATGGTACTTGACAGCCTGGTCATACATGCCGAGAGCATTGTAAGCGTTGCCCATGTTGCCATAGGCCCGGCCCTGGGCTGCGTAATCGCTTAGCTCCTGAGCTATGGACAGATGTGTCTTATGCAGCCGCAGCGCAGTGTCATAGTCGCCTTTCATCTGGTGAATGATTCCTGAAAAATAACAGAAATGGGCTCAACAAAAACATTCCTCTGTGCTAACCCTACTGCAACACCTTGCCACGCCAGGACTTTCCTACAGCCCGGCCCTCAGCAGCTCATGGCCTGGCCCTTTCCGCAGGCTCCCTACACCAGGCAACCCCACATCCCTTCCCCACAGCACCCCCATGCGTCCCCGGCACAGCTGATGTGGCACAGCCCTTCTCAAGTGGACTGCTTTCTCACTCCTAACAGGCAAATCCCGGAGAAGGTTTTATATTACACATGAAGCACACATTCACCACAACAACTGGACAGTTTGGCCTTATAAAATGCCCATTCTCTTTTTTAATTATGCTGCTACTTTTTTTTCCATCAGTGATACCTGGTGACTCCTGAGCTCCTACTCAACACACTGAGCGAGAAAGCATTTGAATTTGCTTTTCAATTCCAGTCAAATCATCTTGTACTTGTCATGAGACATGGGAACAGGAGCTCTGAATCTGGTAATGTTAAAACTTATGCTTCAGTTAAACTCTGTGCTAGTAATACATGTGGCTCCACACTTGTGAACAGGCCTGGAGATCCAGGAGCCACTGAAGGAGGCCCTGTAAACACAGTTACCTGATCCTGCAGATTCGTCACAGTTACTTGATACCTGAAGACAACTTCAGGTCTTTCCCTGCCCCTAAAAGAAAACAGCTTCCAACTTCCATCTCCGTATCACAACCAACGCGTTGAGGGAAAAGAGATGTGGAGGGTCAGGAGGCAGCTGCCTTCCCCAGTCACCGGCAAATGCAGCATGCTGTGATCGGGCCCTGTGCATCAGCCTCCTCTTGGTTTGTACTTTTAAAGAGAAATTTGAAGACAGAGGCTTTCCAAGTGAGCCTGGAACGTGAGGGCTGAAACTTGCTTTCCCGAGGCAATTTGGACCTCGCAGATTCATTTTTTAAACTCATGTAGGATTGAAAACCCAAGTTCCATTATGTCAGCATGAAGCATTCTGGCTGGATTACCTGTATTTCTATCAAAGCAAGTCATTCAAAAATTCTACTCACTTTCCTACTAACGTGAGGCTTCAGGAGAAGGCAATTGAGAAAATGTGGGCAGAACAAAACAGGACCAGAATAGCAGACGCTTGGCTGCTGATGACAATTCATTTCTTTCCCCCCACACTGCAATCGTGATCAAAGCTACAGCTCATGGCAGGAGGGACTGGCTCCCTGGTATCTTAGTCCAGCTCCTGGCCAAATCCTTCCCAAGCTCCAATGAGCCTGCGGCTCTAATTGATCAGTGTTTGCTATTGCATCTCTGGCTGATGCATTCCCTCCGGTATGACGGGGAAGGTGGTGGCAGGAAGGATGGGATGAACTACGCTAAGTGATCCCTCGTGACTATTTTGGCCCTCCATCTCTTATCTGGAGACATGGCCAGTGCTGGGGCTCAGTGGACAGCCACAGGGCCGCACACAGCAGAACGCTCACAGGAAAGACCACCGATTTCTGCAGAAAAAACACAAATTACAAGGGGTGGAATTGGATGGGATACAAAGCTAAGTAACTTAGAAATTGCAACAGACACTCACTGTAAAAGCATCCCATTGCTCCAGAAACTAAAAAAGATGTAATTGGATAAATCTCTCTCCTGGAAACAGCAAGAGGTGTCTGAGCTGGAAGCAGGCACAACCAGCACTTCCCCAAGGAGCCCGTGCTCCCAGCCCTGTCTCCCGAATGCTGTGTCCCTCCCAGCCAGCACCTCCGGGTGCCTCAGCTCCAGCGCAGACAGCCAGGCCCTGCCCAGCAAGATGTAATACAGCGGGCCTCACCTGCGAGAAAGCTAACCACATGGCTCATTGAAAACCACCTCTGAAAACACAGGGTTTCCAGAATAAGGGGATGAGCAAGCTCTTCCTAATCTCTTACTGCTAAACGGACAAACTCCTCAAGGAGACAAGACATGCTGTTGCTCTCCACCAGCACCACTCTCCACCTCCTCTGAGGAATCAGGTGTGAAAGCACTCAGCTTGAAGTGACCGTAAAAGGGAGAAAGAGGACAGAGAACAGGTTAAAAGAAAATCTGAGTTCAGCTGACTGCCTAGATAACTTGTTCTTTGCTAAGATACCTCTCAAGAGTCAGAAAGTAGAAAAGAGGACAAACCTTATTAAAAATTTTTAGTGGTGACTTTGGCACAAAGGAAGCGAGTGCTACTCGGAAACCCAGTTAAGAAGCACTGCTGACACAGGGAAGGATGGGACTATTATGGAGGAAGGACTGGACAACCTTGTGTACCTGGGCAACAAGAATGGGGTGATGAAAATCAGCAGTAAACTATGCAAAGACATGCACTTAGACTACAAGGGCAGGGAGTTACCATCTGGAAACGAGAGGAGGAGCTATCCAGTGAATTGATGTATTTCCAGTAAAGAAAGACAAATGCAATTCCTATTGCACGCAGAAGAGTTAATCAATTTACAGACCAATGCTGGTGTAACCACAGAAGGGCATCAACCCTAGAAATTATTTTCACCATCAGAGTGCCAAGGCTCCAGAACAGCCCTACACAGTAGGATAGCCAAGCAAACAAAACATTACTGTTAAAATGGCATGTGGTTAGTTTATGAATCATGGTATTAGCATTACATGGCATGTGCAACGGAGACTGGATTCAACGCCTCGGGAGGCATCTTCCACTTCTCTTAGTTTAATCATAGATTCCCCTGATAACTCTGAGCTTCTACAGCTTTTCTGGGAGAGTATCTGAGGCCAGCAACAACCATCCATGGGCCAAGGAATTACACCGGGAACATGAATATCCCTTATTGTTGGGGCACACACTGCCTCAAAAACACATGGCCTCCATGAGTTGCAGCTTGCGCTGCCATGGTGCTGCACAGCACACAGACCATTTGCTCTTAGGCCACCCTCCCAAAAACACGCCACCAAGTCATTACATCACCAATAATATCCCAAGCAGAAGTGGCTGCTGCAGGACAGGAATGAACTCATCAGCAAGACTCTCTATAAAAGCACATTCACAGATCATTTCCTTATGCTTCATTAATCCCAAGTGCGTCACGCTGAGACATAAAACATAGCCTTACTTCTCAAGGAACAGAGTAGGAAAAATGTCACCAGGACACTGCCAGGAGCTACCAGCCACAACTTGCTGAGGTTTGCAGATGCAAACAGGCTGAAATACAGAGTAACAGGACAGGCAGAAGGAGGACTGGCTGGAAGGTCGGACACCTGGAGGAACTCAGAATAGCATGCAGATCTTTCCCACCGCATGGCTGGAAACACCCACCCACCCAGATCTTACAGACATTACAGGGACACAGTCTGCCAGAGATGCACAGGCTCCACAGACTGGCTGCTAATATCTACTGAGCGTTGCTGCCCTAGCGCTGGAAACAAGAGCAATCACCTAGTTCACTCCCTTGCTGTGTTGTTGCTACTCAGTGGGTTCCCATCATCCTTTCTGTACAAGCTGCCATCCCTGCCCTAATTTCCAAGCATCCTGCTCTGTCTCCCTCCCATCAAACGGCAACTGTGTTTTCCCATCCTCAGTCTATCCTCAGCTATACACTTAAACAAAATTCTTGTCAAAGCCAGAGACAACCTTGGCTCTGGCCTGCAAACATGTGGCTTGCTCTGAGGGGATGCTGACTCTACACCTGGCTACTAGTTTTGTGTATGTTTTATCTGTGACCCACGCCAAGCATGAGCTGTTTCACATTCTTTCCCACGTCCTGCACGATGCAAGCTCCTTAGCTGCAATCTTTGGCAACAAAACAACTGCAAGAAACAGAGCAGATGCCTCTTAGGAAAGAGAGAGGCTCATTTTGGGTTGCAAGGGGTTCTGCTTATCTGGAACATGCAATAATTACTTTATTTAATATCCATCTCCCCAAATGTAGATCAGTTTCCAACTTGATATCTTAGAAACCAAGATGACACCCAAGCAGGTCTGGCCTGTGCTTTGGTGCTTCTGTTGTCCACATGGCACTGAGATGGGAATATTTGGGCTGAGAAAAATATCCGCGAAGCTGCCTGCCTGCTGGAGGAGTTGAAGCAGCGTGGAATGTAAGTTCCTGCTTTTAGCACCTAGTACATTAAAAAAAATATATTAAGAGATAATGTCAGGAGCTTGGTTTGAAATCCATACTTTAGCTTACAATTTCTCTTGTGCCCTAAAAATCCTTCTAAGTAGTTCTTGTACGAGTGTATCTATTAGCCATTACAGTCCTCAGGCCAGACCACTGCAGTGTGCAGAGTACAAGACACTCGATCAGGCTGAGGTTCCTCTGGCCACCCGCGGATCACCAGCCTTAAGATGCAAATCCTATTCCTGTCACAAAGTTCCTCTCCTTATTTTTCCATCTCAGCCCTCCTACCCTCCTTGGATCAACATCTCTGGTAGCACTGGAGATTATTTCGGCAAATACTCAGCTGACTTGACAGAGAAGGAAAAATCTTTGGTACCCCAACGTCATTTAGGAGGCCCTAGTGAGCAGACAGGATGCCACAGCTCAGCTCCAAAGCTTAAGCACCCTGAAGAGACTCCACTTCACTGTGAGGAATAAGAAAAGTCAGTGCACAATGCTCACCATTAAAATGCCATTGACAACTCAGGAGCTGTGTCCACAGGAGCGGTGGATGAAAGACAAGGATGCTAGTGAAAAGTCCTACGCTCACTGTAATTACCTCT
>NW_008825429.1:330895-335213 GCF_000699105.1 Pygoscelis adeliae
GAAGAGTGTCAGGGATGCTGACCCAACCCAGGCTCTCTCCCACTGCCACTTCATACTATACTTGAGTATAGATAAGAAAAGGAGTATCTGGGGCTGGAGATAATAGGAATTCCTGCCCCGGGACACCAATCTCTCCTGTCCCGCATCAAGGAGAAGGAAAGTGGGAGAGGAAGATGGCAAGTCAGACACAGAGCATGGCTTCGAAAGGCAAACGGCAGCCAGAGAAGTAAAATTCATACTATAGGTTAGGGCAACAGGTTACTGAAACAGCCAGTGCTGCCACTCTCTGGAGAGGCTATGGATGGAGTTTCACCCTGGATACTATGTCCATCAAAAAGGCTGCTCTCTGTCACAAGCCCTGCTCAAGCAAATTCCCAGAATTTAATCTAAAAAATTAAGGTTGCTCTTGGGAAAAGAGGAACCTGGTAAGAGACCCCACACAGCACCTCCTGGAACGTTTCCATTATTTGCCAGGGGTAATTACAAAGGACGGCCCAGGAAGGAAAGGTTCTGACTCAGACTCCAAAATTCATCACCTACCAAATATATTCTCTCTTTGTGCATTCCTCAACAGACAAAAATGAGGTTCGTAGATGGATGGGAGATGAAGCCTTCACAGTTCTAAATGTTTTAGTCAGCCTCTTTACTGCCAAGAAAGGAGAAAAACAGTGAGCAAATGTTTACCGGGAGATACCCAGGACAAAACCAAGTAGCATAACAGAGAACAAAGCTGTGCTCTCCTCACCCATGGAGCCTGCTATCGCATTAGTCTGCTCGAGCTGTCACCCATCTGTTGTGGCTACTTAAGGAAGAATGATCCAGAAACCCACTGTCACTTCAAAACTTCAGCATTCTGACTCATTCTTACAACTATAATCATTGACTTCAAAGTAAAAGATAGCCTTCTGGTCAGGCAGCTGGACTACATTCTGGAATAGCACATGAAGGATACAGCAGAACAGACCCAAGACAAGAACCCAGCAGACACAAGGGGAGACAGTCAGAAATAGCCTTTACTGCCTTACATAGTGTAAAGCACCAAAAATGGCACAAATTACATTAATTCACAAGCTTTCTTTCCTTAATGATGAATACAGTTAGAACTGGGTAGAAACCTGTATAAGATATCAGCAAAATAATCGTAAGAGTTACATTCTGCCTATGCAAATGACTGATTTTTCCAATTCAGGCAACAAATTGGTAAGGTGAGAGAGAAAGTGTCAGGCTAACTTTGGAACAGTCTTTGCAGCTCCTGTGCTGGAGCCCGGCAGGCAGTTGGAGCAGAAGTCAAAGGGGCCTCCAGTCTCCCACTAGCATTAGCCAGCGCAGAACAAACCTCTGTGTCGTGATGGGGTCACAGCTGCACCACGGCCTCCAGCTTAGACTGAGGTAACATCGCTCTTGACTGAACCTGCTCTTTCAGAATGAAATACGAACATGCTGAAAGTTGAGACAGAGCAGAAGTGGTTCTGAACTTCACCCATGTGGTGGGAGAACCACGTCCTGGCCCCCTCCTCAGTGCAGACAGGAGAGCCTAAGAGCATCCACCGCCTGACGCATGACTCTGCTGCAATGCAGCTGGCTGGATGAGCGTGCCTGTGAGCAGCCAGAGATGAGGGAAAGGGGTCTTGGGTGAGTTAGCTAGTCCTTCAGCAATCGGGAAAGAGATGGCCAAATGTAGCCACCATTTTTTGACCCTAATTGCAAAAACACTTCAAGAGAAAATATCTGGCACCTTTGGACAACACACCAAGCACATGAAGACAGGCATAGAAGTTCTCCTGTAACTGCAAAGAGATGCTAAGCACCAAAGGAGAGACTTTATACTGTGTTTTATTAATAATCTGGTGTCCTCTCTCCATCACAGTGGGAACCCTTAAAAGCTGCAGAGGCTGAAAAGCCAGCTCTCTACATGGAGCCTTGGCATTTGGAAACACCATCTGCTTTGCAAAGGTTGACAATCTGAGACTTCTGGTTAAACTCCACATCTCCTTGTTGTGAAGGGCTTGATAACTTGTGACTTACCCTCAGTCCATTACCTTCTGCTTACCGAGTCACAGAGCACATTATATCTCCCTGCAGAGCACTACAGCAGCTGGGCTATGTTATATTCTGTGTCTGCCTTGCTCAGCATTAGATAGTACACTTAAGAGAGCTTTCCATCTAAATCAGTGAAATGCAAACAGAGAATTTCTGTTGCTTCAGCAAAGAGGCCAACTCTAACATTCTGGCTTGGAAACACACATTTAGATACATTTTTTTGCCTGTCAGCATGGTTATTTTGATGAGGTTTTGTTTTGCATGTGGATTAGATGAAAGAGACAATTAAGACTTGACTTTTTAATTGGTACTGGATGCACTTTAAACAACAGTAATACACTTTCTCAACAAGAACTGCATGTTCTCTTTCTCCAGTATAACTTAACTCTTACAGAGAAGACATAAAAATATAGCCAAACAACAGCTGAAACGTGAGATCCTGCACTCAGAAGCTAGGAAAACTATTCTAATACAAAGTGTAGAGTGACTGAGTCAGCATACCAACTGAAAGTTATATTTAGGCTTAAATCCAACACAAGAAAAACATTCTCTGCTGCACCAACTCTTTCCTTTTTTTTTTTTTAACAAAAATTTCTGGAATTACATGCTGAAAGCATCATTAAATCCAAAGCTGCTGCAAGATTAATAATGATAGTAAGATGAATTTTCTAGTCCCAACTTGACTGATTTTGAGCCAGCAAAACGGTGAGAGATTTTAAACCACAACTGAGTACTGTGAAAGGTTGAGGAACACTTTTGCAGCAGCGCTTGTTTCATTCTGGCATGAGACAAAGCAACTACAGTGAGTATCAGCACTTGCAGCAAATTGCTAAGCCCATCTCGTCTCAACATTTCTGTACCATTTTGTTGGGGTTTTTTTATGATGCTGGGTAGCCAAGAGACAGACTACATTGAACATACAGGCAGTTAGAAGAAATGCTACAGAACTTTAAATTAAAGTTCTTTCTTCTAGCAAAAGAGCGGTGGTCTGCCCAATGGCAAAGGGCTCACAAAAACAAGAGGAGACAATACAGAAAACCCAAGATGGCTCATCACCACACTGATGCAGGGAAGAAAAACAAAACCAAGTGACAGCTTCCATTTCCCCAGACTGGATTTCTGTAGTTTCCCGGATTTGCTCGGAAGGGCAATTCTCCAGAAAGCAGCAAGTGCTTCAGAGGGGAGATGAATGAAAGTGCTTCTGATCTCTGAAGCTTTGCCAGTGCTGCTCAGAGCACGTCCACCCCCATTTTATAGGTGTTCACAGCTGAACACAGCCTTGCCATCTCCGAGTAACTACGCCAGCAGAACAGCCTGCACACCCTCTGGTCAGCTTCCACTGGAAACAAAACACGCTAAGTTAGGCTTCACAGCAAGAGGAACTTTCCCTCAGTCCTGACCATGAGCTGGGAAGCCAGTGCATTCCCCAAGCATAGCCAAGGACAACGTCTCCATCTCCCCCCACCGAGGACCCAGAGTTTACACCTCCTCCTGCTCCCTGCCTGGACAATCCAAGGTCCGTTCCTCCACATGGGCCCCTCTGTCCCTGTCACAGACCAGTGGATCCCTCACCTCTCTTCATCTCCCCAAGACCAGCCCCACACTGGCAGCAGAGACAGGGGATGTAGTTTGTGCTTTGCTAGGTGCATCTGCTGTTGTTCTCTGCAAAAGCCCTTACATAAATGTTAGAGGAAGCCAGACGCAAAGCTTCATCCTGCCAGCCCTCTTGCCCATTGGGTGCTCTGTCACACTAACAGAAATGTTATCCATGCTCACTGCTCTCTAATGCTAAGCACGCCACAGGCGCTTTTGCCTCACAAACCTATTCTGCCTCACACATTTGCCCTAATTTGTGTAAAGGAGGAGATTCGCAACACTAATTAGAAAGCTAGGACTGTTTTGTTTTCTCCAGTTCACCTTATCGTCTTCATTCAGCTCCTGAAGACTCAGCTATTAAGAGAAATTAAGTAATTCATCAAGCCCTTTTCAATTACCTGCTGTTGATAACATCAGAGTACAATTAGCATCTACAAATGAACCAAGTGCCAACTGCCAAGCAGAAACAGAAGCTAATTTACAGCGTGGGGCAGCCTGCAAGAGCTGAGATTCAGGGGCTGCCAGCAAACACATATTTTGTTATACCAGCAACAGCCCTGTTCTGCCACTCCCAGCCAGCTGGGAACACATCCTTAACAACAGCTGGAACATCAGCAGCGCAAACACCACATCCCACGGCAGAGATGGAAACGCATCTTTGGTCGCTTCCACATCTGGCACT
>NW_008825429.1:335316-357468 GCF_000699105.1 Pygoscelis adeliae
AATTCAGTCCTTCCCAGCCTGCCAGCAGGATGCCAATGTGTCTCCTTAGAAGAACATGAGACTCTACACTATCATTTTAATGTGTACACTCTGAAAACAAACTTAGTTAGGATTTGACCCATGTGTCTCCTAACTTACAAGGCAGCAGTATATTGACATAACCAGCTGACAAGCTCCCAAAGAAATGGCCAGATAATAAACCATGTCACTTCTTGCCTTAGTGCAAGACTTAACGTTTATTTCTGATACCTGAATAGCTCTTCAAATGCACTTTACCTTTCAATTTCCCTTCTGCCATGAGCTTGTGCTTTCTGGTGCCTTTCTGAGCAGGTTAATAATTGAACATGGGATACATTACATCAGCACACGATCTGCCAACTGCCTGTTTAATTTATTACGACAGTCTGATGAAACTGGGGTAACTAAGAAGATAGCACACAGCAAACCTCCTGCATCCTGGCAGCAGCTCGCTGCCAAAGTCACGGCATTCCCTGACAAATTCTGCTCCATGTCAGGGTCTTACCTAGATTGGAGGAGGCTCTGCCTTCAGCAGCTCGGTCCTGCAGGCTCTCAGCGATGTGCAACTGTTCTTCATGGTACTGCTTAGCCCTCTCCAGGTCCTGCATACATCTAGCTGCATGGCCCAAGCCAGCATAAGCGCGCATCTCAATGGCCTTCTCAGCCAGCTCCTGGGCCAACTCCAGCACATAGTTGTGGTAAGACATGGCTTTGTCGAAATTTCTCCGGTAGTGGTAAGCACTGCCTAGGTTGCTGTAGGCTCGAGCTTCCTCCCGCTTGTTCCCCAGCTCCTTGGCGATCTTAAGATGTTGTTCATGGCACTGCACCGCATTTTCAAAATCCCCCATTGCAATGTACACTGCTCCCATGTTGCCCAGCTCCCGTGCCTCTGAGAGCTCATCTTTGGACTGCTTTGCAAGGAGGACGCACTGCTTGTGGCTAGCCAGTGCATTTGGGTAGTCTCCAATGGCTGTGTACACATGGCCCAGACTGCTCAGTGCTGAGGACGCTGCCTGCAGGGATAAGAGAGAAAAAGTAAGTACAAGTATTAATGGAAACAAGTCAGATGGCCCCAGTCCTAGAAATCAAAGCCACAAAAGGGCATTCTGGAGAAAGAATGTGACTAGCAGCTAGAAAACCTGCTCTCTGCAGTTTTTCTACACCCCTCAGGGCAGCTCAGGCAGAGGCAGCAAGAATGGAGTTGACTTAGGAGAACAGGGCTAGGATTACCTCTTTCTCTGAACTGTACAGGGTGTCTATGTAACTGGTAGAGGAGAAGGACAGCACTGCAAAGATGCAGAGACCACTGAGGAAACAGAGAAAGCCATCGCTGCAGAAAACTGCACTCCAGGACCAGCCTGAGCTGTCTCACAGAGCAGTGCTTCCACTGCAGGCAGCCACACCTCAGGTCACCTCTCATGACTACTTTAACATCTACACCAAGTCCTGCTAACACAGCAAACAATCCTGTGTATGGCAGCTCTTAAGAAAGCAGACAAATAATGATATTCACCTGCAGAGACCATTGCAAACAAATGCTTGCCCTGTTCCACCCTCTACCCAGTAAGCTCATGTCAAAGCAACAGACTCCTGAGATCCTGCAGGCTGATGCCAAAGCACTGGCAGAGACCAGCAGCAGAATGTGTCCATGCTGCAGGCTGAGCCACCACAAGGACGCTGCAATCTCTTCTTTCCAGGCTAAACAGCCATTGAATACCTGCTGCTGGAAGACTTACACACTTGCAGCCAGCACTCAGCTGGGAGAAGGGAGATGCCTCTGCTGCTTATCTTGCAATACCAGTAGGTTAGTGTGCAGTCACCAACATCCTCACGTACTTCTGCTTGGCCAGTCACACCACGCTTTGAAGAGCACGGTTCTTACTATGCAGCATCAGGGTCCTTCTAGCACAACATCATTCGTTACTGAGCCCCTAACAACCTTGGGACTGCAGCAAAGACAACAGTATTTCAGCAGCTGGAGCCTCTATCCCCTGGAGACATCTTAAATAAATATAGCTATTTGAAAACCGAAGTTCTTACCACCGAGAAACAGCTGTATTTAACAAGACAAATTATCTGAGAACCAGATTCTTTTGCCCACTGCATCTACCAGGACGCAAGCCTTCCTTCCACCTGGCAGAGCCAGAGCACACACAGCCGGACAGCAGGGCAAGGAGCCAAGAGCAGGGATGTGTTCCTTCTGTCTAATGCCTATCTGCTGCCTCAGCATGGCTGTTCACTCCAAAGCCCTGACCCTGAGTCCTCCATGGTCCCTGCATGTGCATTTCCTTTGCTACCCAGCTGCTGCTGCGACCCAATTCTACAACAGCCATCTTTTCCAAACCTCCAGAGAGGAGCAGTCAGGGTGAATGACTGCACAGAGATTGGTCTCACCCCTCCCTAGCACCCTAGCTCAGGAACGATCCAGTCCACCCTTCCACCCAAGACGGTGACACAGCATCGCAGAACACTTGTCCTTGCTATTTGAAATGGCATAACCCCGTGCTACCAACAAAAGGCAGCCTCACCCTTTTCTGATACTTGGCTGTCTGCTCCCAGTGCATCCTTAGGCTAGTGTTCCTGTTCATGCTGCGGATTCTGAGCTCCCCCATCACTTGTTCAAGTTTCCTATTTCCTAACAGGCAAGATCACACACTGAGTGTGTGACGGGGGGAAAGAACAGCTTGACCACACCACCAGGCCGCAAGCAGGTGGGGCCCCTTCAGCTGTTCCAGTATTGGGAAGAAAGGCATGCTCCCTCCATTCTTGCTTTCTGAGCTCAGCCACTGGAGCGACCTGTGTGGCATACTTCTATTTTATTTTGCTACTCCCCTCTTGCTATGACTTGGATGGCCCTCCAGTGCAGCTGATACTGGTGCTCTTTGTTTAAGGAGCAAGCACACTTTACCTTTCCGGGTGTAATATCCCTAGACGCAACACCAAAAGCTTTCCCATGAAATGGGATTCCATATGGTGAGTGCAAGGGGTGCAACTGAAAGCACCTCACAGGTCATGCCAACCAGCTATCTCCAATTTGAACACCACGGAGCTGGAGAAAGGCTTCAGTGCGATACCACTGATAAATACACCAGCCTAGCCCGCGGGGAATGCAAGATGAGCTGTAAAAAGTGAGCTTCTTGCTCTGCACGCATGAGATGTGACTCAGACCACAACTCCACAGCAAGGTTCAGACAGCAAGAGGACCTCCAGGGTTAAACTCACCGAAGACTTTGTAGACTCAAGCCCACTTCTTTTAACTGTTCTAAGCAGCTGCCTCTTCCACACTACAAGCACACACAAACGCACGCCGACATCAAAGTTGGAAGGAAAACAGTTACTTAAATTAAGCAGCTGGAGTAGCTAAGGGATGGTGGTGGCTCCCCATCAGTGCCCAAAGTGGCCATGATGAACCTCTCCAACCCACTCAGCATCAGACCAGGAAGTCCTGCCATGTTTTCCCTGTGAAGTCATACATCTACTCCCAGGAGCTGAGTTAGAGAGCTTTCCCTCACCCTGGGCATTCCCTCTGGACACTCGCCTCGCCTTGATAAACTGGTATGTTCCTGCTTGGCTCCCACCTGCAGACTGGCTATGCCCCACAGATGCAGGATTTTAATTCCTTTCTCTAAGGCAAATGATTAACCTCTTCCTGGCCACACTATCTACAGATCAGATATAAAAAGAAAGATCAGAAAATCTCTTCTACAGGAGAGCTGTCTCAGCACCTCTCAACTGGAACCACATTTTGCTATTGAAATTGCATCCCTGAAGAAATGAGCCTTTCATGACTTTCAAAAACAGTGGCAGGAGAAACCTTCCTAAAGATTATTTTTACTAAAATTGCATCACGATTGGAAGAGTAATGCTAAGTCAGGAAGATCTATGGGCCAGAGCAAGAGGCAGAGAGCACAGGTGTTAAATTATTTTTGTGATCAGCAGCATTAACAGAGTAATATTTCCACACTGAGGAACTGTAAACACGCTGTGCTGATTCAAATTAATAGGGAAATTATCTTTTCTGATACAAGAACCTGAGGTGACAGATTAGCTATTAAACACAATTTATAGGTCATAAGATAGAGAAGTTATAAGGAAGCTCTCCCCCGGCCAGCTCTAAATAGCTAAGCTGCATCTGTTCTCCCTGAGGCATCCTTTCAGGCAGCTTAATTATAACAGAAGAACTGACAGAATTCAAAGTGTCTTAAATTTTTTCACTTAGTGCTGCAGATGAACTTCATTCAACGCAAGGGACAATGCAAGAACAGCAGTGGCAGAGCAGCAGCCATGGTTCGGAAGCCCTGTAGCATCCCTGCAAGGCCACGGTGCCACTCCACGTGACAGCAGGATGGGAAAGCATTGGGCTCAGTCCCACAGATGGTGAGAGCAGCACTGGATTTCATGCTGCCAATACATGCTATAATGAACTAGAAATAAGTTGCTTTTGCTGCTGTAATTACCGCAGACTAGAGAGGGGAGCAGCTAGCAGCAACTCTTCAGTGACATAGACCCTAGCAACAGGCTGGGGACAAAGCTACTGAACACACTACCACATGGTCAAATGGTTTCTTGGGCTTGGGAGGTGTTTCTCCAATAGCAAGCACCACAGGTGGTGTGAAAACCAGTTAAACCCTCCAGAAATAAATGATTTACAGCCTTTACAACCTCTGCAGAAGCACAGGCACTCATGAAAGGGCAAGTCGCCCCTGTTGGGATGAGGAAGCTAACACTAGTTCATGCTGGTAGCACCAGAGACGCGGGGTGTCCAGCTGGAGGCAGCCTAGACAAGACATGCTTCCTGCAGGATGGCAAGGCGGAAAGGATGGGCTCTTCTTCAGGCTCAGGCACTTGGCTCAGCATATCAGGAACCAAAGCCATATTCACTCCAAAAATTACCTCTGCAGCACACCCTGCAGAGCACTGCCACCTTCACTCCTACCTCCCGCAACTCCTCCTCCCATTGGAAAACTCCACATCACCAGCTAGACCTGGCATCCAGCCGGCCACCACAAGACAGATGCCAAACAGGACAGTGACACCTCGGGAAGGGACCTGGACCTACCAAGCGCGGCTGCTGGCCGAGAGGGCCGCAGCTCCTCGTTCCTGGAGGGCTGGCACTGGCAGAGGTCCCAGCCCCTCCTCGGTGCTGCCGCAACCAGCCAAGGCTGTGCAGGCAGAACCAGCTGCCTCCACGCATGCGGCAGCAGGTAGAGCTGGAAGGAGGCCCTGCTCCATCTTGGTCAGATTCGCTGCAGCATCAGGGCAGTTTGGTGCTGGACGGGCTCTCGAGCAGCGCAGTGAAGTAACTTTTTGGCTGACACCAGTGAGGAAAGGCTCTTATCTAAAAGAGGGTCTAAGGGGGCCTGTTTTGGGGCTGCTACAAAACCAACGTGAAAATTTTTGCTCTGAATTTTAATCCATTTTACACAGATCTTCATGAAGATTAATATATACATAGTATTGAGTCATTTGCAATCTCACTAGGGAAAAAAGGAAAAAAATAGAAACATGCAGACATCTTGCACAAGCCCAGACCAAAACACTGCATGGGGCCCATCACAGGCTTCAGGGCGCATCGGAGCTCCCTTTGTTTTGCTGATGAGCAACACACTCACTGCTGCACGGAACAAACCAGTAGGCCATTTTGGGCGAAGTTAAAACCCAGCACAACGCAATCAGCAGAACTGATTCAGCAGCCTCAATTAATTCTGCAAGACAGGCCACCACCACCAGCAGCACTTCTGATATAACCAGGAAGAGAATGGAAATGTCTTTCTGGAAAACAAGGAGTCAGTGAAAACGGGCGTCTCCTGGGGCTGCTAAAAAAAAAAAAAAGTGGACATTTATGCATGCAGATTGCTGAATAAGATGAGCTATGGCAAAGAGCCATCTAGACAGAGACTCAGATGATGTTAATGGGCTATGGCTAGGGAAAAGAGGCATAAATGGAAAGCAGCAGATCTCAGACTCTCTGTGCACAAGAGAAACTTGCCAGATGCAGAGACTGCTCATACTGTACATGGGAAGAAATCTTTAGGAGGTCTCCTAGACTGGGAAGCGGATCATAGGAAGTGAAATTTGCGTGGCTGGAAATGTTTATTGTCAGAGCTCCTAATCTCTTTGCCCAACCAGCATTTCCAGGCTCACAGGAAAGACCTAGAATGAAGGGTACAAGCTTGGCAACCGTTCTCAGGGCATGCAAAAAGACTTGGCTTACACATCTGAGTGTCCAGGGCCGGATCGTCCAAACCAGGATGTGGGAGGAGGATAAGAGAAGCAGAAAAGAAAAATAAGTAGGGGGAGACAAAAAGAGAACTGGAAAATGAAGGGTAAAGGGCTGACTTGATTAGAAAGATGGGGCTGTTTCCGGAGGCTAGGCTGTTGCTCACACAGACAGCTAAACAAAGGCAGGAGGGCCGCCTCTAATCCTCTGCCATGGCTTTCACACCAACACTCCCCATGTGTTTTATTCTGCAGCAGCTTCCACTGTTAACTGATCCGAGTGCTCCAAGAGAAGCACTTCTCAATCATCTTGGAGTCTGCATGAGCAGACCCTATGGCACTTCTGGCTTCCCCGGGGCTGGTTGCCTGCAGCATCTCTTCTCCAGCAAGATAAATATCAGTACTCTCTATGTGCTCGTGGGGGCAATCAGTGGAAAGACTGTGGAGCTTGACATTAAAGCGGTATTTAGGAACAATTTGGTGATTACATCTACTGGGGGACACCAATGACTCACTTCAGGGGGTTAGTAATAGGATTCCAGAAGATAAATTAATCACTGTATACTTAATAAAATCCTCCACATAATAGGATCCACCGGGAACTCTAAGTGGCTCATACATTGGGCCAGCAGGGTAGGGGTATTCCCTTATGCACCGACATGAGAGTCAAAACGTTGCAGTGAAAGTACAAGGTTGACACTAGCTGCACATGTGAAACAGACTCCAGCTGTGCTAGCACGAACCTCTGCTTGGTAGCAGGGTGATGGGAGACTATAGCTTCATACCGGTCAGGTTTTGCGTCAGCAAACAAAGAAAATCAATGCTTTATATATCTGACAAAGACAAATTTTACAGTCGAGATTGCTTACACCTCCAATTATGCAATTTATCACTTTAATAGAAAGCAGATTCTTCTGCCACTGAGCTGAGGCACAGAAGGGAGTTCTGAAAAAGGTTTCTAATTGCTATCTTTTTCTTGGGAGCAACAGCAAGGTTTTTCAGCTGAACAAGGTAGAGTCTGATGTTAAGCAGATGTGTATCACAGAATGACAACTAATAGGGACCTGGTGACTTGGAGAGATGGGTTTCTTAGATATTTCACCCTTGCCAGAGAATGGTCATTTCCCAATTATGTTACATTTAAACAATTCTTTAACTGATTGCACAGCCTCCTTAAATGAAAACACTGTATAATAATTCTACAATGGGCAAGGTCAAAATGCTCTGCCTGGTATCTCACTATACCTGGTATCTCACTATAAGGTAGCCTTAATCCCCAAACACAGACACCAATTAGGATTGATCAGAGATTGAGCTTTTACAGCCAAGGTGGGGAAATAACCAGCATGGACTAAGCATTTGTGAAATTCAAAGGCCTGACTGCAGCATGCTCTTGCTTGCTGTTACTCTCCACTTCCATTCTCCCTCTGGGTGTGGGGTAACAGCAGTGCCTGATCCTACACGATGCAGTGAAGCTGTATCCAAAAGATCAGCCATGCATACTCATAACATCTGTACTCAGGACAGTCAGCAGTACCTCTTTTCGAGAACCAGCATACCTCCTCATATGCACACTATTGCTCTTGAATGCAAGCAAAGGTTTCCTGGTTCATTGAGTTTATTTTGGGGGTGGTGAGGGGAAGGCAGCTTCAACAGATTGTTTCTGAACACACACAAGCAAAGAAATACTTATATCTGAAAGCATTAAGAGGATGAGTTCTGCTGGCTTCACCATAAGGAGTAAAATCTCACCGTATCTTGCATCAGTGTAACTTTTCTGTGTAGGAAGTACAGAGGTTAGCTTACAGTAATGCAACACCGTGTAAGCATTTAAGCTCTTTCTGTATGTAAGCATGTAAGCTCTGTTTGTTTTATAAGTATGGACTATGTAACTGCTGTGCACACAGGCAGGACAGTAGCATAGCAGAGGATGAGTACTTTCAGGACCTACCAAAATGACCCAGTGGCTGCGAACTGCACTTTGTCTCCACTTCTATTAAGTCCCTTTATAATTTCCTCAGAATCCACTGGTATTCCACAACTAACCTTGGAGATCTACTGATTTATGTACTAATGCAAGTTTCACACCCAAGTACAGTAGATGCCCCATCAACATTCAGAGTTGCCCTTCCCTCCTCCCTCAAAGGCAAGGCTGATGTGCCAGTACCACATCCAGCTTTTTCCTTTGTGTGGCATGCTTCTGAAAATAAGAAAGGAAGCAGCAGGCAATATTCTCCTCCTGTACATTACCGGTACACAGAAAGAAGGAATGAATTTGCTTTTAGGTAATTATTTCCTGGAGAAAAAAAAATTACACTGGAATCAATATCCCTGTCAAATCCAATTTATTTGTAGAAGGTCTCAGTCTTTTACATAGAAACTACCAAAAAATAAACCCTAAAGAAGCCAAAGCCATGAACAGAAGCACTAGTATCTGAGTATCTGGAAGGAACTTTGTAACTACTGCTGTTCAGGTTCACTGTGCAAGCTGGCACACCACCACTCACTGTGCGAAGGCTGGGCACCCAGGAGGAGCGTGCTTCTTTTCTGGGGCAGGCTCTGCAGCACTGAATTATCATTCCACAAAGAAAAGGAAGTCACACAAAATACACCAGCCCAGGAACACTACAAAGTAGACCTCAGCGTCAAGTCTAAGCATCACCTGGGGCTCGCATATCTTTATCCCAAGTAGCCAAAATTTGGTAGCTTTCTGGACATGGTCTAAAAGCCTCCTTTGTGAAATCACTTTAAGGAGGATGGCTGACTTGACATTTTTAGTGATGATGTAAGAAAAGAAGCCCTCGTTTAAAACCACAAGCTTCTCTGAGATGGTAACACTGAGGAGTGATTCATGCCCTGGTCAAAGTCAGTCCTGGAAGAGTAAGTCAGCACGTTACAAACTTGGATCTCACAGAACCCAGAGAAGCTCTTTGTGCAGGCAAAGAAATCTCTGACTCCTACAGTGGCGTGCTGACCTGTGCCAATCCTAACACTACTCTTGCTCATAAAGCTGGATACCACTTCACTGGAAACTCAATACAGGAAAGCCTTGGCTGAGGTGGGCCTTCTGAAAACCCAAAGAGCGCTGCTCCCCGAGTCGCAGCTCTTACACAAGTTTTCTGCTTCATTTCTTTTACTGCAGTTGGGTACAGGCCTCAGTAGAGTGCTAGGTTTTGCAGATACTGAGAGAGGTAAGTAAAACCAGAAGACTGCATTTCTTTCAGCTAAAATCCGTGTGCTGTGGAGGTCAAGTGGGGACATTTAAAGGAGATCCTCAGGAAGTATTACATTTCCCTTTTGAGTCACAAGTCCAAACAAAACAAAGCATATGGCCTTTTAGCGCATTCCCAAATTTCCTGCACTGGTCAGATTTCCCTTCGTTCTGCTTAATCCTATCACATTTGAACCGGACAAACCTGTATGAATCCAGTCAAGCTAACTTTCTCTAAAAAGAGCTGCTAAAGACAGAAAGAGAAAGGCAAAGAATTTATGCTCTCTTATACAAATCCAACTACTTGATGCTCAAGCACTATGGTTGCTCACGTCACTGAACTCACTCTCTCACCCACGCAGGTAATTCAGTCTAAGATGTAATGCAGCACTAGTGCCCTAGAAGACCCAGAATTCTCAAATGAACTCACATGGCGAGTGTTTTCCTAGCAGCTGGTACTCAGCCTTCCTCCAAGAAAGCAAGCCTTCCTCCAGGATATGAGGGAGTTTGCCCCAGATCCCTAATGAAGCAAGGCTACCGTCTGCAACGAGAGGCTGAAATCAATGAGGCTAAGGACAGCACTGCACTTTTTAATGAGGGTTTCAACGTATACCTACATCACAGGTCAGATTTTTGAGTCCCAGTGGTTAATCAGAGACCCCTCGAAGACCAGCTGTTTGAAGTATAAGTATACATGGGAACAGTATAAACTGGAAAGTGTATGTCTGTAACTTTGTACGCCCAACAACAGAGCCAAACATCTGGCCCAGGCAAAGACTGAACTTTAGTAAATTGAACAATGCTGCAAAAAGTGTCCAGGAAGACATTCTGCAGACTGAATCAAATCTCTCACAAGTTCTCATTAAGCTGAAATCACAACACCTGCAGAACCTGAGACTTCAAGGGCAGTACGGGTAAAAATAAAGCTTCTGTCTTATTAGGAAATCTCAAAAACCAATCTGCCCCACTCCCACCTAACTCTGTACTGGCTGCTTCACATCCCTTCTTCAGCACCCCTCCACAGAGGGATTCAGCACAACTGTGCTACCCTGATCTGCTCAGCCAGGTCCTCCTAGCAAGTGGCCAGTATTCAGGTTTCAGTTCTATAAATCAGATCACCTTCAAGTCTAGTACAAAATCAGCAATGATTCTGGAAGACATGGACCAGGATCTGCAAACGCCTCTCAAAAAGCCAGGAAAGTATTAGCGCCGGTCTCCTGGTAAAGCACGCAAACTCTTCGGTCCTACACAGACCTGAAGATGACAACACTGCTTTCAGTGCAAAGGGCGTATGTCTTATAAAACAAACAAACACACTCAAACCACAGTTAGTCTCAACATAGTAACGATCGGGCACCCGTGCTGGGATGCCCTGTGGAGCCCCCTCCTCCTTCAGCTCAGCCTCCTGTCTGATCCCTGGAAATCCTGCTGGGCCCCTCCACCACCTCAGCCACCAGTCAGGAAACTTCTGCCAGCCCAGCCAACGGTGGCATCTGGACCTTACCCATTTCTGACAGCACAGTACTGGGAGACGGAGGGCTGAAGCTGCACACTGGGCAGTGAGTGACTCTTGGCAGCTTCCCCCCCAGTAATAATGAAAATACATATTAAAACCAGCTTGAGATCAGCAAGAAGGCTCTGTGATGCTAGGCTTCATGCAAGGGCTCAGATTAGACAACAACTTTCAAAGAAAAAGTGACCCTTTCTTTCTGCAAGTATCCAGTCCATGAACTGCAAGAGCCTGATCTTTTTACCAGTTTCTGGTTTCTGCGGGTAATTTTCCACTGAGTTCCTAGAAACTGACACTGGTTTCTCATCTCTTTGGAGAGCAGGGATTGGGAGCAGTCTTTTGCTTGAGTGGTTAGCAGCCTGATCAACCATTCTGTTGTTTGTAAATCCTGTGTAAAGTGTCATGGGATTTGGAAAGCTGTTTCTCACGCAGAGGCTGAATCAAAAACCAGCTTGTTTCAATTTCTTGAAAGTACCTCCAGGACTCAAAAGATCCCCTAAAAGAACCCCAGAGAAAAACAGAAGGCATAATGGAGAAACAAGAGTGAAGAGGTAATCCCATGCACTAAAAATGTTTATGAATATAGACGCACCACAGTCACCCATTTATCTTCTTGCCGCTTGACCTTTTTGATAAGATACTGGGGGTTTTTTGACATAAAAATAGGAGAACACTCCTGCAAAGTTACCATCTGTGCAATACGTATGCACAGTGCTTATGCAATGGGCTGTAGTCTCTTGATGTTCCTGTGGTATCAGTAACAGAGACACTAATTTCTTAACAAAAGCTCTCACGTCATTTCCAATCTCTTCTCTTGAAAAAGCTCAAGAAGTGAAAGCTATTTGCTGTTTAATATAGTAGCAGTGGTCACACCCTAAACCTGTCATTCCTGCACTTCTATTAGCAGTGGCTGCGTTAGCCACTAATATAGATTATCAATTAGCAAAGCCTCCTCGGCCTGTTCCTTACTTCTGGAACTCCAGTCAGACGTGATAAAGCTAAGGAATAAGGTATATTCTCTTCTTAGTCCTTCCTGTTCATGTTGCTACAGGCAGCAGATAATCTACATCTGGCAGAGGACTACGTAATAAATTATTTTGAAGCAGTGGCTTCACTACAGAAGAGGAAAAGGGACAGAAAATAGAAAAGCAGCGAAACAAATACCTTCTCTGCTCCTTTGCTGCAAAGCTGTCGCTTACTGCAGCAAGTACTACTTTCCTACTTTCGCCTCCACAGCCTGTTTCTGACATCTTAGTCAATGTTTTCATGCATGACAAATTGCTTTAGCCTGAAGACTCTTTCCAGTTCGTATTTGTGAGGTATTTATATCCTGTCCTCATTTTCCAGACTGTTTGCAAACCTAACATGATAACTGCAGTCATAAGATTTTCAGATTTTTCCTTTCTGAAAAATTTGGCAGCCCCAGGGACAGATCACCTCTTCATATGGCTGTCCCACACAAATACCACGGGCAGAGAAACTGCTGTGGGGTCCCTCAAGCTGCAGTTAATGAATGAATTTGATTCTTAGCACTTCATCTGAGACTGATGATAATGAAGCACAAGCGATGAAGCAAGTGACCAGGTGATGATCACTTCATGATTTCCAGTGAGAAAGGGACAAAGCTGGCCCTATGAGAAATTGTATTTTAAAACACCTGAAAGCCACTTGAATGCAATGGAAAAGGTTCACTGCTATGAACGATACCATGCAAAGCTAAATTCTGCATAGAATAGGAGCTGCACCCAGCCCACTGCTGTGCACCCAAGTAACTAACAATACATGAGCAGAAGGGTAAACAGAAGGGGTTTCTTGGCAGCAGTTAAGATACAGCTCAGAAAGAACAGGCAGACACAGAAAGAGCCTATTTCACTATGCAGTATGGAAGGTCTGGGTATGCTTTCTATTTTCCCAAAGAAATCAGACCCTAATATAAATGAGGCTTTGCAAGCACATGTTAGCTAACCAGAATAGTCTTTAACTCACTGCATACATTTCTCAAATTCTCTTAAAAGCTATCAACAGTTGTAAGAAGAAGAAAAAAAAAAATATCACACACAAAGTTTCATTCACATTACGCTTGGGCTGTGACTGGGAAGTGGAATTTGGTAGTAACAGACCAGCCCATCCCACAAGACATGCAAGAAAGACGGGCTATAGGACTCTAGCCGGTCTTCAATGAGCTGGTATCTCATGAAGCCTTCCAGGATGGCCTGAACCATGCCAAGCCAAGAGAAGGCACAGCACGGTGTACTGCCACAGCACAGAAGCCAGACAGCTCAGATGTGACTGCAGGGACTAAATCAGTAATGACAAACAGCCTTCCACCACCTTCTACACAACACCTCTCCAGCCTGTACAGGTAAGGGACAGGGAGGTTCACCACCCTCTCTGGAAGCAAAGGGCCAATGTTTCTGGCTGCTTTATCGTCCCCACAGCCCCTTTTTAGTGGATTATGCTCTTTTCCAGTTGTTCTCCTGGCCTTCTCCACACAAATATAGGATGTACCACATGTAGCAAGACACTTTTGTAAACAGTTCACTACATCACATAGCTATACAGACAGAAGTGCCACGTAACTCATTAGCGGAGTCTGAATCAGTCCCAACTCATACTTAAGAGCTGTTCATCACATAACTGAACGTTTATGTTAAAAATGCACTGGACTGATCACAAGCAATATGGACACTGAAGAACAACAAATTAATTGAGAAAACGTTCCGTACCACAGAAATATCATTCTTTGCTTCCTGAACATACATGGCAGTACAGAGATGAGTGCACTTCTGTTTGCTCTATGCTAGCTAGTCCAGGTTTTTGGTACAGGCATGGGTGCTGTTACCAATATCAAGTCAGAAAAATATTTTTTCCAGAACCTCATCACACAGTCTGAACAGTTCCTGCTCAACACATGTACCCTTAGCAGTCACAGATGTCTCCTGGGGCCTGGCACATACCAGGATGCCAGTTGTACCTGCCCTGAAGGGAAAAGACAGACCCTTGCATGCTCCAAAAATCCAATGCACAGGCTCCTCTCTCTCAGGGGCCAAGCAGCTGCAATGGGACTAAGGAAGCTGATCACAGCTGGAAGAGCAACTCTCCGTGAAGCCTCTTGGCTTGCTCCAGGGAGAACTGCAGTGACAGTTGCGCGACAGCAGAGCAGCACCACTAACTGCAAGGACGTGGCACAGCGCAGCCACGTGCCGGAACATGCAGGCTGCTCGCATCCCGGCTGCGAGGTCAGGCACTAGCACTGAGGTGAGCAAAAGCTGTGCTTGCTATTGAGCGTGAGCTCTACTCCAGCTTCACCTCAGTGACAGGCTGCAACGGTGTGAACCTGGGGGAAGTCTACACAGCTACGGAAGGACTCTGGATGCCTGACGAGGTAACCAGGAGGGGAATCTGTCCCACAACTAATCAGCTGCACATGTTCTGATGAGCTCACTCCACGCTGACATGCCCTATGATGGTTTCTCCAGAGAGGAAGGGTTGCACAGATTCATGCTTCCAGCCAAATCTGCAGCACAACTGCAAGCACAGGGACCCTCGCAATTGAAGCGCACACAGTTGTAATTTCACCTCCAGCAGGAGCCCTGTGGCTGCCAGCACAGTCCAAACACAGAAATCATTCTGGGCCAGGAAGGGATGTGGGCAGGCAGCCAGGGAGGCACTCCACATTTCAGACAAACTCTCGTGCCATTCATTCAGAAAGAAGTTCAGCTAGGGGCACACACACCTTGCTCAAGCATGAGCCAGAACTGATACCACCCCGACACATTTCCTTGGAGCCGTTCAGCTTGCAGTGCCAAGGGTGACCAGTTTACGGCATTGGCAGCACCCTGGCCTTTGCACAACCATCCCAGAGCAGGGCAGCTTAGAGCACTGCAGGCAAGGTTCAGAGCACACCGGAGGGCCCCATAGGTCGTATTTTATGAAGAATGAAGACAGAGTCGCTCCTGAAGGACAGTTACGCCACTTCTAACTCAGACTGTGTTCCAGTCTTTTTCCTTATCTAACTCAGCAGAACAGATATTTCTAAAATGATTGGCAATGAACATGAAAAAAAAAAAAAAATTCTTTTGCCCTGTACTATAATGCACACAAGGAGTTCAGGCAAAAGGCTAAATACTTACAGCTTTGCTATTTACTGAAGATGTGGCTTGTACAGACAAAGCACGGCAGGAAAGACACCTGGAAAGCATTTCCCCTTCCCTTCAGGAAGGGGCAGAAAACCTTGGCTTTACAGAATTTACAGATTTCAGTAGAAAGGAATGATCTATTTTTCCTTCTGCATCTCCTTCTGGAAATAAGAAAGTGAAATTTGATCTTTGACTTGCACAGCCTGACAGTAAGTAGCTGTAGTTTACAAAATGTAGGAGCTTTATGCTGTGTTTCACTGCTGGCTCAGGCATGCTTTAAAGGGGACTGGGAAAAACTACTAGAATTGCAAACCTAAGTAACCACCAGCGGCTGAGCTGCACACAAAGTATGTTCCGACAGTTGCAGAATCTGCAAATTACCAACTGAATCCAGGCAATGATTATGTCTGTCACAGCAATCATATTTCACTAACACCCCTCCTCCAGAGATGCACAGCAGCCAGTTATCCCTGACAACCTTCCATCGTGACAGTCCTCTGATGCCAGCAGAGGCCTCTCATCGCAGTCAGCTCCATGGCAATGCTCTCTCTGCAGTAGAAAGTATAGCACCTAACTGGCTTCTTGATTCTCCTGGGCTTCAAAAGCCCATGGTTTCCCTATATAATGGGAATTTCTGCATTCTGATGTTTCCCCTAGCACACAAGAACATTAATAGATATGCAAGAGCAATATGACACAGAAAACCCACGGAAGCCTGCTTAATTTCTTCTATGCCACTTAACCACCCAGTTCTAATTATCACCTTCATCATCCCCTTTTCCTGCAAATAGTCAACCTTTCTGAAGAAAATCTGCTGAAGCTGCACCAAACATGAACTCTGCCTTACACATTCAATCATTTTAAAAAACCATCTTGAGAAAGTAAAATCTAGTTCATCAGTCTGGTTACTGAGCATATCCACCTGCTGCAGATGATTCCCAGAGCCACAAATGGTTGTGGAGATATCCAAGTGCAGCAGCCAGTCGCCATAGAAACAAATGGACAGTAACAAGAGGGCACTGAGCCCTAGCCAGTTCTGCACCTATTCATTCCAGAAATAGCTGCTTCTGCAGGGGAGGTATAGGGAAATCCCTTCAAAACCGGGCCAAGAATGATTGCTGCAAGCTGTTGGGCATCCTGAGTCAACAGAGGGGTAAGCTGGCACTGACAAAGTCCATCAGTCTGTCCTCTGCTCTCCTCCAGGCCCCACCACGCTTCCCGCAGTCACAGTCCCTGAGGAAAGGGGCAGCAGGAAACAGACTCCAGTCGTTCAGCTGCATCTTCATCGCAGCCCCAGGGAGAGTTCAGGGGCTCAAACAATCCTCTTCCTCACCCAATGCTTTCTGTTCATTCCCGCCTAGCGAAGAGGGATGCTGCATCTTCAACGAAAAGCCCAATTCAGCTCCAAACGTGCTGGCCAGCCAACACACAGGAGCTGCCAGCACCCAGTGGCTTTCTGGCAACATCATCCTTCCCAAAAGCTCAGCGCTGGCAATGCACTTTCACACAAGCATTGATTTTATTATGGTTAGTTTATGATTTTGCCTTACTGCCCTGCTATTTTTGAATGTGGGGCTGTAATAGAAGGCGTCTGACGGCCCAGGAGAGAGGGGAGCTATTACATTGCGGAGTCCCTGCGGTATCGGTGGCCTCTGCAAGACAGGATTCAAGCACAGCCTATGTGAGGGCTTGGACACTGAACCTGAGGAGGGGCTCCACAGCTTTCCTTTCCCTTTCCATTTCTGCTTGTCAGTCCTCACAACTTCAAAACACTCCCTTCAAGTAGTACTTTTCCAAATGAAATGCTTTGGAAGGAACACAGGTCCTTCCAAATGGTCATCAAAAAGGGCCACTCCAACCCATCCTGAGAGATCACCCACCGTTAGCTCTACCTTGGCACTCTAGCCTTACAGAATTCGTAATACAAGACAGTTCTGCACACCCACAGAGCAGCTAGAGAGAAAGAGGAGTAGGGACACAGGAGACTAGCGTTACAGGCATCGGAAGCTTTCACATTTACTTTTTTACTCCAATCTTTCCTCTGACCCTGGAATAGCTCATCGGTTGCATTACCCTTGTCTAAATCACAGCTCGCAATGTGGCATCAACACACACTGCATGGGTTACTTGATGGCCTTCACAAGATCAGGTTACCTGATGTTAAAAGTGAAGTAATTACTTCAAAAATATAGTACAGACATAACATTCTGCATCTCCTTTATTAAGAATGGATAGATTTGTACTGCAAGACAACTAACATGCACTAGCTACCTTATAAACCCCAACAGAAGCAATACATAAACTGCTTTTGCCCTGAGGCAGTGAAGTGAACTCCTGGTCTTCCTTCTGCTCTGCAGTGGCACAGACCCGTATGAACCAAAACTCTGCATGACAGCCAACACCTGACTCTATCCCTGAGATCACCCAGCCGGTTTCTTGCAGCAAAGAGAGGGTCAGACCAAGTATTTAGCCGTCACACCTTGAAGCCTACCATTAAGGAACCAGGCCAACAAATTTGAAAAAGGAACTTGTAACTTCTGCAATTTATGATTTGAAGGGCATGGCTTCTCTGGCATCCTTAGGTTCTTGAAAGATGAATGACCTTGTAGTACCACTCTCAAGATATAATAATGTCTTGCATTGATCAGGTAACAGGCAGTCTAGTAGATTAAATTCACCACCTATTCTTCCTGGAAGGTGATCACAAGACACAGATTTTTAAGTTCACTGTCAAGTTCAACTCAGCAAGTTATACTAAAGGTTAACTTGATCCTTTAAGTGAAACCTTGCCTTGCAACCCTGCTTCATCCTACTCACACGTACAAAGACTTTTATATGAAGACATAGGAATTCATTAGTTTATCTTCTACCTGGACTTTAAATAATTACTGAATCTGATCTTCTGCCCCAACATCTCTCTCTACAAAGCATCAGTTTGATTTATTCCCTGTTTTGAGTGGAAATACCGTCAGTCATTAGTACTTAGCCACATTGCCACAGGTGAGCCCTGTCCTGCGTATTTAATCTTGAGTGGTTTTTGACCTGACAGAGGTGACCTCCCTATGGTAACTCCATTGGCTGGCATAAAAACAACCCTTCTATCAGAAATCCTGTACTAGCATAACTGCAGGCCTTAGTCCTCTCTGAGGAAAAGCTCACAGACTGCAAGCTTCTGATGCTCATCAGAGCCAGATTCTGTGACAGGCAAAAGACAATGAGGTAAAATAATGTAACCCCAGTCTTCCCTCTTAACACTATCACTCTTCCTTCTGCACATCATGAGCACTTTGGCTGCTGGTTTAGGGAACCTCTCTTGGTAAAACTCCCAGACCTTTCATGGGCACTATGTAAAAACTGGAAAAAAGAGCAACAGCCCAAGCTACCAATACGTATTTTCCTCAGCACATTAACCAAAAGACAACGTGCACTGACATTTTAGTAACAGAAAGTATGGAATACATCAAAGAACGTGAGGCTACTGCTGGTGTAGGACAGGGCTGTAACTCTTTATCTGTGCATCTTCAAGCAGCAAGGAAACAAAGTCAACATTTCACTCCACCGTAGTCAGGTTGGCTTAGGGAGCAGATCCTCTCATCCCTGTTCAGAAGCACTAAACCCTGTGCTGGACAGCTTGCCATTATTTCAGGACAGGAGTGGTTAAACTAACAGCCTGCAGCTGGCTCTGAACAAGAAAGGAAAAGACAAGCCTGTACCTAGGGGCCCCACCAGCCTAAGACTGTTTTATTTCCACCTCTGTGCACAAATTAAGTGGGTCTTAGTTGGAGTCACTGCTAAGGGAGCTGCCCAAAGATGAGCTCCCTAATGCGCACACATGCACAGAGCTACGGTCCTGCCAGCCACCAGTCCCTGTGGCCACTCCGTGTTCAAATGAGCTGCGCAGCATCCCACTCGCTTAGGAAGGTATGGTCAAACTTTGTGCTGTCTACCTAGGGGCCATAAAGACACAGTTCAGTGACACGCACACTGTCACCAGTGGCATGGATGAAGCATGGATAGATATATCCACATCAGCTTCACTTCAGCCAGTACAGGAGACATTGTTGTAAGAGCAGCAGCATAGACTTCATCGGGATTCTCAACTTGAGTACATTCCCAGGGTCTGCAGCAGGCCAAGACAGCCCACGCTGAAATCTGCTCTGCAGCATCTTCACAGAGAAATGACAGACTACCAAGCTGCACTGTTATTTCCTCTTTAACTGCATCTAAACAATCTCAGAGCTGAACTCCCGCACTCACCTCCATCAGAAGAGAGACGACTGTCCTTCTAGATGGTCCTGCCTACCTTCCCCTCTACTACTGCACCTCCCTTCTGTTGTCATCCTTTTTAGGATGGTATCCTACTGACCACAGCGACCATCTGCAAAGCTCCACAGGAACCAAAGAATGCACGGAAAGAAAGATCGAGTCCCTTATGATTTCTAGTTTCCTGAGTCAACTGTACTTTTAAGTCTGCTAATTCTTTCAGAAACAATCTCACAGAATTAGCTCATCTGAATTTCTTGACCAGCCACTGCAGCTGGTCAAAAAATCCAACCCATCACTTAACTATCATGGAAAGCACTGAAATGTCCCTGGAGATGGCTACTTCATGGTGCCCGTTACAGCATCTTGCCAAGAACCAGTCGTCTTACTCATCTGTGTAGACCAAAACCACATGTATGTTCAATACTCCAAGGTCTTGGAGATGCTAGAGGTATGCCAAATCCCAGCTACTTCTGATCCATTCTCTCTCCGGGCACAAGTGACACAAAACAGCCTGAACTTCTCCCCACATTGTGACTGCAAGGAGTGGATGACCTATCTGGACAGATGGACTGTGCTCGGTATGATACGGTGCTTGTAACAGGAGCTGCACAGACTCACTGTGCCAGGGAGAGAAAAATGTTTAAAATCTTCAGTCCATCTGAGCAGCTTATATGATTCACCACTCAGCTGACAAAGTCTCCCTTCTCAAGGCTTGCATGGGGGAGGACAGATCCGAATGCTACAGCCAGTCCCTCTGCAACTTCCTCCTGGGTTTATAGGCGATGCAATCCAGCAGAAGCCCCTGGTACAAACATTTGCTTCAGCAGCCTCAGAACCCAATGCTCCCTCCGAGGGTAGCAGTCTCCCATACAAAGGAGCACTTTTTACCTTCTAAGCCAATTCTCTGTACAGTTGGAGGTAAAACAATTACCTCATTACAGTCGCACACCAAATTCCCTTCTGGTGGAATTCACATCAGCACTACTGCAACTTTATAACATTTGCATTATAAAAATGTCTGCAAAGGAGGCCAAGAAAAACAGCTTTTTGTTCAGAGGAAGCTCTGTGGTCAAGATGATGTCATCAGAAAGCGCCAAATTAATTTCCTGTGGTTACATCCTACAGGAAATCCAAGAAGCTCAGCTTTCTTGCTAAACCAAGTAGTCATTTGTTGTCAATAACTGTTAATTATGTGCCCAGATGTGTCATAAACTAAGAACTATCACGATTGGCCTTCATTCCCTGGATTCCTCCCAGATTGACCGTTGGGATCCGTTTAGATCAGCGGCCTGCAGTCAGTGAAATGCACCAGCACTTGCGTCCTCGCGCCAGCCCAGGGGCTCTGGGGCTCACAGGCTGCTGCACTCGTGCCACGCACCAGCACAGCAAGTTTCCTGCTATTTCCTTCAGCCCCCTCCCCACAACAGGGGGATCTGCTGCTTAAAGAAACACCATGGAGGAGGAGCAGCTACACAGATAAGACTCTTGGCAGGAACAGGGACCCCTAATCAAGAAAACTATAAAAACAATTATGAGTAACAGCTTTTCTGCTCTGCATGAACAGAAACAAGGAAATCAGGAGTGATTCAGGAGGTCTCCCAGCTGGTAAAATAATCATGAAAATGTCTAGCAGGTCCCTCCCCCAGTCACAGTCCTTCCACAAACTACTGAAAGATGCATCTCTCCAAGGCTTACTTGATATTTAACTTCACTAAGCACTTAGCTAACTCAAATGGATCTTTTCAATGACTTATCAGTAGGAAACAGATCTGCCCGTTTTTAGATCTCCCCAAAACTACTTGCATTTACATGAATTCACACCTGCCCTGCTGCCTCTACCCACTCCCTTCACCTGCCATGCAACCCACAAGCCCTCCGTTTTCCCATTCACAGCAGAGGGGAATCCACTGGAGGGGTGCAGGAATAGCTTTTGTATCTGTAACTTGCACTAAAATTACGATTCTGTCCTTACAGTGAACTTTCAGTAGAAACCTCTTGGGACAGACTCTTCAGTCCATGCAGCACGCTTCCCTGGCTTGGCAGGGAGCCCAGCATAACACCTCGAGAGCTGAATGGTAAATGGTCAAGGCAAATCAGATCCAGTCCAAGCAACCCCTACACTTTACACAACGTCGTATTTTCAGGTTTGCATGGATTCTTTTTCTTTTCACTACTTTTTAAACAAAGCATATTTTACATGAACGTTCGGGATGGGGAGCTAGCTCACTACTTGTCTGGAAAAGGCACAACATAGGATGCACCCTAACAGAGTTCGAATCGGTAGCATCTGTATCACAGGGAAAACAAGAGCTGATGACAGCCAGGGCTCAACTGCAGAGATGTTGTATTGACACCTACTCAGCAACAGCTTCTACCCTCAGACCCTAGAGCCTATGCACTGTGCGCAAAATGGATGGGAAGGGAGAGGGAGGCAGAATGACTTATTCAGAGCCACATGGAGACTAGAGGCAGGGGGAGGCAAAAGGACAAACCAAGCATCCTGCCACCCTCACTCACATACTGTATCTACTGGTACAAACAATTTCCGTAACAAAAGGCAAGTGACCGGCTGGGGAGAGAAATCACGTAGCTTCCAAATTCTCAGAATAACGGGGCAGACAGACAAGGCTTCTTGACATGTTTGCATCTCTCTAGAAAACCACACAGTGCTGACTCTCAATTCGGTCTATTTAATAAGCTTCCTACCTCTCTGTCCTTGAGTTTCATGGCGAGCACCAGCTGATGTCTGTGGTTAGTAAGGGCCTCCCGGTAATTTCCTTTGGAGAAGA
>NW_008825429.1:357552-377626 GCF_000699105.1 Pygoscelis adeliae
ATGCAAACAAAACAAAGGTTAGCTAACAAAGGCGTCACTGGAAGCATCCAGCAGAAAGACTGGAACACACTGTACAAGTGATGCTTCAGTGTGAGAACCAGCATCGGAACAAACTCATCCTTATGTTTAATACACAGCCAAAACTCTCCTCTTTGCTGGCCTTCCGAAACTTCTACAATAGCCATCAACCTTATTTTTAGAATTGTTTTAGTTTCTTCTTTGGCCTAACACTTGGCAATTTCCCATTCTTCCATGTTTATCCCTTGCTTGACATTAGCAATTTATTCTTGCAAGTAAGTCACTGGCCCAGGCTTAAAACAAGCAAAGAGCATGTCAGCTTTCCCCAGAAAGCAATTCTGCAGCACAGCTCAGCTCAGACACAAAGCACATCTACTATCGTCTTCAAGACAGTAGTCCCTACACTTTCACGAACTCTCCTAGCTAGAGCCCTCAGTCACTATCTTCTCCACCTCTGCAAGATTATGCCTTTCTGTCTCACATACTGTCTCCTCTCCTACAGCACCCTGAAAGCTTGAAAGCTCTCAGTGTTGTGCAGGATATATCGTACGCGAGAGGGATTTTCCAATTTGGTTATTTTTTAAACCCTCTGGTTCATCCATTGACTCACTCCTGATTTGTTCCTTCCCTGGCAACTGCCTCAGAAGCTCAGACTGAGTACCTTTTTCCATCTAATTCTTGAAAAAACAGATTGCTTCATTTAAGACTCATTTAAGGTTTTGAGCCCAAGTCTACACAGGGGATAAGACCAGTTCCCACAAACATGACACCAGAAAATTAGAGGACCCTGTAAAAACTTACCCATGTAACATATCTGCCCCCTCACACACATAGGTAAAAGGGCTGCACAGGCCTATAGTTGGCACATTTCAGAAACTTCAGATATGATTTAGCAGCCTGTGAAATCCCACAGAAACCTGAGCATTATAGAGAGATGCTGACCATTAACACAGTTATTAACTTGTTCCACCTGTACCAATCCAGCACTCAAGCAAGCGAAATGAGAACTCTTACCTAAAGTCTTGGCTACGTCCAAGTCCTGCTGCATGTATCCAGTGCTTTTCTCCGTATTCCCAAGGGACCAGTACGCACTGCTCAGTGCAGAGTACACTGATCCCCGCAGCTTTAGGCTGCAAGTGCCGATCTTCAGGGCAGCCTCTAGCACGACCACAGAGGCCCCATGGTGGCCCGCCGTCAGAAGTTCCTGGCCAATCACAGACACCACAACAAAGGGGCTCTTGTCCAGCTTCATCTTCTGCAGTTGTTGATAGGTGGGCTCCAAGGACTCTGAAATACAAAAACAAAGGCAGAGTTACTCAACAAAGCAAGTTATTTGCATCTAGAAATCACCTTCACAACTCATCTTCATTTTTTGGTAACCAAATGACATGTGAGTTAACAGTCAGACTGCCCAAATCAAACCAAGATTTATTATGGGAACTCAGGGCTCAAATGCATCATCTAATATCTAGTACACCAAGACAGACTGACTAGCAAGCTGATGTTTTCCTTACAGAAAGCACTTCAGGAAGACAGCACAAGCATGCAGAGCAGTCTCATACTGAGCTCTGAAGACTGGCCTAACAGCAGAAGGAATACAGAAAACACCTGTGGAGTTTTGTAGGAAACTGGAAATGGGCCACCAGCAGTGTATAAGAGCACTACAGTTTCTGCTCCTTCAGTACAAACTTTCAGCTGAACGTCTGCAAAATCTATGCCTGTCCAGATACCACAGCACACAATATGCACCGAGACGTGACAAAAACTGCAGAAAGAAGCTGCTCCTCCTTCTGCAGGAGAAGGTATTCCTGCAGAATGACAGCACTGGACCTGCCAGACTACTTAAAATTGGTCTAATTGCTTCCATGATTCAGATGATAAAACAACTTGGCTGCATGTTTCAATAAGGACATCAATACAACAGGACTCCAGAATTTGCTGACCAAGTGGCATTTCTTGATTAGATGCTCTCACCTGAATCAACACTACCACAACAACCTCAGAAAGCCACTTGCTCCCTGTTTTCATAATTTCTGCCTCTCTACAATCACCAAATGTATAAACAACAACAAAAGCGGATTTTAACACTTCCCTGAAGATGCATACTGAGTGAACGCGATGCCAGTTGTCGACATCCAATTAGACCCTGGGATTAAATGCAAACATAAGAGGACAAAAATAGTTGCTGTAACATGCCACCACTTAATCATGATTATCACTGCAAGAGCAGGTACAAACTCAGTCCTGTCTTCAGGAGCTTACTTACGATCCTAGCCAGGTAAGCCAGGCAAACGTAGGGAGAGAGAAGGGTACAGACAAGGAGAAAGGAAGAAAAAGGAAAACACAAGGGAAGTGCTCCTGGTAACCCTAAAGTCCAGTAGGAAAGGGAGAACCAGCATGGTAATAGAAGGGTAGACATGGAGTTCGCTACTGCTCTTGTACAACAGCAAACAGTAAGGGAAGAGACATAGCCACAACCAGGTGAAAGATGCAGCAACAGTGATTCAGTTATTCGGGAAGGGAGTTTCACCTCCATCTCTACGTACTGCAGACCCATGCTCCCTGAATCCCTCAGTGTCTGCATGTAATTATCTTTAGCACATCACTGACACTTATAGCCCTTTTGCCTTTCCAGTTGCTCCTCTTCTTTTTCTGAATGCAAGTATCCTGGAAGCTACCACTCACATCAGTCTATCCATGGCTTCAAACAACCTGTTATCCTGGTGGAATCAAGTTACAAGGGACTGGCTTTACACCACAGACAATACCAGGAGAGATCTTCTATGTCTCCCCTAGATAGCGAGCTCTTGGAAAGGGGACCAGAACAACACATAACAACTGCTTAAGTGCTTGGAGAGTGCCTAGCACAGCGGGACAGAGACCCTGAATATTCATTACAGTAGTACAGTATATACACACTCTCCAAGTAAAACCAGTACTTTATAAGCAAGGCTAATCTGAAATCTGCCAAACCAGTCAGTGGGAGGATAACAATTGGAAAGGAGCAACACTGAGAAGCACAGTAGGGAGCAGCAGTGTGAACATACACCTGCAGTGCAATAGGACAGCAGCCTAATCTGGCCAAATCTGGGGATGCTTACACAGAAATACCACATCACCTGCATTCTAAGCAGCAGCCACAGCACCTTTGGGTACCAAACAAAATTAACTTCACAAGGTAACTGCTATACAGTACAGAAACTTCCAGATGAATTCATTTTAGAGGACAGAGTAAAAAAAGACACTGTAAAAAAGGAAACACCAACAGGGATGTTTTTTCATTTCAGTGCTTCTTGGCTCCTAAGCCCTGGGGTCCCCAGCTGCGTCTGCTGAGGATGAGAATTGCCATGTTCCCTCCCGTGAAATACCACTCGGACATTGCAACACAAAGCTTGCAAGAGAAACAGAGCAACAGAGAAACAGAGCAAAGAGCAGACTACCTCCTTCCTCTAGAGAGGAAAATCCTGGAAATGGGGACATTATGAAAGATAGGCAAAACGCTGTATAGCTCATACGGCTTCAATGTCCATGCTATTTCAACAGTCTTCCTGAATATAAGTGAATTAGCAGAGCAGCCTTTTGCCTTCTGGGATGCTGTATTTTGAGAGACATTAGTACCATGGAAAAGCTGCGGGCGTGCTCTTCTGGGCAAACACTGGCCCAGAGCATTTAAGACTCCCTGTTCCCAATGGCACTGTGGGAAGTTGTACCAAGTAATAATAAAGCCAGGGCCACAGTAGTACACACCTCTCTATCTGCACTGATACCAGACAAAAGACAAACGAGCAAGGACTTCATTGGAACTGCTGCACAACACCAGTCTGATTCATCTCCAGTGCCTCTCGAGCTGGGTATCACCACCTCGCTGTCCCACTGAATCAGAAGAATTTTTTTTTGTTCCTCCTCCTACTTCGGGCTCCTTTGTCAGCACCTGCTGCCTCAGCAGAGAAGTCAAATCCCTTGAGGCCTCCAGGTTCTCCTCCCTCAGATGCCGGCAGAGTCACCCATGGACTGAAACTACCGCCTCTAAGTACCTCAGCAGCAGATCACCATCCTTGAGAAAAATCTCCTGGTGCTTACCTCGCATGGGAGATTTCATGGCGGCCTCGACCATGCCAACCAGAAGCTGAAGACTCTTGGGGTCTTGAGCCAGTCCCGACGCAAATGCTGCCAGTGCATCTGCATGACGTCCAAGATACTGAAGGGCCACACCCTGTCGGAAGTATGCCTGAAAAGCCAAAGGGAAGAAGAAGAAATGCCGATTACTTAATTGGTAGAAGTCACAAATAACAAAGCTGCCCGTGACCTCGTGCTGGTGGATGCTGAGCTACACAATCACATTCTGGCTTCTTTGGTCACACTGGCTATAATCAGAAAAATCCAACACCACAGTTTGGTTTGTGACTGCCACCCAGTCGCTTATCCCCACAGTGTGATGACTTTCTCAACCTCTGCGAGGCCTCTGAACTGTTCTGGAGACCAGGGATGATAATTACTATTAAGGCAAAGATTTCCCCTTGGACTTGGCCAGTTACTTATTCTTATCTACTTATAACCAAATGCTCGTTCTCGAGACCTCCATTTCTGTTCGCTTGGCTCACACAGCATACAAATAATTTGCTTCCTTTCTCATCAGTTCTTGCCAATGAGTACAACTTACATCTAGTACTAGTAAGAGACCAAAATGTACTGAAAGCTCAAGTTGCAATGAAACACGATGCAAAGATCCAGACAGGAGCCATGTATATATGCACTACTTAGATTGAGGCAAGACACTCATAATTTTGAACATGTTTACAAAAGCATTTTTGTTTCTTCCTTTCCAAGGAAACCATTCATGGGAACATGCAATACTCTCAAAGTAACTTAAATCTCTTGCCACCATGTATTTCCATTTCTACATCAGCAACAACATCAATATGCAGCTGCAAAGTATTCCCAAACAGAGCTTCCGCATCTCCCTAAATTGGGATACCAGGAACCTACACACAAAGCAAGAACTGCAGAAACATATTCTGCTCACACATAAAGCAATGGCAAAGCCCTGGCTCAAAGGGTATCCAGAACTTCCTTGAGAGTTACTGGGTAAGAGATCACAGAAACCACAACCCAATATTTACTCAAAGTACCCAGGTATATTTGTAGCACATACATCTGGACACGATGTTATAAAAAGGTCTTGAATCTTTGAGCACCTTTGATGCCCATTGTTTGGGCTTTATCTTCATGTCCAGCTAAAACCTTTCTGACGCAAACTTTGCTGCACTTCTGGTTCATTCAAAGCTATTTCAATAGCACAAATAAAGCTGTCAGAACAGAAGATAAAACATTATTTGCATTTCTTTAAAAGTGCTTTAAGAACATAATACTGCCCCTTGAGATTGGCTCCTAGTATTGCTTTCATGGATAAGACCTCATCACTTTTTCTCTCCATCTGTAATAGAAACCTGCGCTCAAGATACATTAAGTATACATCTGTGGAAGTCTTCTTACATAAACAGGATAAATCTCCAATTAATATCCAAACTGGTATTTCATTAGAGCTTTCAGACACTTTTGGAATCCAATCTAGGGAGGCAGAGATTAAGGAAAATCAGAAGTGACATGAGAAATTTATAGACATGAATATTTAATCTCTTTTCCATTAGTAAGCCTTGATTGTAGAACCACTTTTAATAAATTCAATGAAAGCAAAATTCTTTTCATTAACCTTTAGTATAAATGTGTTCTTGTTGAACCAAACAAGCTACTGTACTGGAAACCCAATTCAATGTTAATAAGATTACTAGCATGAAGCTTTAAATCAAAGAAAATACAAAGAACTAAGCAGTGGCCATCAAGCATGACTCCTCCCAGCAGTGAGTGAGCTGTCACCTAAATCATGGTGTACACTTTTAAGTCCTTTTTTTCCCCTAGAATTATCATTTAATTACTTTCTTTACCACCTGATGACAGAGGCGGTTTGATGCAGCGTGTCTCTGATGGGAACCTTTCCAGCCAACGAGGCTGGTCCAGGACAAATGTGTCTGCCTGAATCAGTTAACAAGGATGAGGGCACAAATACACAGCAGCCAGCAAGGGAACTTCATATTGTGTGTAGGCATCTCCAACACCTCACACTTTTCAGGAAGGTAGGAGCCTGCCATCTCCACCCTCAGAACGCATACTACCAGGACAGATGGCACATCAAGGGAACACGCAGCTTCCTCACCACTGCAGACAGTCAGCTAAGCCCAGAAACCCAAAATTCACTTGTATACAGGGTTTCAAGGAAAAGGCAGGAGGGAGGCGGATGCTACAGGCAATGCAGACAAGCCTCCCACAGCCTACAGAAGACAGGAATACTATGGCTTCTGTTTCCAAGGTTCAGAAGGGACCACGGTAGCGCGTTCCTCTCTCACATCCCATCCTATACACACAAAGGCTGTAGGACAAGAGGTAACATACTCTTCAACTACAGGTACAGCAACAACTAGCTTTCATGTCTCCCATGAAGGAAAATGGCCCCTGTGAGGAAAACAGAGAAAAAGCAAGCTAAACAAAACACAGGTGAAGCCTCTGCCCTACTTCCAGTTCTTGTACAGAAATCCAAGCGAACATCAGTTCCCAGCAGAAGGAAACACACCACAGGTGCAACATCACAAAACAGGGGGGGTGTGCCTGGCCCCAAGTCTCAGAGCACTTTGCAGAGGAGTAACAGGCCTGTTTTGCTCACCATTGCCTGCCCAAGAACTCTACCACCCTCACTGCAAGAGAAGAGCCCTGCCTAGTTGGGATGCACCACTGGCTGCAGCGGGGACATTGGTTTCTAGCACCTGCCCATCCGACCCTGTCACTTCTGCGGAGCACTGAGCACATCTCAAACGCTGAGAAAACAGTGTCCTCATCCCCCGAGCTCTGCATACAGAGGAGACACCACAGGCTCCAGGTGACAGAAGAAAACAAGACAGGGATGAGATTCACAAACAGCATGCAATTCAGTACCATGCATTGCCAAAGTCCTTTCCGGAAAGTGTTTTCATCCCCTCCCCACATCTATTCCTGGAAATCCCCCCTGGAAACCACTTAATTTGAATACAAACACAGCATTCAGAGCCCAAAAGAAAAACCTATTAATCGTAACTGAAAGGAAGATTTTGGCCAATTTTTCTCCTGCAAAAACCCCTTCCTTCCATTCTCCTCCAGTTTCCAGCGTATACAGAACGTATTCCACACATTGTGTTCCCCAGAGACCTTTAACAAAATAAATAAAAAGCATTCACATCACCTATTTCCTCCCCAAGAGGCATTCACAAGTTAGTTTAGCATTGGAATGAAGACACCGTATCAAGGGAAAAAATCTGCAAAGAGGAAATGGTGAGAATCACCCTTTGGAAGAGGAGAGGAAAAGGAAAGGCAGGGAGCCAGCAGCTGCAGCTGAAGAAATGAGACAAGGAGCAGCTTTCCAGGCCCGACACAGAGTCTTCCCACGCTTCAGCAAACTTTACGTTTTTAATCACCCTACGTGAAGATAGAAGAGTACTCACTCTACAGTAAAAGTTACATTAATCTTCCAGTGGTCCCAGGTAAGAGAAAACTATTGATTCCTTTTAAGAAGATTAAGGCATGGTGTTTTGCTAAAGACAGGACAAATGGACAGCAGGTGCTTTCTAACTTGCAGCTCTTTGCATCCTCAAGGTAATACAAAGAGCTGAAATAATCTTTTTCCTTTTTTTCAATCTCTGCATCAGTACTTTCCAGAAACAAGGCACGGTGCAAAAAGAAAGTCTCCACTCTCAGCTGAAATTTGGCACTAGATGCATCTCCCTCAGTGGGAACTGTTTTCTCCTCTCCTTGTGTTAGCATGATCGAGCACATGCTCTGCTGTTCCCGTCTCCAGATTCACTAGCGTGCCACGGGTTAACAGCACCTGCACCCAACACTCCAGCCAGAGCCAACTCGGGTTCTGCACAGTGCACCTATTGACATCTCCACTGCCAGCCCCTGGAGGAAGAACAGGGAGAGCGGGGCTACGGCAGTACCAGCAGGAGCCTTTCAGGAAGGGAAGAGGATTAAAAGGTAAAAGGCAGCTCTACCAAACAGCAGATCTTATCAAGTCACTGTTTGTTAGTGAGTAATCCCACGCACCTATGGACCTCGGTTCTGGGAAACCAGACCACACTGCAGTCTCATACAGTCATTTTTTAGTCCACTGGACTAAAAAATTTTTTAGTCCACTAGCTTCCCCTCAGCCAGTTTACAGGTTTCATATAGCCAAGTGGAGATGGCCTGGGAGGGAGGAGAGGGAATAGTACTTTTTATCCATAATACCATTGAAAGCACTGTTGATATTCTGGAAGCAAAAATAAATTATTCTAATTAATTAACTTGCAAAATATATTTGGCACTTTAGACTTCAAAGCCATGCAGAAAATTGGCCCTGTAACAGAGGCTGCTCCTATAGCGAGTCCAAGTACAGAATGCCAGCAATCTGAAGTTGTATTGCACGGGACCCATCCAAAAGGTAACAGGTCTTCCCGCCTCATTCAGGCTTTGCACTCCCTCCCCCCCCATTTTTTTCAGACTTGCCTTTTTGCCCCATGCTTTTCAGGACGTGCCATGTTTTCACGGCAAGAACATAATTTTTAGTACTTTTCTCTACCTTCAACTGAATTTTAGAAAAATTGCATGAACAAGAGAATGCGAAAGACCACCTTCCTAATCAGACACTCCAGTTTTATGGAGGCAGCTGATGGCTGGGCTGCAGCAGAGTCTGCCTGATCACGCATAATCTCTCTCTACAATTCTAAGCACGAGTCCTATTTGTTCTGCTCAATTTATTGACCAGTGTAGTTTCTGTACAGGCTAGTATTTTTCATCTGCGTTTATTACAGCCCGTTTAATGCACAAGGAGACTTTCTATCTGTCCTACTAGGAGCTGCCACTGGACTGTCTGCTGCAGTGTCCAGGCAATGCAAATACAAACACGCTTGTTAGTTTTTTGATCCTCATCATCTGAGACCCCGTCTAGATAACTGTCTAGACCCTGAATATTAGATTTTCATGTGCAGTCTGAAACAGGATTAGAATGCAAATGCCATCATTGAAATGGCTGATACTGAGGGGTTCTGAAATTTTTATTAACCCTTCTAATATCAATACACAAGAACTGTTTTAGGCAGAGCAATAGTAATTGGTTTATAATTAATACAAAACATGCAATGAAGATAAAAATACAGTACAAAGAAACAGCATTTATGAATAAGAATGGGACCTCTACACTTCCCAGGATTCTGCTAAGTAAAAACAAACCCAGTAAAGGAAGCCCAAGACAACTCAATGCTTTTCTTACTGTTAAGTACTTTAATTTTTTGGACCAGGGATCTAGGCAAATACTCATGCTGTACTGGCATCTGTAGCAGGCTCTGGTACAACTCTTTGGGCTCATATCATTTTTCCCTGTAGAATGCATGGTAATAAATCGTTCACATCCTTAGCGCATCTCATATGCAATGCTTGCAAGAGTTAGAGGAAAGCAGCAGCCGCAGGAGTTCAGTCCTGTCTTACCATGATCTCTTGTAAGTCTGAAGCATGAGCTCATGTTTCTGGAATATGATTTAGTACCGGGGTACAAGCATTTTTCTAACAGTAGTCTGTATTATACTCTTTATTGGGCAGGATGGTATACTGTTTATAAATATTTTAAAACAGCTAGACCTGGGGGATTAACTGGCATGTAGGAGCCCTGTGAAAGCATGCTGTCACCTGGCTGCCTTAGGACACATCAAGATAGCCAGGCAGAAAACTGGGAGCTCCACCTTTCTCTCTGAAGTAGGGTAACCGTTTCGAGAGTTTTATCTGCAGCAGACAACACGTGCACGGCCGATGCCCTCCGAGCACTCCAGCAGAGATCCTGCTGGCCGCAGGCTGCCCACAAGGAGCGCAGCGACAAAGACTATCCCGGCTTCAGATCTCCATCTGCTGAGGGGCAGGCACACCTCTGCCTCCCCTGATGCCCAGGGGCTCCTGCGCCTCCATCTGCGCCTCCTCCCTTCTCTGCACAACCCCCTTTCTGCAGGTGGTCCCCTTCTGCCATTGTACACAGCAACACCGCGCTGCCTTTCTGTGCCCATGCCGCCTTCCTAGGGCTCATCTGATAATTTTGTCATCAAACTTCATGCTCAGAGACTCATTTACATAATGAATTGCTGGCCGAGTTGTAACTGGATAATGGAGACAGAAGAACGAAACTGGAACGGCATCAGAAGAACTTGGAGCAGAAAATTACTGTCAAACATGGAAAACTTGAAAAAATGCCTCGGCCTTAGACAAAGGCTCCCATTGTACACAGGGGAGGAAATTCAAAACACCTTTATATTCACGTCGGCTTCAGACCCTGGACAACCAGCTACCTGGACAGAAAAGGCAAACACATAGAAAATGCTTTTTCCACAATGCTCCCTTGGTTTGCCAGATCAGGACATGATGCCAAAAATAGCACAAATAATCTATGATGCATTTAATCGGCCTGTCCCGAGTCTGCAGAACGCCTCCTGGACAGACGGACCCACTGCCCCACGTGCGACTGCTCGGCATCCACCAGCCAGCTCCCTCACTGCCACCCACGCAAGCCAGGCCAGCAGCTGACCAATACGACACGTGTGACGAATGAAAAGAAGGAAAATGCAGGAATGGCTTCTTGGGGCCAAGCACCAGGTTGAATCTTTCCTCTCCCCTTGTAACTGCTTTACAGCCAAATTTTAGAGAAAAATACAGGACAAATCTCTGCTGTGGGATTTCAGGAATGTGAGGAGAGGGAAGAATGCACTTTAATTCAGAACACATGCAGCACATGCATAAATACTGCTTGCCGTCCATATGAATTGAACTCCAGCTTTCACAAAGTTAAGGCTGCACCCTAGATAACAATTTTCCTTCATGGTCCATATGCTTGGCTGGCACCTGAACCACTACCGTTAGCCTGCCCTGAAGAACAAGCAGAGATCTGACAAATTTATTATCTCTGCAGCACAGCTTCTTTATCTTCTACCCATTTCCAAGGCGTCTCTTACGGGAACTACATTACTTGGAAACGGAAATTTCCTCTAAGCCCCATTGAGCCTATACAGGAAAACAGGATGGGGGGGTGTAAAATATCATGCCTTGTTTTATCCAAAGAGCATTTAATTATTCTTATTAATTGTGCTTCCACTATCTCCAGTTGGCGACTGTGCACAGATCACTTGCCCACCTGAATTAAATGTAATCATCAGTAATAAAGAGTCAAATCCCTGCTTAGTTATATTGGCTAGCACAGAAGTTAACAGCCCAGATTTTCACATAGCTTATTGTTGCTGCTGCATTCTTGACCGCTCCGGGCTAGCTTTAGGAACAGCAGCTACAATTTAGATCCTCTCTTCAGACAGCATCCCCCACCTTTCATAACAGCGTGTCGTAACAGACAATATTCCTATCTTTATCAACTACAACTATTAAGCCTTATTTAATAGGAAGAACTAGCCATGAGTGGAGAGAAGTGTTCTAGACAAGTAACAACCAATTTGTTGATGCCCAAATACGGCACAGGGAAGCACAACCATCTCTTGTGTTTAAGGCTGACAGGCACAGATGCAAGCACAGCATCTTCTAGAATTCCTCCGCAAGTCAACAGGGACAAACATTTGCCCAATTTCTGGCTAAACAACTTGTTTTAGAAATTGCAGAAGAAAAGATAAGCCACCTTTCACCCTGCTCAGAAATAACACCAATCTTGGTAAGATATTATTGGAGATTTAATAGTTACAGAATTACACAAAACTTAATATAAATGAATTAGATGACACCTGTAGGCTGCTTCTCAGTGAAGTTTGGCACAGTGGCAGGACTGTTTTTAACACCATATTACCTAGTGCTTTGTTTAGTTTGTACCATGATTTAAATTGTATTAACATTTGATATTTAACTGCCAGTGTACATCTGCACACAATTCTCCCAATTCTAACACGCTGAAAGTGTCGAGAACCTTTGCAGAGCTCAAGAATATACAAACATATGCTACTATTTGTTCTTATACCCTTAAAAGCAAAAACAAATGAAAAAGCAGTACAAAGGGAAAAGAGGGAATAATAAAAATCATGTCCTAAACTGGAAGGCATCCACCACAAGAACTCTCTTTGCTATTCAGCTTGAGTGTTCCAGCACAGAGTTTCATTGTCTCACTTCGAATTACTCATCTGAGTAGCAGCTCAAATGACTGCCCCCCCTCTTCAGCATTTCTCCATTTTGCACGCTGGCAGGCTGTGCAAATTTAGGTGGATCACACTGAAAACCCACAATAAAATCCAGAAATGAGACATTAAAGCATCTGGTCAGCCCACAGTCATGAGGCTTGGCACTCACAATAAATCCAGCAGGGGATATTTCAAAGATCCACGTTAGCTAATGCAGCACTCACAGACTGGACAGACAGTCCCAACATAGGTGATTTGGATTCACAGTTAAGACAATAGGTCTTTCCCCAGCTGCGCAACTACTGATTAAAGTAACATTGTGCAATGATTTGTAATTGCCATCTTGCAGTGAGACTACTGAAGATGACCAAAATCCTGACATCTGGACATAAGAAAAAATAATACTATGGTGGTTGTTGTCAGCATTACTCTGTTCTTTCTAGGCCAGCAACTCCAGCAGGCAACATTAATGGCGTATCTGCACATCCAGCCAAGGTGCAGTACACAGTTACCAGCTAGCTCTCTGGCCAAGGGAGCACTCGGCTCCAGCAGCACACAAACCACGGGACAACACACCCGAGTGGCACTCTCACGGGAAAATACTGGCAAGCATCTGGCAGCAAAGCTTCTTTTCAGTCTCACAGTATGCAGACATCAGACACTCTGCAGGTGAGTGTTTCCTAAGCAATAGTACCTAAATTACCAGAAGAGAGACAAATTTATTACAATCTCTGTCACCCCTGAGGCAGTGCTCAGGCAGCACTGATGATGGAAGCCATCGACAGACATCTTATCCAAAACCACAGCCAACTGCTTTGCCACCAGCAGCCAGCCGCATCCCCACTTGCCAGCAGGACATGTCCTGCTACACCCAGCTCCTCTTCTGCATGGCTGGTGGGTCCTGGCAGTTCGGTCTCTCAAAACAACCTCCACACTTTTATTTTCTCCAAATCCAGGCACTCCTCCTCTGCCCAGAAGACTGGACCCTCTTGGCTTCACTCTATCTGTAAAATCCCTCTGTGCCTTGCACTTCTCTATTATCCGCGGTACATCAGCCTGTTTTCAGCTGCTGTTTAATTGCTGCCATTCTGAAAATGATTTAGGGTTGTTTTGGAAATGCATGCACTTGTCCTCACTGAAGTAAACTGAGATAAAATGGGATTTGCCAAAATCAAGACAGCTGGAAGGCAGAGATTGTGACTTGCGTACTAGCAATTTGGAACTAGAAAGTGCCATCTCCAATTTTCAGTCCAATAACCAATAAAACATTTGTTTTCTGTCAGCCTTCTACTGCTTCGTGATTTCAGCTGTAATCTCTGAACCCGAGTGTGCTTACATCTAACAGCCGTACTAGTTGGCCATTCCAAGAAGGATGGAAAGTGAAGGTCTCCTCGGGTACAGATTGCTTAGTCACATCAGCAGGTATTTGAGGACTTTGCCCTTTTACAGAGGCACTTAACCAAGTTGAGTACTGAATCTTGCCAGATTTCAGATGACTAAAATCCGGTAATTACGAAGGGAAAGTACTGAAGTCATTGCAAAGGCTAGCTAGTCTTGCAAGATTCATCCGTGATAAAAAGACAAGTGAATTTGTTCTTAGCTATGAAGAAAATCTTAGAGAGAGAAGCTCCAGTTACAGTGAAATTTCTTTCTATTTCCTTTTCAAGCATTACAGCAGAGGTAACTAAAGTCCCTTTAAAAACCAGGGCTGCTCACCTGGACTGGTTTTAATTACAAATACTTCTGACAAAGAAAACAAAACACACATGTTTAATGGAATCCCTCCGTAGAAATCTTATGCTGGCGCTGTGGATAGTCTTTCACTCCATTTAATGGCAATTAAAAGCCACAGGCAGGGAAGACAGTTGCTTGATTTTTTTTCTTATGTTTCTAGCAGACCCTTGGCTTTTCTCTGAATCTCAAACTTAGTATCTGAGGATTCTTGTTTCTCTTGCTGAGTCACTCTGATACAAGATATCAGAACTCTGAAGGAAGATACATGACAGTTATTAGGGAATTTGGGTAGCAAGTCCAACTGGTTAGCTCCAGCTAGGACACACAAAAGTTCAATCTCCCCAGAAGAAAGAGAAGAGAAACAGATTCTGCAGGAAATGCCCAGAACAGCCAAGTCTCAGCATAATATGTTTTACTTATATTTCAGTTATCATTAATGATGAGGTTAGGAAGAGGATAAGCACAATCTTAAGACAACGCCTATTTGCGTTAACTTAGGGAGAGTAAGATCTGATTCTGCCCTTGCTTGTTTTAATGTCTCCAGTCAGGTCTAAACTATTTAGCAGGTGAAAATTAGGAGAAACAAGTACTAGAAACAATCACAAGACACAGCAGAGACAAAGTTCCCTGGGAATATACCTTTCAAAGGAAGATCAGCCAGGTGTCCCTTACCTTCTTTCTTACATGCTCTACCATCTAGATTCAAGCCCAACCACAAAGTCATTTCAGGTATTTTGACTTCAATTCAAAGAAAGAACGAGCGACTTTTGGCCAGAGGAAGCGACACAGCCAGACTGCACAAAGCGAACGAGCAGCGCTGAGTCCAGACTCCTGGGTCCTTTCTGCAATGGGCAGCTCTTAAAAGGCTCTGAGCAAAACTAGAAACTTTGGCTCTAAAAAAGCCTTCATTTTCTTGAGTCCATCCAGCACTACTGAAAATAATCACTTCTGAGCGACAGGACAATTACTGACTCAACTAACACCACCTGCTCAAGAACACAACCAGGGTAGGTGTGTACCTGGATCCATGCAACACTCATGATTTGTCTCCTAGTCAACAGTGGAAGTTACTGTTATCCACCGAACACGTACGGTGCTGAATCAGCTAGGCTGATGAGCACATGGAAATGGCGCGGTTACGTGCTCAGGAGGCAGGAAGGCTGCGGAGGGAAGCAACAGCCCACGCACACCTTCAGCTCTGCCGGGTCTCTCTGGAGCACTTGAAAGGACTTCTCCTAAATGGAGGTGATTTCTGCACTGAGCTTCTATCTCCAGGCGTCTCTTCCACCAACAGAGTTGTTCAAGATCATGAAGTTTTGTTTCCACATAAGCAATGAAATCAGTGCAACTTTGTGAAAGTACCTTTAGACTAGAAGAGCAAACTTTCCAGAAGTACTATAGCACCGTGTATGGCAAAGGTCAGACAGTGAGACAGATACAAACAATAGGAAGTAGATTAAAAATGTCGGTAAGACACTTTGGTTTATACCAAAGTGTTACAAAACAGAAGACTGACTAGATGGGCTGTGGAAAAGCAGCATAACGGATCCCCACAGCTTTGTAGTTTTCCTTTGTCTATGGCAAAAGGATAGGGCTCAAAATTAGTTCAGGATACTGAACCACCTGCACAAACTAACACAGCAGCAGCCCAGCCTTCCTTCCTTTCAACTGCATGACTGACTCTGGCCACATCAGCTAGCAAACCGTTACCTGTCAACCATCTTACAAACTTAACTCAGACACATAAAAGATGATCTGTTCAAAGTAGGCTAATAAGAAAATTAAGATTACTAATTATGTATGCTGCCATCAGCTTATGGTTTCAACACCACAACTGTGTGGCTTAAATGAACACTGGGAAATCAAATGTCATCTTCCTGAAGCATCCCATCTGGAAATCTGAATCAGATGCGAAGGAGAAGTGACAGCTCAGCATTTCTGTGAAGTATGCGTTCACTGACGTCCCCAAAGCGTCTTATGCAGACTCCTTCCAACCTCCTGCCAAGTTACAGTCTCCGAGCTATCACTGCAGGAGCATGGGGAACTTCTAGGGTTATCCAGCAAGTTCACTCCTCGTTTTCACCTGGAAGTATTTGCTTCAGGATTGTTAGGAGAGAGGTGGATGGATATTAGGTGTAGCACTCAACGGTAGAGTGAACAGATAAAGCAGAAATCCTCTGAGATTTCATTAAAGCTGCCACAGCTCTAAGTTTGTATAATAAGAGCAGGAGGGGGAGGTTTAGAGAATCAGGTCTCTTACCTTACCAATGTATTTTATCCAAATGACTCAAACCTCCATAACTGCTGAAAGTCGGATAAAGTTTGATCAGCGTCAAATGTAAACAGCAATTTGAACGTCAAAAGAACCAGTACGTTATAGTATTTTAAACAGGCATTTCAGGATTTTAACACAGACGGTCTTCCCAACATACAAGACACATTCCACTGAAACAACAGCTCTGCATACAACCAAATATTCATAGAGGTGCAAACATGCTGGAACGCACCGTGAGAGCCTCCAGAATTATGCTGGGCTTTGTGGTAAACAAGCCCTGAAGCTATTTCCTTAGCATACATCTCCATGGGTCCATTCTAAAGACTGCCCTGATCTTGAGCTACATCCCTATCTCAGAATAGAAACAAGTGAAAAAGGAAAAAAAAAAAATCAGAACAGTACAATGTCCAAGAGCCGTCAAAACAGAAGACAAAAGTAAGATGAAACACACAGTAATAAAGGCGCAGGATAACGGTGACTTGTAATGTATTCACACCCAGGTGGCTGCAGTGTACCCTGCAGGATGGAGCTGGTCCATACCCCTTAGAGAAGTACCTTGTGCTCAGGAGGGCTGTGACAGAGAAGCCCAGCACTCATCTACTGCAGACACGGGCTCCTGCCTCTTGGCTCACAGTCCCCCGTCCTGTCCCACCCCCCCATCTGCACTCAGTCTGCACCACCTGCCAAGAAGGACAAAGCTGATGATGGGGGAAAGGGGAAAAATCAAATTTGCAAAAGTACTAAATACATAAATCTCTTTGGCCAAGGTGAACGTGGGAAAAATTCTTCAGGAGGGGCGTCACATTTAGCAAGTTTTGCCGGATCATTACTCTTGTAATGCAAAGGGGAGAAACAGCAACACCATGTTTCCTTATAACAACTCGCCTCCTTTATCACAGATCTCTGAAGCACCAAGTAATTTAGTAGTCGCTATGGAAACTGCTAGTTTTATTGAACAGCCCTGCAAGGGTCAAGAGGTACCATCAAACTGGCCAATTGTAAATTATTTCCCTTCTAAACATCTGCTTCATTTTAGTTGCCCCATCACTTCTGTTTTGTTGTTAGAGCAGTATTTGGACTGACTCCAGAATAAGTGTCATTCTTCAGTGGGGCTGCAACAGGTAAGTCCAAAAATAGCAATTTTTGTACTCTAATATACTGCAAAATCCTTCATACAGAGAGCCATACTGAGGGCAGAATGGCTAAGGGACTCTGGACTCTTCCTTCTCCCACACATCAGCACTGACCTGAGACAGTGGGAACTAGCATGAAGAGTTAGTTTTCACCGTGATCCCCAGAGGTTTCACATTGCTGCTTACAACAGCCATGAAATGAGTAACCTACCAGACTGATCCACTTGTGCCTTCAGAGAAGGGATGAACCAGAGCAGTAGGAGTGCCCATCCCAGCGCTCAGCTTCGTAACCCTGAGACGGGATTGTCTCCCTTGCTAGCACAGGTCTGTGCCCTAGGAACACAAAACATCACCTTGCCTGCACTGGACTACCAGAAAACAATGTAATCTACCTGCCTTTATTCATCACACAGAAATTAACACCTGAAATTACAAACGCCGGTTAGCAGCTTCTATTCCTACAGGCAAGGAGAACAGCAAGAGTACTGGCTGCATTTCCAACTTTGCTATTGAACTCACTACATTTGTTTCAGTCCCACAAAAGTGCCTTGCTTCCCAAATTCCTTATTATCCCCATTTCTTGAATGTGTGTCTGTGGTAAACCTGAAAGCATGAGCAAAAAGTAACAGGAGTGTAGGAGCAAGGTTTGTTCTGTGGAGGACGCAAGCAGCTTTTCAGCGCAGAGGCACTCCCTGCTTCTTTTCCACAGACAGAGAGCTGCCCTAGGCAGCATCACCTGGAAATCCTTATTCCAACATCTTGTACCTTCAAGCTACAACTGTACTTAATTCAAATAACTGGGGTGGGCAGGAGAGAACATTTTATTACAGAGCATACCTGAACTTAAGAGGCTGCACGCTCTCTAATGACAACCATGCCCAAGCTCTTTGCCCAGGGCAAGCCACTAAAGGGCAGGCTCTGTTCCTTCCCCACACGTTCCCTCCATTCTTCATTTGGCTGAAAACATGCAAGTGATGACGAAGAAAGCAAAAGCTACGTCTGTGTAGACAAGTTCTGGTCTTTCTCACATATTCTGTGAACTCCATTACTTCTGTAAAGTCCTGGCTTGGAAGAAAATAGTCTAAACTCTGAGGCATTTGGCATGCCTTGGTATGGAGACTCCAACCCTTATTCAGACTTTCCATCCCAAGGAACCCCAGGAGGAATGAAGACATTTCTCTTTGCATCCACAGGAAAAATTTCCCCTTCGTCAGGTGGTGAGTTCATAATATTAATGTTCTCTTTTCTAAAATTATCCACCACGCACTGAAACTTCCACACACCACAACACAGCACAGCACATCCTTAGCACTGCTCTGTTGGGACACACTCAGAGAAAGAAGAGCTGGAATGAGCTCTTTGCAATCGCTACTGCTGCAGCCTCAAGTAGGACTGGTAAGGACTAGTGCCTCTCACGACGCTGGGGCTTTCCTGCTCGCAGAGCGTTAAGTCTGGACTCCTGAGAAAATTATCAGTGGATGAGTCCGTTCAGATCGAGCCTCTATCCCTAAGTGCACACACTCAAATTTTTGCCTTATCATACTCTTATTTAAGATTTGCAATCACAGTGTGGAGTCTCTTTGGAAAGCAGATCCCTCTTTAAAAAACCTCTCTACCCAATGAAGACTAACAACTTTAACGTTTAAGAGGAGTCTCACAACTGCTCTGTCCCTTGAAGACAGTAAGTTGCCTGCACAGCTCAAGGGCATGAGGTGTGCCCTACGCACATCTTTTCTCTTCTGCGACTGGCACCATGTCACTCCCAGTATGCAACAAACATCAGCTAACCCCTGAAACATGCAACAGTGCAAGGGACAGGCTCGAGTACAGGGTGCATGGCTGGAAGTTTCTTAGAGAGAAGAGACAAAGTGCATGCTTGGTTCTTTCTATTAACAAACGGGCTCTTCCCAAAATGAGGAGCCTCATGGCAGGTGGAGGAAGGAGCAAAACTTAGGTCAAGTGAGAGAAGTCCAAACGTTGCAGAGGGTGAAGGAAGGGACTGTCTTCTCATAGTTGCTCGTAATGTTAGGACTGTACAGAAAATGCAAATCATGCAAATGCAGCTATAAATACACCAAAACCAAAGAGGAACATTCATGTATCGCAGTTACTTCCAGCTAACAGGAATTCATTACATTTAGACTCTGATGCAGGCAGGTGCCAGGTAGTAGAAAAGCTTCCCTATGCACGAATACAGCGGGACGTGCCCAGCAAAGACAGGTCATGCACCTCCAGAGGCATAGACTCGGGAACGCTGAAGGAGAAAGCCAAGCGCCGCCTTCCCTAGGGCCAAAGCCGGGCCAGAGGATGGTAAGATGATGATGATACGGTTGAGTGTTTATGGGTAAGGATGAGGGGGAAGGCCAATGAGACAGATATCCTGCTGGGAGTCTGTTATAGACCACCCAACCAGGATGAAGAAGCGGATGAAGCGTTCTACAAGCGGCTGGCAGAAGTCTCTCAATCGCTAGCCCTTGTTCTTGTGGGGGACTTCAACTTCCCAGACATCTGCTGGAAATAAAACATGGCAGAGAGGAAGCAGTCTAGGAGGTTCCTGGAGTGTGTGGAAGACAACTTCCTGACACAGCTGGTAAGTGAGCCTACCAGGGGAGGTGCCTCGCTCGACCTGCTGTTTACAAACAGAGAAGGACTGGTGGGAGATGTGGTGGTTGGAGGCCGTCTTGGTCTTAGCGACCGTGAAATGG
>NW_008825429.1:379326-379849 GCF_000699105.1 Pygoscelis adeliae
TGGGGGTGTTGGTCGACAGCCGGCTGAACATGAGCCAGCAGTGTGCCCAGGCGGCCAAGAAGGCCAATGGCATCCTGGCCTGTATCAGAAATGGTGTGGCCAGCAGGAGTAGGGAAGTGATTGTCCCCCTGTACTCGGCACTGGTGAGGCCGCACCTGGAATACTGTGTTCAGTTTTGGGCCCCTCACTACAAGAAGGACGTCGAGGTGCTGGAGCATGTCCAGTGAGGGAACTGGGGTTGTTTAGCCTGGAGAAAAGGAGGCTCAGGGGAGACCTTATCGCGCTCTACAACTACCTGAAAGGAGGTTGTAGCGAAGTGGGGGTCAGTCTCTTCTCCCAGGTAACAAGTGATAGGACGAGAGGAAATGGCCTCAAGTTGCGCCAGGGGAGGTTTAGATTGGACGTGAGGAAAAATTTCTTTACTGAAAGAGTGGTTAAACATTGGAACAGGCTGCCCAGGGAAGTGGTGGAGTCACCATCCCTGGAGGTATTTAAAAGACGTGTAGATGAGGCGCTTAGGGAC
>NW_008825429.1:379881-386547 GCF_000699105.1 Pygoscelis adeliae
ATGGTTTAGCGGGCATGGTGGTGTTGGGTTGACGGTTGGACTCGATGATATTAGAGGTCTCTTCCAACCTTAATGATTCTATGATTCTAAGTCCAAGTTCACTGAAGCTGCTCAACAGCAGAATGATCTCAAGTGTTAATTCTCTACCAACTAACAGACACAGTAACTGCCCCTACAAAACCAACAGCATGAGGTTTTCGGTACCGAGGATCCATTCGGCATTCAGCAACTAAACACCTCACGGTAACGGCCACTGCACAACCGGCTCTTGCTTCAACCAGGAGTCCCTCAGGACAGGTAGAAACTAAGCAGGCCCTCAAGTACAAGGCACACACCACCTGCGGAGACCTCCTCAGCAGTGCTCCCGAGGATAAACGCTTCATTAACTACTACTTGCAACTTCCTCTTCCACCAGCCTCTATTTTGGCATTTCCACAGGAGATTTTCTGAAAAACAGTACGTTGCTGTTTCACTATGGCATTCTTGCAGGATAAATGCAGCCATGGTGAAAACTAAAATGTATCTCTAGGGAAGGAGAAACTTAATAACAATTACAGTTTGCTGAGGAAATCTCCAGACAACAGGGATGGCTGTGGCCTCTTCATTTTATGTGAGCCATAAAAATTCGAATAACCTTGGGCAAGAGGTTTAAGACAGCAAGCAACAGGAAAATTTCCTCCACAAGGTACCAAGAAAAAGCCACAAGAACAAAGAGCAGAAAGCACTGTCTGCTGCTTGCCACCAGCCTGCAACTCCATCGGAGTGCCAGGAGGTGAACAAGCAGGCTTAGTGAATAATTGAAGACACAATAATGAAACCTCAGAATGTCAGAGATATAATATAGTTTTGTAGGTTTCATCACGAAGCCTTTGAATTACCAAGTAAGACACACTGAATAATTTATCCCTGTGTCAATACTGGGTCAGCAGCTGTTCACTCACAGCTAACGATGGTCCAACACGCTTCAAGACACTTGAATGGGTCTGAACAGATTAACGAACAGGGTCCAGAGGGAAGAGATGATGAAAACTCAACCCATTCACTCTTCCAAACACTACGCTGAGATAAAAAAGCATAGACCCAGCAGTCACGCCGTGTGCACAGGTTCTGAACCTGCTTTAGCGCCTCCCAATACCACCTCGTCCCAGTCCTGGTCCTCAGCAGCAAGAGAGCAGGAAGCTAACCTAGGCTGGGCTGGCTCCAGGCTGGTGTTTACCACCCCGTCACCCAGACCTGCGCTCGTCCAATTCGAACCCAGAGGCTCACCCTAGTTTATGGCACCCTACCAGTTGCATCAGTCACAGCATGGGGCTGGGGGGAGGAATCAAGCCAACAGAGTCAGCCCTGTCCTTCTGCTCTGAAGCACTCTCCCTCATACAGCTAACAGAGACACTCATCCCAGGAACCTGACTTAATGGCTGTATTAAATAGGAAGGTAAATGTATTTGGGGAAAAATAAACATGACTGACAATATGAACTACGAATCTGTTTCTTTTAATTCGGAATACTCCCTGTGGGCTCCTGGCTTCACAAAGCACCGTCTGCTGTCCTGTATCTGAGCCCAACCTTCAGCTGCACGCTGACATGAGCTGTCTCTGCAGAACTGCTCTGTGAGGCAATAGAACAAACCTTTTGCAGACCCACTGCATTCACACACCAAGTGCTACCAAACAGAAATGCTGCATTTCTGCAGAAGCGTTGCGGCCTGATGGACAAAAAATTGTGAGAACAAACTCATGCATTCAGTTTTATTAGAATTCCACATCAGTTTCCCAGTTCTGCTGCAACTGCCTGAAGTACAGCGTTTGCAGCTCTGGCATAGAGGCCCGCTTTATTTAATCATACATGTTCTTCCCAGCATCCAAAATGAACAATAGTAGAAAAACTGTTACTGTCTGTAGTATCTAGAAGTCTCCAGTTATAGCTCCATTATATTAAATACTACTCACTCAGCAGTATAGGCAGAGTCCAGCACAGCAGAACTCAGTACGTAATTGTATGTGAAAAACAGGTAATATACCAAGTCAAGAAGAAAGTGTGAATGAGGACAAAGGCCCCACTGAAATATTAACTCTAGTACGATGAACACTGCACAGCCTTTGTCTGGCCATCATCTGGAACTTGCCAGGTATTTATGTGCACTCAGATTTTAAAAGCTGATTTTATTAGTTTAGTTTTAAATTTTTCACGTTTTTAGCATTCACTGATGGGCAGGCACACATGCAGCAATCCATAGCTGGTCTGTTTAATCAATAACTGTATGGCAGCAGGTACAAAACCCTGTATTTCCAAGGGAAATCCCACAATTACCACACCCAACCACCCGTGAGAAGATCAAAGAGCACAGCTCAATCTGTCCTGGAAATCTGCTTTCCTAGAAATCTGCTTTAGATAATACGAATACATAGGCACCTGACACACACAACAAAGCTTGCAGGGTTTAAGTCAATTCTCAACTGTCAAGGACTTATCCGCATATAACAGTGCTGAAGCAGCCCCCATCAATACTAACTGACCTGGTGGCATAAGTAATTACCTCCTAGTTCATCCTTTAAATGACAGAAGAATTCTTCTCAGATGACCTATTCCCCTGAGCATCTCTCTGGGAGGAAAGAGCAGCGTTATCAGAAGCAGAGCTGTGTGCTTGTAGCTTTCCCTAGAGAAAAGGCAAGCACTCACTAAGGAATTCCTCTTTCCACCTATGCTTACATTAGTTTTGTAAAGTATCAGGTTATTTGGGGGGGGAGGGGTGGGTTGTAATACAACTACACTGTGCACACGTTCTTTTGGCTTTGATGATAATAAATGCTTTCTATTGTTTCTCTTAAAAGTCTCTTCATCATTTAAATGAAAAAATCTAGAGTTTTGCAGCAAATTCTGTGAGGTCCATTCATTTCTAAGATACAACAAATTATTCCATACGAGACCTCTTGGTCTGCTATGCTAACTGATAATCACTGATTCTGCACCATCTTTTAGCAGACACTCCTTTTCTTTCTCAAAACTTGACACATTCAGAATGTTTTCACAGACCTTGCACGCAGCCCAGCTCTGCTATCTGCTGCTAAACACAAAGCAATTGAACACAGCCGCACTGCAGAACACAGTCACACCGCAAAGGATTCCGATTCGTATCTAGGAGTAATTCTTGGCAGCTTCACTTCAATAAGGTGAGTTACACACCAAGTTCTGCACTCACCACTGCTTTAAGATCTGGCTCCCAGTTACCGTATGAGGTCTGTAAGCTGCATGCAGGATCTGACCAACAACACTCAACAACTACTTTATTTATGATCATCAAGATAGTTACAGCAATGCCGAGGAAAGTATCGAGTGCCCAAATACCTACAGCTAGAGAGTAATCAGAATTCACTGTTTGTGAAGAGAAGCCAAAACCCTTGCTGTACACAGGGAATGTCCACATACGCTCTGAACGGTCCTGACCCACAGCCTGGAGCAATCGGCACTCAGTTCAAAGGTTCCCAGATGCCATCACTGATAAATTGGGACTGTGCCTGGGTCATCTTCAGCATCTTCAGTAACTCAACACAGAGAAGATTCAAACAATGCCTGGGTGCTAAAAAGGGAGATGAAACGTTTTTAAAAGAAATGTAAAGTGAGAATTAAGAATCTGGAAAGATTTGGTCACTGAAATGACAATATGTCAGACAAAGGCAAAAGACAAGGAATGAAGAAATCAAAATTCAGTTAAGTGTGCACGTGTGTGTGCTCATGCATATGTAACAGAAAAAGACATCCAGCCACAGATCAATCATGCTAACATCATATTAGTATCAGAAAACTCAGCTTTGTGTTAGCGCATGTACACTAGTATAGAAACAGAGACGTAAGGAAAGGTGTAATTGCCACAATTGTACCAGGGTCACTATGTCCCTGTACCGTCCTGCAGCAGCTTTTTCTGCAGATCAGTTAAGCAGTCTTTCATTTAATTCTTGCGTAATGAAGTGAAAAAACAAGAACATCGTTCTACAGGTCTTTGTTAAATACTTCAGTAAATAACTCCAAGCTTTTCACTCTTTATATGGCAATCTTTCAAGGCATCTATTCTTTCTCATCACACATCTTCAAATGTACTTCTAATCAGAGTGCCACGTGTCAACAAGGAAATCACTATGCAAGATCGCAACAACCGTACTGGCTCTGACAAAAGGTCCGTCCAGACCTGTATGTGCTTCTGGCAGCAGCCAGCAGTGGACACCATGGGAGGACCAGGGCAATCATGCAGTGACTGTCCTCAAAGCACTACCCCACACTCCTCCTATTTGTGACTCAGTACAACCTGGAAATGAGAACATACACTGTATCATTTCTTTCTTGTACTTTTAACTCTTTTTGAAGTTCTAATGCTGTATGTTTCTTCTATGGCACAGCTGTCCACACCTGTATGCTACAACAGCTGCTGGAGATTAAGGGTGTACCAGTGACACCCAGAAACTCAAGGGAGATTGAAAGCCAAGAGTTTCTCCGAGATGAGAGTTGCTTTAAACGGAGGCATAGCAAGACCCTACCTCAGTAATTGGAGACATCTCTCTGTCACATTAGGCAACCAGATTTCACAATCGGGGACTCAAACAACCAAGCAAGTGTTAAGCACAGGAAATACCATGTGATTTGCTTACCCGACAGTAGTGTTGGGTCTCACAGACTACTGGCTTGATGTGATCTTGGCCAAGTCACTTCTCTCTGCATTGCACCTGAGCAGATCAACTACCACTCTTTGCAAATAATGCAAGACCCATGTGGAAGGAAATGCTTTAAGTGCTGTTAAGTGGGAGACAGGAGTCTCATCATGGCTCGTGGCATTAGGTAGGATAGTTCTGCAGAGGTACGTTCTTCATTTAACCAGACAATAAATACATGAAAGCTAAAGACTCTTCCCTTAATTGAAAAATGGAACAATTAGGAACTGCCTTTTTCTGGGAACATGCTGCTTCCACTGCAGCATGACAGAGGTTATTTTGAACTTATTACTTTGACTGGATTCAGCTGTAAGTAATTAAATTTAGTCATAGAAGTCTGATCTATAAATGGAACCTACAAAAGCAATTACCATAGCTTCCATTAGATCAGTAAGCAATGGCAGCTCTGTTTGATGTAAACCAAAAGGAACATTATTTATACTGCACGAGAAATCAGAGTAACTCAGTCCCCTTGCAGAGATTTGCTTTGAAAATTACAGTTTCCAGTGAAGAGAGTCACAGCTTATAAATTTCAGCCATGCTCTGCTCCTTCCAGTTTAACAGCCTCATGGGCAAAAAAGACAATCGGACTATACAATTCAAAGGGACTATTTTGGCTCCTGTTCTGTACTCAGAAACCAGATGAAGGAAAAGCTAAATTAAACATGCAAGAGATGGGGTGACTAAGCATCAAGATTTCTTAAAAAAAAAATATGTATTTTTATATGTGCTTTTGCTCCTGTTGGAATCTAGACTATGCAGAAGCTGATGGACCTGTGACCAGTTGGTATCTCTCAGCCCAGACCCTGAGCATACACATTTTCTCTTCTTGAACCACCACTGTAGAAGTCGACTTGAAACAGCAATTTTGGAATGGAAACAAAATGAAACAAAAACACCAGAGAAACCAAACTACCAGCTAGGATACTGGGAAGCACAGCATTCTGCTCCTACCTGAGGGTACCAGGAAAAACACACAAGTGAAAATTAGCATCTGATAAAAACACATACCCCAAACACACCAGCAAGTTGCAAATGCAAAACTATGTGTGGTAGCCAGAGCAGACAGCACATCCTAGAGTTAAGAAGACTACCTGACATTTTCCATTACATAATCCCCATTTTCTGCCACTTACAAAATTTTGCCAAACTGATACAGCTGAAATTTCTCATCTTGGTTATCCACATGAGACTAACTACCTAAAAAAAGTGCTAAATGGTACAGCCACTTCTCTGAGCAGGACTGTGGGGATTTTTTTTTCCTTTGAGTTTAAAAACAATTTAAAAACCCCAGCTATTTATTTGCTCCCTCTACCTCCTCCAAAATTTGGAACCAGAATCTGAAAATAAGCAAGGATGTCAGAAATAAATTTGGTCAACCTGCAGATCTTATACTCAGGAGAGTCTTGGTACAGTTCAGCTGTTACCTAACCGTCCAAGTCCCTTATGGGTATTTTTTCACCTCAATACTGCAAGACATAGAACTTCCCCTACAATGACTCATTCTGCACAGAGGCACCGAGACACTCGGCACAAGCAGAATAACCAAGGAGGATCCGTACTGCTCTGCTATCAGCCCAGAGCCACGGAAAGTCTTCCCAAGACGCCTGCCTTTGTCCCTCCCGCTGCCAACCCGCAGAGTATGATAAAATAAAAGCTGCAGCCAACAATTGCTCCTTCAGCCCATGTGCCACAATTCCTGCTATGGATCTCGGAATTGCTAATATTTCTGAAAAAACATGCTTCCACATAACACGGTTGGGGCAGGGGGGAGGAGGGGGGGATGTTGTTTGGGTGGGTTTTGCCTTTTTTTTTTTAAAAAAAAACCCAAACATCTTTTGAGTTACACTAACAAAGTAAATTGAAACAATATTACTTTTTTTAAAAAAAATCAAATTCAAACTGTAAAAAATGGCAAAAATTAAGGTGTACAAGCAACCAGAATTCAGGCCTTCCGTGTATACA
>NW_008825429.1:386586-410491 GCF_000699105.1 Pygoscelis adeliae
TCCCCTTCCCCCAGGCAACTGTAAAAACAAAAAAACTACCCAAAACATCCCAACAAACCCCTATAAATAAACTCTGGCATTTCCTATTACGTGAAGGGCTGTCTGACCCAGCAGCCTTCAGGTTTTACACACTCCTCAGTTTGTTTTCAATTCCCTTCTATCAATCCTGCTAGTCTTTCTTTTACTCTTTAGAGTCAGATTTTAGGCACATCACGCTCCACATCTTATCCAGCATGGACTACGTAATCAGAGTTGAACAAGTAACAAAACAGGATATTCCTTTAGCATAATAAATAAAAACTTTTGCTTGCTGCCTCCTCCCTCACAGGGGAAACTCCAGGCCTCAGTGTCCATTACACGTACACTACACAGATGAACAAAAGAATAGAGGTAGAGAAACGGTAGCAACTTCCCACTCTCAGGAAGATGTCAGGACCCTATCGTTGCACAACCACTCACCCATGAGCTGTGCACTCACAGGTGTGTTTATATTGCATGCTGCAGGTAGCAAGTGCTTGTTCTTTCTGGTCTGTAAGCTGGAAAAAACCTAAACAACCACAACTGCAAAGCACCAAGACCAAACTAAGAGTCCGTATTTCTGCTAGGCTTATTTCCAGCAGAGACCACAGGCAGGACGAGCCTGTGCCTGCCTGCAGGACCTACCAGCACCAGTGCCACCAGAGAGCACAGCAAACAGCGCTTCACACCCTGCACACTGCAGCACGAAGAGCCAGTTCTAGGCACTGCAGTCTGCCTGGGACGCCTCCTTTTCCCCTCCATTTTCTATTTTTCTGCACAGGCAAAGACACGTACTGGATGTGCAGCACTGAGTCATGCGGGAGAAACAGCTTAAACGTGCTCCCTCTTGTCAAGAAGATGAAGAGCCTGTGTGTTGCTGGAAATCAGATCTGCCACACTCCCATCAAATTTGAATCCCCAGCTGGAACTGCAATCCAGGGACCCAGGTAGCAGAAGGTCATTGCAGTAAACTCCTCTGTGCTCAGATAGAAGCATTGCTGTCAATATTACAACGCTCATCTTCATGGTACTGGCAAGGATAACAATCTACTCTTATCGCACTTCCTTTTGCTTCACAGAGGAAAGCAGAAACAATAGTTTGTTAGCAAGTACAACATGATTAACAGAGTAATAAAGATCAGAACCACTGCACATTGTAAAGTCTTTGCTTGGTTTTAAAGGAGTTCTTTAACTATTAATGACATTGTGCAATGAGGTCTGCAGCAGTGTGGCAGCATTAGAAATGATTCACTGCCACAAGTACTTCTCAATCAATATATTCAGGAATGCACAATTCTGCAAGCTTTTCCTGATCAATCTCTGTGCATAAAAATAAGGGGAAGACACAGGATCTGTGAGGAATGAACACAGATCCCCACAGACTGAAAATAATATAGAGAGTCGCTATAAATATCTTATAGGACATTCACTATCAGATGTTCTAATTTTATATGTAACACAAAAATTATCATTTGATAAGAAGTGTGCTAGAGTCATTCCTCAATGGGACTGAATACACAGATTCTGCTCGTGTTTATGCTACTGTGGAAAAATTGCAAATGCACAGCCAATCTCTGAAAAGTGGGCCCTATGACAGTTTTCACACAAGAGAGTCTGCAATCAGAAAATAAGTCAAACGTACATTAGTAAATCAGGAAATCCTCTAACAATTTTTTCAGGACAACTACTTTGAACCTAGAGCCTCTTAAGCCTGACTAGGACAAAATTATTTTAAGGACCATCTTGGTATTTGCATTCTGATGTTGTGTTAGAAATCACTCCATAAAAAAACCCAACAAACCAAAACACTTTTAACAGAAAACTGAAAAATTGACTGTCTGGAAAAACCTGCTCACCATGAGAAGACTGCCTTCTTGCTAGCCAAACATCGACTGCTGTCCTACACTACTATCAGCAAATACCAATTCAGTTACTAGGTAGACTTCACCACATCCTCAACAAGAACATCTGCTTTATACACAGCAAACACAGTAGTCTCCCAAAAGCAGGCATTTTCATGCCATACACAGCATTTTAACCCTGCAACCTCTTATCACTAGTCTAAACTAGATGGGGATGCAGTAGTTAAATAGAGATTTGGGTAGCTCTAAATGTTTGTTCCTTCAGTAATACAGTCTCATTTAAAAAAATGAAAAAGTAATTCAGCAGGGTCTGAAGGTTTAAATTTTAATCATCCCCCCTTTGCCCTTTCACACAACTGTTCCCAAAGGAAATTCTGCTTCAAAGCATCACTCTTTCAGGCACCTGAATCAATAAGCCTCTGCTCTGAAATACACAATAGCAAGGGAATACGCTATCCCCATTGCTTTTAAATACACATGTCCCTATTCTACACATATACATCAATCCCCTCTTTTGCACCCACAAGCACTCCTTACATAGCCTGCTATGTGCTCCCTTCTCATCAGATGCATGCGTGACTTGCCTCATCATTCCCGAGCTCCTCCTGGCTAGAGCTGGACTGCGTACGAGCCAAGCGCAGGCTGCTGAGGACGAGTGACGGAGCAAACCTAACTGTGGCTGCCAGTCAGCCTGCAGAGGCCACAGGGTATCCGGGCAGTGCAGGTGAGGATGACTGCTGGGAAGATTTAGGCATTGGCTGGGTGAGAAGTTAGGAGGCCCAGAGGTGAAAGCAACCTGCACTATTCTCACTGTCCAGAAGTCTGAGGATTATACAACACAAGGAGAAGGACTGGGCAAGTTCACGGAAGAGCAATACCATAGGCATGTCAGCAACAAGCCCAGTGCCCTCTCCACACAGGCAGGCAGCAGGCAAACTTCTAAGGCAACTCTGGGATTTCAGAACTTCAAGTAACACCAAAGTGGAGTAATTTGTAAGCCAAGTTTTCTGGCTCTATCTGCTACGCCCTGTCTTGCAGGGCTGGTGGTTTGGTTTAACCCTGGAAGGCAGCTCAGCCCACCCAGCCGCTTGCTCACTCCCCCATGCAAACAGAAGTAAGCATTAGTACTTGAGAAGGCACTGATACATTGCATTGGTCTGAACACGTGCATACATGGGCTCACACACCTGAAATTGCAGTTTGATAATAATCCGCTCACTGTTTCACTGAACTTCTCATAGGTTTAATCCTGTTTTACTTGTCACATGAAACATACTTGTCTAGAGCAGTTGTAATCTCCTCAAACTGGACATTCATTATTCCGAGCTAGACAGGAAAAAAATCAGAGTGCTACAACAGTTTATACTGGCAAAGGTATGCTAGAGTAATGTAAAAGATTTGCTTTAAATGGGATAGAAAACGCAGAGTTAGTGATGGCACACAACCCTGCTCCCACGCTTTGGTACTATAACCAGCCGGGAAAGAAAACTTTCAAGCCAGCCCAAAAGACCCCATACAGTCACCACTTCAGTTAAAATAGGTTTTAGGTTGAAGGCAAAGATTCAGTTGGAATTTAAGTCTGGAGTTTCCAAACTGTGTTTTGATTTATTGAGATATTATTAACATCAGTAGAAGAGATAACCAATCAGCTCATACAGGAGCCCAGACTCATTTAAAGGTTGTTAACAAAGTGATTCGCCAGGAGAGGTATGAATGTAACTGCCACGAGATGCAAAAGCACGGGATGCTTAGCAAAAGGCATACTTTTAAAGCAGTGTCCTGGAAACATCATCTAAAATATCACTAATTCCTGCAATTGCTAATTCTGAAAGTAAAGTCCTAGATCCCACTTTAATATCTAGGCTGTAGTCCAAACTTGTGAATCAAAGCAACACAACTAACTGACTCTGTGCAGTACTTATCTTTTGAAATCCCAGACGACTGCAGGAGGATGAACGGTACAGACGGGTGACCTCCATCAGCCTGATTATGTTAATCCTAATGAAAAAGCCGGGAAAGGCCTGTTTCTCACAATGTCCTACCTGCTGCTCTGTTCAGCAAGTTCCACCCAAATCAGATGCTAGACTTTGTAGACATGGCCACCAGGGCCAAAGATACATACAACCATAGAGTCATTTTTGCACCAATCTTGGCTTTATACTTGTACCTCTATCTGGAACATTTTATGTGTGTTCATCAGTAAATTAAAAAGCAGTAGCTTAAGTCATTGGATTTATAGCAAGAGACAATTAAATACCCTGACTTATCTGATTGCTGGGAAATTTCCCTATCCTAACAGCTATTTCCCCCTTGCTAATGTAATCCCATTCCCTCTATCATCCCACCCTGAATAATCTCTCCCCAACCCTTCCCTGTTTATACATGTTCAATAATCACAGACTTTCATGTTCCCCATTCACTGTCAGTTATCCAAATGACCCAAATTTAGCCCCTTTGATCTTTCCTCACACATTAGTCCCTCCAGGCCCCTAATCACTTTTTTCACTCTTCTCTGAACTCCCTCCAGTAACGATGTGATTCTAATCCTCTGAAAGGAGAGGCTTTTGGCTTCAGTTCTTCGCACAGATGCGAGCAAACTAATTCAGAGAGACTTCCCAAGCTCCGTGCATAGTACTGTCACCAGCCGCCAAGCATTAAACCATGACACTGAAACAAAGACGGAATTGTCTCATGAACACTAGAGATGCCAGAAGCTGAAAGAAAACACAATGAAAATTAAAACGATGAACTGATCAGCACTTTATACAGCCATCAGGACTTTGTGTGGGTAAAAGCCACATTTAGGAGACAGGCACAGTTGACTGCTGGATGCTTTGAAGAAGCTAGGGTGACAGCCCCAGGATCTTAGAAAAACTGCAGTTCATGTAGCAGTTTCATGATAAATACACCAGGTAAACGGTGTAGAGAGTAAGCACTGGAGTTTTGCTCACAGCGCCTGAGTTGTTTAACAATTACCACGTGCCATCTCGCAGCGGCTGCATTTTAGTGGCAAGTGATATGAACCCTGCTCATACCGATAAAGTGCCTGGCAGCCCACCAAAGGAGGAGATGCTATTAACGCTTCCCCCAAAGACCTCAGCACCAGGGCCTCCAGAGGCTAGGCATGACCTATCAGTGCCATAATTCAAGTCCAGTTTTGAACAGGGTCCAGATTTACAGATTTGTTGTTAACTGAGTTAAAGCCACACTAAAAAAGAATACATATATATATTTACAATAGGGTAGCTGACAAAAAACATGTATTAGCATATACTAGCTCGTATAGCTGAGAAAGAAGGATGCCTACTGCTTCCTTTACGAAAGACACCTCTTGTATATTGAGCTAGACAGAACACAAACACAAAGCACAAGTAGCAAGTATAACCATGCAGAAAAGAAACTAGAGATGCTATACATACAACTTGGTAAAGGCAGTTCAATAAAATCTAAAAGACAGTTAAGTAACAAGCTCTAACTTCACCCGTTACAGTTTGGAAACTGCCCTCAAGTTGGAGAAAAAAAAAAAAGATTAAATAAATCTTTCCCCAAAAACACAGCAACATAACTTTTAAAAATTATTTTCCCGATGCCTATTTCTGACTTCTGTTTTAAAAGCTTTTTTTTTTTTTAAACTGTAAATACTGTTAAAATATTGCTTTAATTAGTAGTTCACTGGCTGAGTGCAGTCAGTAGCACATCTTTATGTTGGAAGAAGTTCTTCAGATTTTTTGCAGTGTTCCTTCTTTTATTAAGAGTTTCTTCCTCTACCACCTATGAGACAAACGGAGAGGATCTGGAGACAACTTCCTGGTACGAATTAAGAACAAATTTATGTTCCATATGCTACTTCCACGCACTTTCACTATAACCACGCTGCAGCAACGCTGCAACGGCTCCAGCTCCTGCCTTTTCTCTCAACCTGAGGCAGACAAAAGCAGGGACACAAGCTTCCCAGCCGCCCCAGCCAATATTGTGTTTTGTTACAGCCGCCTCTCAGCTTTAGCAGGCAGGTTGCAAAGGAGGTGGAGGAGTAACATCGAACACATTGCACTGCAAATTTGGGATGCGGAGGAAAAGGAATGAAATGCATTAAACAACAGAACCAGATGAAGCCGTGGCTCCTTTTGTCTCTCTTCAGCACAACTCATCTCGAGAGCAGAACAAAGCAGCAGGATATAAGCACTGATCATTTCAAAGAGGTGATCATACTAGTTCCAGTACCCAAGAGACCTAAGACTACTGATCAGAAGTTAATCCGGACGCACAGAATCTCATGGTAAGGAAAGACCTTATGAAGAAACCAGCGGGTATATGAGGGACACCACATAGTGTAGTCAGGCTACAAAGACATTTGAGCCCACCTGAAGGGCAGAAGGGCATGAAGCTTGCCTCATTTCAGTGCCGGGTTGCCTAGCTGAGGTCAACACTCAGAGCAGAGACAGGAACCATTTCCCATAGTCAAATTCAAATGTACAAATGACTAATGAATTGAGAGGCATTAGAGCATGTTTCCAGGTGACACAAAGCACACTTTAATGTAATGAAGAGTTCAACAGTGAGGTAATTCCTGCTCTCCTGCCTTACGGGGAACTGATCCAGGTCACACGAACGCAAATACACACAAGCACATGCACAAAATCTGTGTCTGGTTCACTGACTTCATTAACAGCACAACTCCACAAACATCTGTGCTGGCCCTTCTGGCATGGAAACCATCCCTGAGAAACGAATACCCTACAAGAGTGCTAGCAGAATATACCTGCTTATTCTGAAACTATAGTCTGCAAGGAAGCCAGCATTTTCAGAGTGCACTTCATGGCTTTATTTAAGTACTGACTGGGCAGACTATTCCAAACATGCTGTGTCTGACCACTGAACGAGTTTCCATATTGCACAAGAGCACCAAAGCCTGTTCACTACACGCCAGTACAAAACACAAGACAACTCTAAGCCATCAAATGAAGGGCTCTAACTTTACTCAGTATTTCTGCTTTGACTTAAGGATTCTTCCAACTATTCTACATTAATCCCTCCCTGATTAGAAATCCATCAGCACTGGTCCCATATCCATTTGAACTACAGCAAAATCTGAGTTCTCCCTATTCTTACCACCACCAGATAATTCACCACCAAACCATTCTAACCCTTGCAGTATATCTCATGTCTACATGGAAGTGTGTTCAGTTGGTGCGCAAGCATTTCAGTGTCCCCAAATATCAGACTTGCAAATTAGTTCAATTGTCTCAGAGTCATGCTAAATATAGCTTACCTGCAGCCTTCAGAAATTCCTCCAAATCAGTGCCTGCAGAGGCAATACTGGAGGCTGTGGACTGGGCACCCAAAGGCATTGCAGATAAAATAGTGTATGGCATTGTTACCAAGATTTCAGAACTAGACAGTGACAGCTTTGAGACTCCATCTGCTTCATCAGAAAGGACACGATGAACCATCCATGATTCATGCAGCCCAGCCAATAACCAGCTAGTGGTCAGGTAACCAGTGGCTGGTTAACTAACACAGCCTAATCACAGGCCCTGCACACTCTAAGTCTGACCAAAAGAAAGTAAACTAAGTCCTGAGACTCTATGATCACTGAAGAACAAAACCAACTTAAAACTTTATGAATTTCCAACAGAACAGCCTCTCTCAGTGATATTTTCCATTTTCATAGTTCACTATTCATGAGGCCCAGAGGATCACAATCCTCTCCTAGCTTTTACACGAGTCAAACCATTTATACAACCCCTCTGCTGCTCCCTCTAATTCCTTGTGTACTCTTTGCTACACAGCAGCAGTCCTTAATAAATATTTTAGACGATTTCTCTTAGTGCATTTTCTAGTAAGCACATAAATAAACTATGAAAAATTGACTCTAATTTGACAACCAGTAAGTAAATACCCTTTAAATTCTTTCCACAGATGTGCTGCCTGATTAGCGTATTCTTCACTCCGGTTAAGAGAACAAATTTCTGACAAAGGAAGGTATCTTTATCAGAATCCACAGGACTTTGCCTGTTGCAGAAAACTTCCCATTTTATCCACAGGAATTACACCGGGTCCCTAATCATACTGGAATTACATGTACTCCAATCTGATCGGTTACCCTCTCACAGCTGGATCCCATGTGCACACCATCACTTCTCCTCTGGGTAGGATGCAGATCTCCTGCCTTCCCACACATCATGCGAAAGCTAGGAGAAGCCTTATGCAAAAAACAGATGGCAGAAACAGCTCAAAGCGCTGCATTTCAACGATTAAAAGGTATCAGATAGAGTCAGCTTCTGTTGGGCCACAAAGCATTACATCCAACAGCTATGTGCCTGGAAGGGCAGAAGCTACTGTGCTATGAGCACAGAGGAGATGGAATTGAAAACAGGATTCAAACCAGAAAAAAGCTGACGGAAGCACAACGATAGGAATCACAACAGCAGGAGCCGCCATCTCAGCGCCAGTTTAATGGCCACTGGTGACACGTCTCCATGGCAGCAAAGGCTGCAGTGAAACTGCTGCCTGAGAAAGGATGGGTCTGATCATGGGAGGACTAGGAGACTAAACAACAAATGCTCCAGCTGCAGCAGTCTGGCTCTCTCCCTTCTGTGTTTCTAGATGAGAGACTTGAGATAAATAGAAATGAAAACCCTTCTGGAGCTCAGTCCGTAACAAAGCCAGTTCATGAACCTCAGCACCTCAGACCTTTCCCTTCAGATGGAAGCACAACAGAGAAAAACTAGGCGCAGGGCTGTAGTCTAAAAACCCTAGGATAAGAACCCCTTAAACAGGTTCAGGTGACTCAGGGACAAGCGATTTTAATGCAGCTTTAAGTTATCTTTTGCAGAAGTCAAGAGCTTCAGTGCTGTCTGCATCCAAACTGCCTAACAAGTCTGGGCTGAACACCTCAAAGGATTCAATGCTGTTCAAATGAGAACATTATTTTCCAATGAAAGTAAGTGTCAGGCAAGGAAATGCTTGGGTACCACTGGAACCTGCATTTGTCAAATGGATTCAACTGGACATGGTGAGTCAAACAGCAGCAAATACAGAGGTGAGTGGGGACACCTCCCGGTATACCTTTGCTGATTACGAGAGACCCAGACAGACCTGGGATACAGCTTGACATTAAGATAATTATCATTTTGACACTTGGTACAAATGGCACTAGACATATTCTGGCTCCAAAGGGATGAACCAGTACATCTGTGTACATGGCATAGATTATCTTGGGGTGGAGTCCAGGTTTTCTAGGATTTACTAGAGAAGCCCCAGATTTTACAGAGAAGTGGATAGGTCAGCCACCAGCAGGACTGTAAAGATTATTAGAATCTTGCTAATAATGTCTCTGGAGATACCTGCAAGATCTGGGGTCATTTTTGCTGCAGTGAAACACAAGTCTACAAAGAGGGTACAGGTTAATGTAGCTAACATGAACATCTATAATGGGGTGAATCCTAGTTTTAGCTGCTTATTGGAAGAAAAACATTAATCAGTCAATGCTGAGATGATTAACGGGATAAGATTAAGGTTAAAACTAGAAAATCTATTAACCTATTTAAGAAATAAAAGTTGTACCTGGCAGGTCATCAGTCTTTTAAGCCTCAAGAGTTTAGATGCTCTAAGCAAACAGGAGACTGACACACAGCCAAAGGCTCTGTGCGAAGACTAACTGAACTGTAGTTGTCTTGCCACATCAGAAGCCATATACTTTCTCCCTAAACTAAGCAGGATGTGCCATAGACCATCACTTTAGCTTCAGCTGCAACAGACATGATGTTCCACAACCACTGCGTGGGGTGGGACTTGGGAGGAAAGTCTGAGCTAGTAAGAGGTTGCTACATACAACGGGAAGTGGGGAAAAAAAAACAAATCAGCATCTGGAATGACAGATTCAACTTCATGTCTATATCATAACAACAATGAATTCAGCTCATAACAAAAGTTTTAGTCAGAACACTAATTCACCCAGTCTGCCTGTTCTGGTCTGCGTATATGCTTGTCATTCAACTGTCACACTTATCCATTCGATGTGTGTTGTGAGAATAATTGGAAAGAATTTTAATTATGCCTCAGAAGACATACTTTCTCAAGGAGACAGACACACACAGTCCACCTGCATCTTTCAGTCTAATTTCCCTTAGGAAAACTTCCCTCTAATGCATTATTTCACACCAGACAACCTACTGTGCAGAGCAACTCTCCAGACTGCACTAATTGTTAAAGTTCGGTGTTTATCACTTCCTGCTTTTTAAAGCCATGTAGAGAGCCAGTCAGCATTGTGAGAGCCCAAAGATGACCTATTCAGAGGGATGCTGACCCACAGAAATGAGAAAAGAAATACTGAAGATGCCAGGGGTCCAGTACTTTCAAAATGCAGATTTAGGAATATCACGAACATTGTCACCTTGACAGAGAATGCAGCTCAATTCACAACCCATATATTAAATTCCATAATAATCCATACCCTAGCACTGATGAGAATGCTCAGTTATGAGATTATAATGTAAAAATATGGTTGGATAACTGGAATCAAATAGTAATATAGTGCCTTGGCCTCTTCACAAGTAACTAGAGATTGTTATGCCTGCTGGATTTTGAGGGGGCGGGGGGAAGGGGAAAAAAAAAAGTGTCCAAAAGGCTCAGCTTTAAGTATTTACTTCAAGACTTATCACAAATGGTTGTCCTCAACAGAAGAACTAGAATATGAAGAAGTAACAGGAAAGGAAGCTAAAGAGCTGTCAGCCCTGACAAGGTAGCCCCTGCAACTTATTCTGCACCTACTTTTCAGTAGGACTGCCAAGCGTCTTATAAGACAGCACCATCCAGAACACACAACAGTTGCCAATGCTTTTGTGGTTTGGACTCTGGAAAAATGGAGAATAAAATGACAATGATTCAACCTTTATCCAGGAGTCTCGAACTTAAGCATAGTTGTAACTAGCCAGTTACAATCACAATGGCATAAAGACCTTGTTTCAGGTGAAACTGAACATACGTATTTTTGCTGCCAAGAGCCTTGTTACGTAACAGTGGGAACCAAAAAGCATTCCGACTCTTCCAAGACTTCTGTGCGTTGAAGAAAACTAGGGAAAAGCTAAAGTAATTTCTGGGTAAATTAGTAATAGGAAGAGCACTGGACTGCTCTTTAGCAGAATTGTAAAGAATTTACCTTGCCTTCCTTCTTTACTTCAGTGTCGCATACTAGATTCTCTTCTTATAAAAACTGCTTATTAGTCACCAGCCTAATGAAGCACGTGGCTGTTCTCAGTAACGTGCTTCCCCACACCAGCTGGCTCCTCTACCCATGTCAGTTTGATGCAGCTGCCATCATTAACTTCCCAGGGAGAGCTCTTCCACTTTGCTGGAGACCAGATGACGGTCTGGTTCACGCTCATTCCCCGGGTGCCAATCACAGTAACGTTTGTCAGCCCTTCACACTGTCCTGAAAGGTTGACACCAAAGCTCCAGTGAATTTCAGCTCCTGAGCCAGAAGGGCTGGTTACAGCATCTAGCCCGACCCCCATCCAAGGGGGGCCAGAACCACCTGCCAAAGCACCACGACACTTCTCTCAACTCCCGCACTCTTTCTAGAAACATACCCTTGATGCAAAGCCACCCAGCACAGAAGAACAGGCCACATCCCTACAGAACTTGTTCATATACTTTTTTTATGGCTAAAACCACACATTTTTCTATTTCAAATGAAACTTTCAGTCATGAGCCCTTGTTCTGCCTTATCTCAGGAAAACACTGTTAGGTGGCAAGTGACGTCACAACATAAACTCTTCAGCATCAGAGTGTATGGCAGGACTTTTGCATCTAGAGCCTTTTTTGTGGAGTCAGCAGAAGTGCCAAACACTGAGATGAGAGTTGTAAGCACAAATATGGCACTGCCTTCAGCCCAAAATAGCTTCTGTTCACAAGGTCACTCCATATAATCCTGTCAGCTCTGCCCAGCTGTAGGTCAAGAATCATGCCCGATGCTATAGTCTGACACTGCAACCAAAACATCCTAGTAGGCGAGACCCCTGCTAGTGAATATCCAACAAGGACCACACCTTGGAATCCAAACTGTCAATTCTCGATTGTTTTATCATGTCACGGCAGGAGAAGACATGAATGGAAAGAATGGAGTAACTCCCTGCTTATGACAAGCTGCATTAGACTAGGCATCTGAGAAACCTGCAAAGACTACGCACTACCCATGTTCCCTGAGAAACCACTGACAATCTGCAGTGGGTTGACCCTGGCCAGCAGCTAAGTACAACACAGATCTCACCCACTCACCCTGCAAGTGGGACAGGAAAGAGAAGAGCAAAGGCAAGAAGACTCGTAGGGCAAGATAAAAACAGTTTAATAAGCAAAGGAAAGAGAAAGGAAAAAAAAAAAACCTACCCAAACAAACAAGTGATCCAAAGGCAATCACTCACCACCTCCCACCAAGTAGACCAATGCCCAGCCAGTGTCCAAGCAATGGCTACCTTCCCAAAAAAAGCCCTTCCCTCGGTTTCCATTGCTGAGCATGACGTCATATGGCATGGAACACCTCTTCAGTCCATTTGGGTCAGCTGTGTCCCTTCCCAGACCCCAGTCCACCTCAGGGGCAAAGCAAGAAACAGAGAAGGCCTTGATGCTGCATAAGCACTGTTCAGCAAGAGCCAAAACACTGGTGTGTTATCAACGCTGTTCTGATCACAAATCCAAAATAGCACCATATTCCATCCGAGCCAAACCCAGCACACAGCCCTATGCCAAACCGACACAACCACACTAACGATCCTCCTCAGCACATAGCTCACCTGTCAACCACGACATGAATGCTGTGTTTTTCATGACATACATCAAAAAACAAACAAAAAAACCCAGACACTCAGTTAGTTTACTTGTGCTAACTATGAATGAATCCAATATCATGCCTTGAATCTCTGTAAATCATTTAGCATGTGAACGGCTTTACCATCAGCCTTACTACTTGGTATTTGTGCAGTTAAGTACAGTCAAACATGGGCAGTGAACTTACATGCTACTGAGCACATCAGACCACAAAGTGTAAGCTTTAAAGGCTGCCCCTTTGGGATGAAACAGAAGTCCAGGAACAACTGTGGCTTTGGGGAACTTTATGTCTCTCTCACTGAGTGCCTGTGCAAAATATTAGGATTGTGCAGCCAAAACATAGGATTATTCATTCTAACCACTGCACACATCCACGTCCAAAACAACAGACTTCCAAACTTTGGGGACAGAGGACTTCATAGGAAAAAGGTTGCAGAAGACAGTAACTGGGCCACTGGAGCACCTCCTTACTAATTATCCCAGAGCGCCCATTTGCTATGTAACCAAGGAAGAAAGCATGTCAGACTTCAGCAAAGCTGTCCTCAGCAGCTTATGGAACGCTTCTCTAAGCCATGATGCAATTAACTGCCAAGAAAGTGCTGAGGCAGGCAGAATTAGGAAGCTATAACAAATCAAGTATATAATCCTACACCATTTACATTTAAAACAGCTGAATTGCTTATAACTCAAAGTGCTGTAGCATGTTTACAATTTTATTTCATAAGATCTAGATGTCTTATCCCCCGAGCAAGACAAATGAAACAATCCAGCTTTAAAGCCAAAATGAGAAAAGACTCAAAAAAAGGCGCAGGTCTCCAGAGCTTCCTGACCTAGGTGGAAATACTTGCCATCCTGAACCCCCAGCACACTCTGAAAGTCACTGTGAGAATTCAGAACCACTAAAGAATCACTGTTACCCCAGAAGTTCTTGATTAGCTCATAGGAAATTTGAATAATGTACAATATGGAGATCACTGGGTTCAGAAAACACTTTTGCATAAAAACAAGGGTGCAGGAGCTTCAGCAGTCTTGATGCAATATCTGGTCAACTGGCAGAGAAAGAAAAGCAACTTGTTGTTAAATTGTTAAAAAAAGGTCTGAAATCTTGTCTATTTCCTCAGCATTGAAACAGATACCAAACAGTGCGCAACAATCAAAACAGTAACTACCCTTGAAATTAATTTACAGTATAGCCTATCCCTTCTTGCCTTACCTCTCTAATTTACATTTGTCAGAATGTTATCTTCCCCAAGTTCACATATTATCCCATAACAGAACATCAAGTGAGCTCTTTTGAATCACTAAACCGTACAAAATTTCCATTATCCTAAAAGTCTCACAAGACACTAGCTTTTTAATAAGCAAGGGGCAGGGGGGGAAGGAGACAGCGTGAGGGAAAACAGGCATTTCTATAGACTCTGAAGACTTCTACACCAGTCTATTTAAAATAAAAAAAAAAACCCCAGACAAAACAAACACACAAAAACCCCCTGCTTCTTTCTTAAAAGACAGTAAAGGCAAGGTATGACAAGGTCCTAAGCTTAAGCTACACTGTCAGAAAAAGAACATATACTATTCAACACTAATGTCTTTGGCAGTCCTGGCATAAAAATGGTAGTGCAGACCCAGATCCAGCAGCTATCGAAGATGACGAGAATTTCTCTGCTAACTCAGATGAGTTTTAGATTGGACTGCTGGGCTGAAATTGCTGCTACAAATTGCTCAGAAGATAATGCCAAGGAAAGCAACACACAGACCCCACAAAATGCTTTTTCATTTCTGCCAGCTACACAAAGTACAGAATAAATGTCTAAGAAAACATATAGAAGTGACATCTGTACTCAAAAACACTCATTATCATACAACCAGCTGCATTAAGATGTGTGACACACTGTGACCTAACGCCGAAAGATTTTGCTAATTCTAATAGCTGGCCTTACCAACCTTCACTATGACAGAAAAACGCACGACAAAGGAGTGCTGGACTTCCTCCCCAACACTGCAGAGCAGGTCACACTGTTTTTAACAGTGGGAACACTGCAGATTTCAAAGTATCAGGTACTCAGAGTCATCAGAGCTGAAGCACAGCTGGGACTTATGCTCATATGGCAAATTTTTCTCTTTAATGTAACTTTGATACCGAGATGTGTTAAATCTTTGATTTTATTGGCAGATGCTGACTGTATTTGTCTAACCTCTGAAGCCTGCTGATTGACAGTGTTAATGCACTTTTTAATGGACGAAAAGGGAAATGACAGCTTTTGGCTCACTTTCAAGCACATTTCTTCACTGCAAAATACCCTATAGCTCAACGTGCTTTTCATACAACCTGAGAAATCTATTCTTTATTGTGTTACGAATAACTGGTGGCACACTGAAGAAAACAGGAGCTGGATATGAATACTTACTGAGGGAGCTACTTCACTTCCTGAAAGGAAAATGTTTTCTTCCTTACTTTAATTTGAGCTGCATTGATCTGATCTCAGAAAATCCCAGACGGAAGTTAAACATTACTTCAGAATAATTTCTCAGCTCTTTCTACATAGAAGTTTACCCCCAGACTTTTCAAGAAGAGCAGCTATGCTAACAAGAAGCTAGTTGTCCAAGTGTCAGAGGTAATTTGCATGGACTGCTGTCCAAAATAATACCTCCGAGGGCAGTGGGACTGCATTCTTACACATGAAGGAAACTGTTCTTTGTTTAAATGCAACAGCAACAAAACCCCGCAGCTGATGAGCCTCACCCTCACGATGGAGATTCAGTTGAAAGGAGAATGACTGTGGCTTCTCCAATACAACTCCTGCTGCACACCCTTCAGCTGCTTTGTGCCCCACTAGTTTATTAATAGTGCAACACCGCATAAGGCCCAACAAAAAACAGGGCCTGAACATACACACAAAGCAGTAGTAGACACGCATCACTTGTGGCTTAAGGAGAGAAAACATGCAGGACATAGGGAAGAACAGGTTATGGAAGCAGAACAGCACCATGGTCAAGAACTGCATCCCAGTAAGACCTTCTTCAGTGGCAGGAAGTGAACTGGCGTTAGATAAAAGTGTATCAGTTAAAACGGATTAAAAGTAGAGAGGAAAAGACTCTACGATCCCTAAGGACAAAGCTCTGCTTTGCTCACCCCTTTCCCCAGGTGGGCTAGGGGTTGTGTGACCCCATCTACCAAGCTTCTGTGAGATTAGGCTGCCAGGTAGAGTCCACAGAACGTACAAGGCCAATCGGACAAAGTCGGGCAACGCAGCAAGAGACAATAGCACAAATCTGCCTTACACAGTCTACTACAATCGAAGCATAAAGCAGGGACTACAGATGGTGCACCCTGCCCAGCACAGCATTCAGAACTAGGCCTGTACAATGCAGGTGTAGACGCTGCAGCCTACCTGCAGGTCCCAACCACACACCTCCTCTGGAAATTTCCAAGTCACCTTCCCCATCTGTGTACCCTTCTATTTCATCAAACTGTAGAACAACTCAGGTTGGAAGAGACCTAACGAGGTCATCTAATTCACTTCCCCTTTGTCTGTTTGTTAGCCTCAAACTACTTCTTTCTTCATCCATGTACTCAGGTCCAGCTGAGACACATCCATGGTGCAATGCCGAAATGATTGGGGGCAACGGGGGCAGGAGGAGTAGCATAAGAACAAAATAACCACTTGAAAATGCAGAAAGTTCTGTAAACAACCTAGGAGCCTACTGTAGCTGTATATGCAACTCTCTCTACTACAAGCAGTTTGATTATCACACCAGCAATTACAGAAAGTACCACAATGCAGTATATGTCCATTTTGTTCGAGTTACCCTCAATTTCCAGAGGATATAAATCTGTAAGCAAAAAAAAAAAAGTTCAAAAATCCAGCCAGATTTTTTTAGTACCCGAGCAAATTGGGACAGAAGAATCTTAAAGCCTCCCTAGGAGAGTAAGGAATTTCTCTGACAACATAATTCATTATGGACATCCCCAGCAAAGTGGGACGCGTCTCTTTTTGGTGACAGCAAGGAATTTCCTTTAACACATTTAAGTGATTCTGTTGAAGAAATAGGTTAAACTTTAACAGAATCTCATAAAATGAGAAGTCTGGTACAAAAGATTCTCCCTCCTTTTCTACTGGCTGATACGCAAAGCTCCATCAGCCCCACGTGGGCTGAGTTTTGTTGCTAGCCTCTGCTCTGGTCACAGAGCATGCTGTCATTATCAGGATTCTCAAGGTGGGGAAGAAGGCACTGAACCTTCCTGTTAACGTGCCTGGAAGCCTACCAGTCATCCTTTACCCATCCTTAAGTCTACAAAAAGCTATTTGCTCTTTTGTGTCCCTGAAGCAGTTCTGGGGTCTGAGCCTAATTATGAATCTCCTTTTACTCTATGAATGCCAACCATGATGGCAACTGTTGTCTACAGCATCCATTTTATAGCAAGAGCCTGACACCTTATGCAGGCCTAGAAACCCGTGACAGGGCAAAAAGGACGATCAGCAGAAAAAGAGCCTAATCTAATTCAACAATAGCTGGCTGTAACAGTGGCCATTTATTTTGCAAAACTTCCTATCTAGAAGATAATAGCAAGAACAGAGGCAGAGTTTTAAAAGAAAACTGCTTTTCTAAACACAACTGATTCGGTTATGAGAGGTCTGGCTGGCTGTCCGCGAGACTCCGACCAACCAAAGCTCACCGGTGTGATAAGATCGTAATGATGGAAGCTGTGTTCCAAAGTCTGTTGCACTTCAAAGTTCTGTAACTCTAGTGTCTTTTATGGTAACAGGACTTGTGGCTAAGGAAGTCCCCACTGTGCCAAAACTCATGGCTTTATGGCCCCTTGGTACTTCACAGGTGTAATTAGGAAACCAGAACTCCCACTGCCAGGAAGGCACCAGGGACTTGCCAAGAAACTAGCAAGTCTGGGGAGAGAAGACACTGTGGTATGCATTCCACGTTGTGGCAGAGTGGCAGTAGGGTTTCTCTGCCCAGATATGTCAGGTATGGGTCGACATCTGAGCAAGAGCTAAGATTCAGAACCCAGAAATTCACGGAAGGGCTCTCCAACCATAACAGATTAATATTTCTATGGAAAATGGGATGGTGCCAAGTCATAACAGTCTCTGTAAAGTCCTAGTTAACATGAATAACACAGCTGGATATTTTATGTATCAGCCTTCTAAGTCCCTCCTTCCTGACACTTAAGAGTAAAAATAGTAGAATGTTTTATGGAGGTTAATTCATGGCTGCTTAGGTGTGATTCCACTTTAGGAGAAGGCAGAATTGCTAGCCCCTTGCAGTCATCCATATGGGAGGCGTATGGATAGTCTGCCTTAGCGGTGTTTGCTGAAGGAAGTTACAAAACAGCAGGTTAGTCAGGGAGATGTCAATACTTGGCAGAATATCAATGGAATTACTTTTCCTTCCATTCCAGACTTTGTTTTCAAGGTAGATGAGCTGATATCATCACCTGGCAGGTTACAAGATAATCATAACAGAAAACAAAATAATAATGACAAGGTAAAAAGAAAAACAAAAAATTCTGCAAGAAAAACAGCATAGTTTACCATGAGATCAGAGAGTTGTTTTATCACTCTGATGGCAGTTTAGTTCAGAATGTATTTTGGAATGCTTCTTTACAAATACATAGCATCTGAATTAATTTGAGGAGACAGCAGCTCCCAGAACTGCACGATTTTATTTGGGTCCTGTACAAGCAGAGCTGTCCGAAAGAAGCGCCTCAACCGACAAGCCCCAGGCAGCTAGGTCACCCCCCAGGGCGGCTCAGCCACTTTTACACCACAGAATCCAGGCTGAAAAGCCTGCCTCCTCCAAGCTAGACGTGCGCCCAGAGGTGCGGCAGATACGGACCTCTCTACCCAAGCAAGACCCAAGGCAGACTGGCATTCAGCCACGCTGAGTATCTCTGCACTTGAGCTTCCCCTACGGCAGCGCAGCAAAGACTCTTCTTCTGCCAGCTGGGAGCCAGCCTAAGTCTGCACTGGCTAGTACTGAGCAAAACACAAGCTGGTTTTTGTCTGGGTGTCTCTGCATTAACATCTTCGGCTTACAGGGGGGGTGTAAACAGCCCGTTTGGACACAACACTGCAACCCGAGGTACCCAGCCTCCCCAGGCCACGGTGGGAGCCACCCACCTAGCTCTTCAGGAGGCATCAGCTCCAGTTCAGCTAGACTCACTAGTGTAATACCCAACTGCTCCATCGTGTCAATGGCAGGCCAAACAAGTTTGTGTCCAGGAAAGATTCAACCAATTCGTACACTAACTGCAAGAAGTGCTTTTACAAACTATTTTCCATTAAAAGGACAGAAATTATTTGCAACTAAAGCCACAAAACTTAATTCTAATTCCAGAGTTTCAGACTAGGCTGTCTCATAAACATTTGCATCTCAGCTGTATAATTTTCTTCCAATGTAGTACATCAGGCAAGAAACTAAACAAGCCTATCTGGGTTATTGAAATGGTTGAAGTCACTGAATTGTTCATGCTCCCAGGAAAGGCATGTAAACATAGTTTGCAATAAGATGTCACCCTTAGGTTCATCTCACAATCCTCATTTACTCCATTAAATGTAGCAAGCTAGTAAATAATAAAAATAAGAATAAAAGAAACAATAAGCAACTTTTATAGGAAGAGTTGCATTTCCACATAATGGAAAAAAAAACTTTTTTGAAAACATGACTTACTACTCATAGTCCAAAAAAAAAAAAAAAAAAATCACAACAGTAACACCAAGCCTTGGGTGTCCGAGTGGCACCGCTCTGCTCCTCCCTCGGAGCATGGTGAGCTGCCGAGGGAGCCGAGCCCCCTGAAACCAAACACACTCCCTGTAGGTTCACTCCCAGGTGGCCCAGTCGCCGGATCAGCTCGCTGCGCAGCAGCGTGAGCACCAGTGCCAGCCCTGGGATGAGAGGTGCTGCGCAGCCCAGGGGGGCAGGAGGATGGCAGCGTTCATCTAGATCAGCTCAAGCCACACAGCAGCCTTGCCTTTGGGGAAATGAATCTGAGCTATTCTGATGGCACAACCTGTACAGCTTTAATAAATATTCCAGGACCAATGCTGCCGCCATTTTTAACTGGGGCTAACCAAAGAGTAATAGTCTCGGAGATGATTCCAGTTAAACTGATGACACAGTCAGGTATTCTATTATTTATAAAGTCCTGGTTTTCTCAGCACAGGAGAAAGCAATCAGAGAACATTTCCCTATTCATCACTCCAAATCTTTTAAAGCCAGCATCCCAGTAAAAGAACCCCGCCATCCTAGACTTCTGCTGTTATCCCGCACTAGGCATTTCTCTAGCCTGGTTTTGGACCACCTTGTTCACCTCGCCAAAGGAATCCCTTCCCACTCCTCCACACACATGCTCTCCTTCCCAAATACTCGATGGCTGAACCAGTCCATCCAACCTATATCAATAAACCGTACAACTTCACTTTGCCTGTATATCGTCAGATTTGTATGCTTAGCTGTTCCTGTCAAACCAATATTTCAAGTTTCCAGTTAAATATGCTTAGCAATACAAGCTGCTGCTGTTCTTACAAATTGATCCAGGAATTCCTATTACAAGGGTCCATTAACCAGAGCAGGGGATAAACTTCTGCTAAATAAAGTAGCACAGAGAAGAATATTACAAGTATGCTAAAAAGCAGTAATTTCATTTGGCAGCTGAGGACTCCATTTTTTCCACGTAACATTGAGAAGTGACATTCAAACTTGCCAGAAAGACTCCAAATCATGAAATTCTTTTTCCAGTGTTCAATTCAAATACAGAAATCTGATAAACATATACAAATACAGCAAGATAATAAACCATGCAGAGCAGTGTCTAAAAAGCCAATTTGACACAAGTTTGGCGCTCTGCAAAAGAGGACAGAGACATTGGCCTTTATGGAAATGGAAGCTCTGTAACGCAGTGCCAAGCAAGGACGTAAGCCTTGCTGAGAGGCAGGCTGCATGTACTTGAGCATGGCACCATGCTGATTACATCCGAATGCTGATTTTGCATGCAGGCAGAGCGGGTTCACATCCTCTCCAAGTAGGGGAAGAACATGTTGCACTGACCTAGAAAAGACTGCCCAGTCATACCCATTTCCTTGCCCCATTAGTTTACTTTGTTATGATCTTCTCCAGTTTGCCCTGCACTGAAAAGGCTTCTTACCCACACAGCACACAGACCACACTTGAAGTTTCGCTTTGACTTGGCATCCACGATTACCAGAACACACATGCACAATGTGCACGTCTTGCACCTTTGCTGTAAGGAATAAGTTCTTACCTTTGCTGAGTATCACATCCTCTTCTTTCACCTTCACCCACATCTAACTTTCTTCTTATGCTTCTGTATGCTCATTTTAACCTCTTTTGTCAGCTCTTAAAATAACAGACCCAGCTTAAGAGAAGCTTTGTGCACGTTATTAATTTTTCTTCTAAACCAAACTAAGTTTTAGTAGAAATTCAGATGGATGAGCAGGATTAAAAGGGTGATTTTAGATCTATCAGAAGGTTACAAAGCCCATTCACAGTAATGAAGGAAGACTGCATTAATCTCCTAAAAGGATTCAAATGCTGCAACTAGAGCAATTCCACTTCTTAACAGGAACAAATTAAGACAATTTCCCTTGCAGAAATTTCCATAATTACAAGTAATTATCTTCTACTCTGAAATTCTCCAGTACAGCACTTACTGCAAAGAGTATTCCTATCAAATGCTCTATTTAGGAAAAATAGGAGGAATTGTTTCCTGGTGAATTGTATGTTGTCATAACATTGATTAACCCACAGTTCTGCTCTGCCAGAATATGCATCTATCTTTGTTAACAACAACATGAATCACGAATCCCTATCTTATGACCCTATCATTAGGTTATTATGAAAGCCTAAAACATACAGACTTTTAAAAGTGCATGCAGAGAAGAGGAAGAATAAACCACATCCATAGATTAAATCAAAGGAAGATCAAGTTGTAATAGTGCATTGTCCAATGAAGCTCTTTTCTGCTGAGTAAATCAAAGGCTCCAAGACAGCATTTTGATGCACATTCTTTTTGGGCAATAAGGACAAGTATGGCAACAGCTGCTGCAGTATTTGTAAAAACTCCATAAACTCAAACAAAATACCAGAGGTTACAAGAAACTAAGCTTTGCATTTGTTGTTCTTGTGCATAAGGAAAATGCATGTCAGGAAAATGTAATGTCAGTTATTCACTATTTTTCATAAGCAAACATGTACAATCCCACATATCTTGTCACCAACTGTGGGAACACAGGCTGCTGGACTGCTGCTGCCTCTGCACATCTCTGTTGCCATATAATAACCCCATTTATACTTTATTCCTAATCCTATGCTGCTAGGGCACAGACTGGGCTTCCAGCAGTACAGCAAAATGGAGCCTGCCCTAAGCCCATGACAAGAGGTAGCGCAGCATTCACTAAACTTCTGCAGTACCTGAAAAATCAGTGATGGATTGAGCTTGTTCATAGCATAGCATCTTCCGAGCATTTTAGAACATTGGTTTTCAAACAAAGCTTATTAGAGCTCATGCTCTACCTAACAGTTAAATAGTATTATCAAAGGGCCAACCTTTACCACGTTGCAAGACCCTAAATATTCACAGACAGGTGGAAGTCAGTAATCCATACAGCAGAAGACCCTGAAACACAAGTACTAGAGATAACAAAAGGCAACAGCAATCTGATCGCAAAGGACAAAATGATAATGTTTTGGGGGGCTGCCCCCTCAAAAATTGCTGGATCTTTACTGTATTCACAGTACAGAGAGTTTGCAAACCAAGCAAGTGTCACATCTTTTTATTACATCTATAAGACTGAAAGTCAAGATGTAGAAACTCTATCATACATTTAAAACTTTGGATAATGCACTGCAGTTACAAATTGCACATTACATCCCATCAGAACGTGTGGGGTACGGGGCAAGACTGATCAGGACTTCACAGGTTTGTCTATTGGGTCTGGAAATACACAAATCAGCAGAGACACCTCACTAAGCCCTGTTCCTGCCAAGGCAGCTTTCCTCTTGGGGAGGCATCCTCATACACTCCCCTTCTGTGAAAAACAGAGAGTACCAATACCTTTAATGGCTTATCCACACACCACACCACAAAAGAATTGTGGTGAATTCACGTACGTGAATTGAGAGCAAAACAACAAAATCAACAGCTGAATATTAATTTTTTGTTTTGAAATTCTGTGCTCTTTCAAAAGTCGCATTTACCACTGCACAAAACACTTCACAAACAGAATGCAGTACTGGCAAGCTCTCTCCCTCTCACCCATTCTCCACTGAAACATCCAGGACACACAGCAATTTTAATCGCTGCTGAACAAAGGGTATATTCAGGCAACACAGGCTACTAAATGGTATAAATGTCCAAAAATGTAAACTTAAGCAGCCATAACTTTGCTAGTAATGCACTGAAGTTAGATATAACCTTGTTCCAATATTTGACAACCTTCATGGTAGAACATTTTCTCCTTGTACCTAGCCACAATTTCCTATACTCAGTTGTATCCATTGCCTCTCATCTGCCTCATGCACCTACGAGAAGAGCCTCAATTTCCTCTACACCCTCTCATTAGGTGCCTCCTTCTGCTCATACAGCAGCAAGATCTCCTCTTAGCCTTTTCTTCAAGGCTTTCTCCTTTGAAACTACAAATGAACAAAAAACAAAAAAACCCCAAACAAACAAAAAAAACCACCACAAGGCCACAGCCTTCAGAAATCCTTAGCAAGCAGGCCTCCTGCAGTCACAGGTTGTAGAGGTTTGGAGATAACATTTACCCTGCAAAGTAAAAGCAAAGCCCTGCGATTGGCAGCTAGTTCAGCCACAGAGCCTACATCTCCTTAGACCCGACAGCTTTGGAAGAAGCTTCTTCATTCCAGGTTGCTGTTAGAGGAAAGCAGGACAGAGCTCTATCACTCTGCGGAAAGGTGGATTACCAGCTCAGATTGCTATAAATTCAGGCATAACATCATTCCAGAGCCAAGTACTGTATGGCCTTAAATGGAAAAGATCTACAATATTTAACAGGTCAGGAATAATATCCATTTTTGTTTATTTAAGCATATAAGAGGGTAGATTTAGATTTTTAAAGCCTCTTAAGAAACATGAGATAGGAAAGCTTACTGTGAATGCTTATGCTTAAGTGCTCTCTGATAACTGCCAGTTAGAAAACTGGGGG
>NW_008825429.1:410503-414655 GCF_000699105.1 Pygoscelis adeliae
GGGAGAAGGGGGGGGGGAGAGGGGGTTAAATAAATAAATAAATAAATCTGCTTGTTTTCACCTAGTATGAGCAGAATTCTGCAAAACAGGTTTGATTTTCCAGCCTGGAGAATCCGAGCACTTGCCACATCGGTAAATCCTGATGAAACCGATCCCGCTATTGCCCATGACCTACTAATATGTAGAGAAAGGAACCTAAGGGTCAACTAAGCTCATGCTCCTTTGCAGAAGTTATCATTGTCTTGCTAGTATTTCACAGTCCTTTTCTGTTCTGTAGCACAACTCGTATCACCACGCAGTATAGAGGGAAAAGGTTACTTTTACACACGCAGCCCGTCCGGGAATCAGCCCATTCTGTTCCCTATGGAAAAGAACTCTACAAACCTGTGACATTTTACAAGCGATACAACACAGATTGCATTCACCGTATTTTCTCAACAGTGCTTCTGCAAAATAGGCCATGCAAGCGCCATTAGTGACAAGAATAAGGTTGCGAAAAGATATTCCATTGTTTCTAATGAAATTAATAGAGACTGCCTCATGAACCCAAACAACTCGTATTCAGACTCCACTTCAACTCTAAATTGCACAGGGAGTAAACAGTTCCTCTCCGTCCATGCAGATGCGTATGCCCAGATTAAGTAGCAGCATGGACAGATGGAGCCATGAATTGTGGCGCACAGTCACAGACTAAAAGGAAACAAACAAACAAAAAAACCCCAAACAAAACAAAAAAAGTCTGAGCTTTTGGATCCTACTATCAAGCTTTTTAAAAACGACAGTGACCAAGGTGAAATGCACTGTTACATTCTTGAGCATGTATTTAAAATCCTAATGGAGCACTTAGACATACTATAGATTCTGAGCTCTGTATTGTTTTTTTGAAGTCTAAGAGAATAAGTTATGGCAGAAATACAATGAGATTTGCATGAATTTACTAAGAGCATTTTTTTTTTCTGTACCGCAGGAAAACTGAAAAAGCTATTTGTTTATAGAGGCGTTAGTATATACGAATGAATACTCTTACTGAAATGTTCTTGGTAAATATACATAACTTGCATGTCAGTAACAAAGGGATATGGCAGTTCATCACTGTATTGTTATTAATGATTTATTGAGGCCTTCATGAAATCTGCACCTGACACAGTGATTTCAGGTTTTGTCCAGCATTTAGTCATCAAAACTGAGGAGCAAATGACTCCTAGATGCAATTTTTTTTTAGTATCTAAAACAGTTTCTGTTATCAGGCTTCTTAAGCATGCAAAATTTACCACATTGCTCCTGCGTAACAAACAAGTTACACTCAATAAACTTGACGCGCTGCTTTTTTCAACTTGCTGGCTTTAATAATTTTAAAAGGAGTGCTCTCTCACCTGAACTCCAGTATCCCACTATGTGATCACAATTATAATGGCTTTTTTTATTATTATTCACAGATAAAAGAATCTGCATTAGCAAATAAGAACACACCACCATCCAAGCCATTCTCTTCTTTCCTCAGCCAAGAGGCTGCAGCAAATCCTAGTCGATGACGGGTCGGAGCAGCCCGAGGCGATGAGATCCAGCAAAAAGCACCACAGTGCAGACTGTTTCATTCGCCGGGGAGCCGACTGAGCTGGCATCCCTAGGACAGTACACATGGCATACTCATCCTTCCGGCAAACCATACCCTGAAGCCAAAGGAAGCTTCAAAAAGAAGTTGTGATAAGGGACGAACTGGCAAGAAAGATGTAATCCCTGCAGCCTGAGCCACTCAACGTATTACCATGGCTAATTTTATGCTTCTCAAAGAATATAATCAACATAACACATCAGCCGTATCTGTATCCACAACACGTATAATTTAATTACTAGCCTCCTGAGAGTTTGTCAGTGCAGTTGTGCTCACCCTAACACACTGGACATCTTACGCTTGAATTTTAGCCTGGCTTCCCCAGAAAACAGGCTTACACAACGCACTGGCAGTCTACCTGTCTGCCCACCCCAGCTCTGACGGCTTTTGGGCCCACTGACCGTTTGCCAGAAAAACATATTCCAGTGGCAGTGGCCACCCAGGCCACCAACATGAACCTTGCTCTGAACCAGCCACCTGCTAGAGAGAGATGCAGGGGAAACCTGAAGGGAAATGGAGTCAGAGGCAAGTTGCAGAAGTCCACAGGCAGAGAGTCTTTATTAGTTCTGGTGCCTGTGGAAAAATCTAGTAATTTTCTAAGCTTAGAAAAATATATGTGGTTTACGACAGAAAAAAAAAATTTCAGTCACATGCAAACTCTTTTTTTCATTAGCTGAAAGCAAGATAATGCCTTACACACTACAGGCAGTAATTGTATCTCAGCATCACCAAAGGAGCTTACTCCAGGTTTACACACAGGACTAAAACTGCAATCCTACGCTGCACAGTTTAACAGTTGTGAAAGCAAAAATCCCTCAATGAATAAAACACCTTAAACATTTAATTAAAAAAAAAAAAGGTAGGTAAAGCAAAAGAACATGAGTACAAAGCTAACAAATCAGGCAAGACTCCTAATTCAGTACAGCAGCACACATGTTCAGCTTTTGTACTGACAGCTCTTATATTTGGATATTTTAACAGGGAAGAGGCAGGCAATCACTTCTCAGAAGTCACTTTGAGAAATGACCAACAGCTACAGGACTAAACGACCAAGGGCTACAGGAACGCTAGCTACTATACTGTCTTTCTCATTTTCTGTCTTTCTCATTTTGTGTCCTGTTAAGAAATGGAGCAGCAGTGCCTTCTCGAGTGGTTTGCATGAGTCATTTTCTTGAAACTGCTCTGTAAAGCACATGACTGCAACACTACAAAGGCACTGAGGCCAGACCAGCAGAAATCCTGGCTACACTCACGTGAGTATGCTGGCAACACTGACAAAATAACCTCTGCTGAGATTTTACTGGTATTACAGTTGAAAACAGAACCTATTCCAACATGAACATAGTTTCCATCACATCATAGCAGGAATAGGAATTATTTTTTGCTCAGACTAATAAAATGCTTGACAGTTCAGACGAATTCAGCTATCCTCTGTGCCCTCTACGCAATCAAATTTGGTTGCCCAAAATCAACTCAATTTGGACACAGACGATAACGCAGAGGAAAAAAATAACCATCTGACATCGTGATTTAAGCATAAGCGGGTGAGCCAATACTGCAGAGTGAATCCTGACACTCGAAACGGAATCTTCCAGAGCTGAGGAGTCCAGCCAGCAGCCAAGAATAATATTTCAGTGGTTCAGTCGATACTGCTGTAGCCATGGCCTGGAGGGGTTTCCATAGCCATAACCACAGGAGTGACTGCACATTCAGTTGAAAATAGTAAAAACAGACATTTAAAAATCTACAGCTTGTAGACGTCTTAAAATCAGTTTGAAAGGAGGCACAGAGGGGCTTGAAAAATGCACAGACGCTCCCACTGAGCTTGCCCTTCATCTATTTAATGGAGACACAAAGATTTGGAATAAGAACTCCGCTCACTAGAAGCAATTGCCTGCTTGAAAAAATTAAAGGAACAGCTTCAGAACAGCTGAAGAGAGGTGAGGTATCTGTGACACAAAGCCTGACAGATTACCCAGAGATGCGGTGGGTATACACACTCTAATCAGGACGTTCTGAAGCACCATTTATTTCAATGTCTAGCACTCAAAGCGAGACACGCTCTCATGCATTTCACATATGATTTCTATTTCTTCCCTGATGTAAAACACAGTATCACACATCATGCTACAAAGAAAGAAGGAGCCCTGCTGGTTCAAGCAGGTTTTTTCAAAAGAAAAAAAAAAGGGGGGGGATAAAAAGTATAATAGTCCACAGCTGCCAGGAGCAAGGGGTCACTGCTGAGGAGGGGCGGCACAGCACATTCAGTTTGCTAGATTTTCCTTTAAAAGAATGTCAATAAAAAGCACTGCCAAGCGCGTTGGAAGAAGAACGTCCTGCCCGGCGTCGAACCACTGGAGTCACCGCACGGACGTCGCGCCCCGGAGCAGCCCGCAGCAAGCGCCCCGCCGCGCAGGCTAGCTGAGGATGCCGCCGGACACAAGCCAGGCAGCGTCCGACAAAGGGCGGCCTCCCCTCTCCAGGCACGCCACGTACCGCTGACACCGCCGCGGACCGAGCCCTGTAAGCGCCGCTCCTCC
>NW_008825429.1:415927-416258 GCF_000699105.1 Pygoscelis adeliae
GCGTGGGCCCACGTACGCCTTCACGTTCTAAAGAAGAGTTAAAATGCACAACGCTGGCTTAGTCAGCAAAGCCAGTGGGCTTCTACTCTTTTGTTTGTGTGCCACAAACAGAAATTGCAAACAAAACCTAGCTCAAGAGATTCGGCTTCTTCCTCGAGCGGCACCCGTGCGACGTCGAACCCTTCTGCATACCAGTATCATACAGGTAAAAGAAGCAAAATAACGCTGTTCTCCCTCACGGGTACATTTTCTTCCCAGAGTAGAACCCCAGACGGTGGTTTAAAGCAGTCCAGAATGGGGTTTACTCATGATGCTCCAAAATGAAAAAGCT
>NW_008825429.1:416301-465980 GCF_000699105.1 Pygoscelis adeliae
AGTGTTTTGGTCCTTGGAAATACTTTGAAGTAATACTCGAAAGGCTGAGATAATCAACGGAAAAGCTAGAAATCCCACGTGTGTTAAACCTGAACAGACAAAGCAATGACAAAGTCACCCTGTGTCGCAGTGTTTGCAACATGGTATAAGATATGATCTGTAGAGTGGACAGCAGAGGGTATTTTGGGGAGAACAGCCTAGCCTGTTCTGTTCTTCAAGCTCACATCCAGGGGAAAGGGATAAACAAACTAGGATGAAACTGGATTTTCCCATGTAATTTCCTATTCCATGCATCTGTTTTTTTCTGCTCATCCTGGATTGTCTCATGTGCATTGAGGGAAACCACAACTTTCCCTCCATGTCGCTGAAGCATTTGGATTGTTATAGTAGAAGAAAACCAAAGGAGACATATCAATCACAGCACCTGTACAGAATTCACAGGGGCCTGAAGCAAAATTCTTAATACATCTCTTATATCCATCAAATAGAGAAACTGTAAGTTCTTGAACTCCCACACACGCTGTTACAGTATACTGCTGTTGTACAGGACCTGTAAAACTTGTTAGATTGAAAACAATCCAGACAATTTCTCAATACTGAGCTTTGTTTTATCTGGATAAAAAAGATGCAGGATTCAAAATGTGGTCCATAAAGTGCATTCTTACCAACATCCTGCTGTAGGATGTAAGATCTGATTTGATTCTAACAAACTCTGGCTTTTCTCCCTGATAACAGCATTATTTATTTTACTGAAATGTAAATTTTTCTCTAGTCAAAGAGAAACCTGCTCTGTCTTTTCTTTCCCCAGTAAATGAAGCAGAATAAACTTCTTGTAGAAACTACTACTGAAGTGGGTCACCAAAAAAATCCCACTTGCTGAAATCTGCAACCCAATGTTTTACTCTCTCAGTAGCATTCTTCCAAGAAAGCGGCCAAGACCTGCAAAAAAAAGGGAGCTATTCGTTCCTGGGAGAGGATCACAGAGAAGAAGGTCCATGTCACTGTCCCGTTCATTTGCTTCACTGGGTCAAGTGTGACTTGTCTCTGATCTAACAGGCTGACCCTCCTCCGGGTTCTCAGTCAATCAGTGCCTCCAGCTGGCCTGAGATGGCAGCATGGAGCTCACAGGTGAAATGCAGTAAGTGCACACTGTGCTTCTCGTGAAGGACAGAAGACACAAGGCAGAACCCCAGGGAAATGCAGCATCTTATCTCTCATTTGATTGTTCAAGAAATTCAACCAGAAGTTTTATTACTGGAATATCTGTATGGTTTCAGCTTTATATTGTGGATGGTGTATTTGCTCTGCTGTGCTTTCCTCACTGATAACAATGCTGCAGATAGAAGGTAAAGCTGGGCAGCTTAAGCATTCTGGCCATCTCTGAGAAGCAGATTATGCTAAAATTGCAAAGCTTTAGCCTGAGCTCTTGGTACTGTTCTGAGACAATTCTCTAAAAAATGAAGAGAGTCTCAGGAGAGTTAAAAATCCTTAATACATGAACACAACACAATTGCACTGGGTTTTATATTATTGAAGTGGTGCAGAGTCATAGTTTTCCTTGCTATGATGAATGACCAACAGTGCAGCATCTCAGAGGCAAATGATACATTTAATGGCAAAACATAGTATCAAAACATAGATCAACAAATATTCACTGCTAGGTCCCTTAGAAATATAAGTCAGCTTCTTTTCGTTGCAGTGCCTTAGTCCTGAAGGATGGTGTGCCTCAGGTCACATGGAGGCAAGAGCAGCTAACTCATAAGGGGTGTTTCAGCTTGGAGCCTCTGTGGTCAGAGTCTGCATCCCTTCCACAATGACTGCACCTATTCTGGAACGAAGACAAAGCTCAGGCAACAGTTCCAGAACATATCAACCTCGGTTGCAAAGCCACCTTTAGTAGTTCCCATCTTGTCCTGTGCTACCCTGAAAAACCTGCTCTCAGTTCTGTGTTTCTGTTTGCACACCTTTATCTGGATTACTGACAGTACTTGTAGGCAGCACGCTATACATTAAATTGCCAAGAAGATGCAAGTGAAAAATAAAGCTTTGAAAAGCAGTAGAGACAGAAAAGAACAGGTGTGGCAGTGCAGAAGAGGAACTCCACCTGGTTTTACTCATCAGAGCTAGCGTATCATGGACCTATGCCCTTCTATTATACTAAGAGTAGAGCCAGAATGCCCTGAAACTCATTGATTTCCATAGATTTAAAAACTAGCATTGACAATTCTGAAGAGTTCTGTAATGGCAGAGTTGGTACTCGAGTAAAGAAAATAAATGCTCAGAATCAGACAATGCCATTTACCATGATGCTGTCAGAAAGAAGCTTAGTTTAATTCACGGACAGATTGCAAAATGTGTTGTTTTGACATGATCAACAGGAGGTTTTTGAAATTCTTCCTGAGTAAAGATCATTAATGGGAAGCAAAGCAGAAGCTCTGCATATACACCTGTCACAAAAGGGAGTGAGCTGGTTCACTCCTAATCTTAATTCTACTCCAGTGATTGGCATTTCTGCTATATTTAAACTTCTTTTTTTTTCTGCTGTTGAAAAAAGAAATAATGTTGGCCCTATTTTCAAAGCCATAGAAAAGATCCAGAATAAAGGCAGTATGAGTGCCTGGCATCTGAAGTAAATGGCAAATGTTATTCACTCTTTCAGAGAGTTATCTGAATTTAAGATTAAAGAAAATGCAGTATGATTTTTGTTTTTGGTTTTAAGGTCCCAGTTTCTTTTCGCAGATTGGAAGGCACTCGGTATGTAGTGATTCAGTTGCCAGAAAATGCTGAAACCATCCTCTTATGCTGGCAGCTTCCATCTCCTCCATCTTGAGAAGGCAATCCTCATGTCCGTTTCAAAGCAAACTGATTCATTTTCTCAAGTAATCAGCAAAGCCAAGAAAATTCAAGTGCTAGTGCTTTGTAAAGTTCAGTCTGAATCAGTGGACAAGTTGTGTAATAACACGAATACGAAGTAGAAGGTAATGTTGGTCCATCAAAGTTAAATGCCTCTCAGTTCATTAAAGGTGAAATGGCTGAAAAGTAACAATCAGCTCCCCTCCCCAGCATCCCTGGCTCAAAATACTGCTTGTGTCTGGAGAGCCATGTGCCATCATTTCCCATGCAGGATTATGCCCCATTTGTAGAGCCTGTCACAGGTTACTGATCCCTCCTCTCCGTAAGAAACAGGATTATGAATCCATTCTGAGTGCATGGTCTAGACTTCTGGAGACTGTGATGGGAGCTCCCAGGGAACAGAGTTTTCTCTTCCAAACGTACATCAATAAGGAATAAATTAATTTTATTCCTTCCAATATTTATCAGTGAATAAAGGTCAGCATCTTGGCTGGCTGGCACAAAGCCATCCAGCAAAATGACTGGCTACACCAATACCTTTTTTTTTTTAGCCTTTCCCTGATTTACTGGTATTTTTAAAATTCAGACTGTGGATCTGACAGTCCAGTATATTGTGCCAAATACCTGTTCCTTTTCTCCTAAAGATACTGGCTAACATAGAAGAAAGCTGTGTGTTAATTAAGACGTATCTGATATTAGATCTCAATCTTACAACTTGATGAAAAGAAGTCTTTTTCAAATTAATCTTTGGCAAGAACCTAGAACTATTTGATGTACTATCTCCTTTCTTGCATAACCCTTCATTTTTAATAACTTCTAAGTTCTAACACCTTTGTTACACCCTGAAATTCCCTCAACCAAAGTGCATCACCTAGAAGCAATCACATATACTGCAAGTAGAAAAAAGTCCTGTTGGAGATGGCTTAGTAATCAGACTGCAAGTTAAGCTATCCAAAGTGTATGAGAATTCAGTTTATTGTGTCATTCTACAGTTTAGCAAGCAGCTAAATTGGATGGTATTCAGCAGGTACATAAAGATTTAGAGTAACAACTTGATCTTACGATCACTTTCCTATGAACTCATTGGACTCGTAGTCTGAAAGATGCCAGCATTTTAACAGTTAGCAATACACCAACACAGCAAGAGGGATGTAGATCATGGCTTCTAATAGCCAAGTCCCTTGGCAAATTCATGAAGCATAATAAAATCAAATCCTTTTATTTCTGAATTTATTAAAGCAGCTTTCAATTCATTACAATGATTCTGTGTTTATCGCTTTGTCTGCTTCAAACTAGCATGCTGAACACAAATAGGGCACCTTGCAATTCTTTAAAGATCAGATACAGCACACTTGATCTGAGCTACGGCAGCTGCTAGGCAAGTGTGGACTACAAAAGGGAGAAAATATTTCAGAAAATTCTCCTAACCTGGGAGAAGGGAATTCCCTTGAAGTGTAGTAATTGGTGTACTGGAGTTCTGAAGAGAATCTCACTTCTCTAGATTACCAGAAATCAGCAAATGCTAACTCATCTCTCGATGTTAATTTATGGCAAGTTCTCGTGCAACTTACAATCAAAATTTACTTCCAACCTCTGCACTAAAGGTGCTTTGGGCATACGATTTACCATTCCTTTCTTATATAGGAAGAGAGAAGTATGAAGTTCAACGAAAGGTGCTGGGGTCACTTAGCATTATCATAGTACATGCATCAGAGAGAGTGCACAGTAAAGGGCAAGAATACAGTAGGCTAGGAAAACAATTCAAGGTCCTACAAAGTTTTTGCATATTATGCTGGTCTTCTGGTCCATCTATCTTTTGTTCCTGGTGCATTTTGCTACTGGACTATAGCATTTGGCCCTGTTCTCCTGATAATAAAGACTGATTGTTCTATGCTGTATAGCAGTAGCACGGATTAGTTTTATCATTAGGTTACCTGGGGTTCACATGTCAGCAGCTGACTCTCTTCAAAATACTGAAAATGACTTCAGAAAATACTTTGTTTAGTCAAGCAGAAAAAGCTCTTTTCACAGGGGTATAATCCAGGCTGAAAAACCAAGGAGAGGGCTTTGAAAAATTAGGATATACTTATCTGGAAAATACCACTTCTGACAGGAGAAGCAGCTGAGAGAAACTGGTTGCTTAACACTAATTAGAGAGTTGTAGCATGCTTTAGTTCAAAGAAAGAGATGCAGAACTGAAATGAACTGAAGATAAGGAAAAAGCCTACAGCATTTATTACCGGCAACTGGGTTCATGAAGCTGGAGGGGCAAGGGAGGGAGATGGTCACACAGGCCAAATTATCTGAGGGCTGTAGGTGCCTGTTACTAATTACAAATTATTCAGTGGTACCATGAAATGATCGAATAGGTTAATACAAGATTAGGGCTAATCTTGTTGTGATACAGAGTCCCCTTTCAAGTACTGATACCTGAGCTAGGACTTAGGGAATGGACTCTGGCACAGATACCTCTCCCATGCTGGTCACAGGGAACACAGGACAGTGCATTGCATGTTTCTCTCCTTGTGATTCATCACCCTGGCTTCCAGGCACTCATTTGCAAATATTTTCTTCAGAAAGCAGATCTAGCTTGGAGTGGTATTTGCCTAATACCAGGGGGGTTGGACTACATGACCTTCAAAGGTCCCTTCCAATCCAGACCATTCTATGATTCTATGGTTCTGTAACACATCATTGACAAGCAGAAACATAGGAGGCAGCAAGTATTCCCACCAAAGAGTTGCCTACAGTGCAGAGATGGGTAAGCCAGGAATGTGTATGGAAAATAAACTCACCAAAAACCACTCATCTTTGGAGGGCATGCAAATGCATGTCCATATTTTCTACCTCATTTGGGGCTTTTGCCCTAAAATTAGGCAGTTCTCTTTTAATTAATGGACCAAGTCTTGTGATAAAACTCCATCCATTTCACACCCTTTGGGAAATAAACGGTGAAACACTGCATCGTTCTCTATGCCACCCTTTGTTATTCCAAATGAGAGCCCTACTCCATGCCTTGTAGAAGAAAAAAAAAAAGAGAACAGTATGCTGCCCCGTTTCATCATCTTTCCTTTCACAGCATAGCAAGAGAGTCTCTGTTGGCACCTTGATTGTGACTGTAAGTATTTATGCATGCACATCTAAGTACTCATCCTATTCTATTCTGTTCTATCCTATTCTGTTCTATTCTATCTATACATATCAGAAAAGGTGCACTATCAAAGAGTGAGAAACAGAGAAGGCCTTGATGCTGTGTAGGCCCAGTTCAGCAATAGCTAAAACATTTGTGTGTTATCAACACTGTTTTGGTCACAAATCTAAAACAAAGCACTGTATGGTCTGCTGTGAAGAAAATCAACTCCATCCCAGCCAAACCCAGTACACTCCATGTCCAACCTTTCAACAAGCAAGGTGCCTGTAGAAAACACAAATAATTTCCAGGTCTCCACATGAGGAACTAGAAAGAATTCTGTCCGCACAAGGGTGAGTCTAATAACAGAATAACCATTCAAACTCATCTGCAGCAGGGACAAACAGCGACTAAACATGGGGAAGAAGTAATTAAACTCACATGGAGATGGCACTCTGTTTCTGCATGGGCACACACTTAAGTCGATATTCTAAAATATTCAGAAATCAATACGGGGGGCCAAATCCTTCTTTATTGGCAAGGGAAAAGCTAATTATCTACTGCACCCTGCAAGACAGAGATGGGGAACTTCCAGATCAAGAAGCCTAAGGATGAAAGTTTCAGTCACAAATTTAAATTTTATGGCTAGTGACCCCCAACACCCAGAGAAGCATTATTTAAATGTAATGCTATGCCTTTGAAATATTTATGTGATGGTCTTATGGTAAAACGTGTATTTCTGTAGTTTATTGGATAGGAAATATATCCTAAATTTTAACTATGTTTTACCAAGGAAGTTTTTTGCTTTCGAACTGTTGATTGTGACTGTTACTGGCTTAAGCAGCTTCAGCTCTTTCATTACATGATTCTGAGCAGAAAACATAATGTTTGGGACCTGCTTCTTATTATGACTTCCCCCTCCCCTTTTCCGTAGGAAGCACAATTACTGCTGCTATGGAGACAAGTGTAATTCAGTCAAGATGTGGGTCAAAGTAATACTTGGGAGGCAAAGATTTACCAAAAAGTATCCTTTCTGCTATCTGTCCTCTCCTGGAGAAGGGTCTTCTCCCACTCTTCCCTTGCTGACTTTCATCACCATCTGCTGTCACAAGTAAGAAATTCAAAGAGCCAAATAAATCATCTGTAACTATCTAACACATGCATCACACTAGGACAATCAGGCAACTGATCTGCCCCCCCTGCAAGGCTGGTGACAATGGGGGGATCTGCACATGCCACAGTGGAGCCACTTGTTGCACACAGAGGGACCGGCATCCTCCAAAGGGCAGGTTCAGTCACCTCCCCTGCAAGAATATTTCTGCAGATTCTAAAGGAATGTAGCTTGAGATTGAGGGGGGAAACGTCCTTCTACCTCAGAGCACTGAAACTGTGCCTTATTTTTTAGGGCGTATTAGTTATTGTTTACTAGGGGTAGAACTAACTGGGCAACAGGCACCTTCCAAATCTTTAAGAATAGTACTTTTTCCAAAGAATCCACAATCCTACACAGAGAGCCAAGAAAAGACATTAAGGGAAGGAAAGCAGTATTATCTGGGCATACTAGACATGAATTGATTATAACTAGTACAGGATGGCCCTATGCATGCCCATAGCAGAAGTGGAGTGACACTAAGTCATTGCTGTAATTCCAGCCAAGCAGTTAATATCAAAGCAGGAAATTTCATGGCCGGTTGTAGCACTTAGATTCTTTCCAAGCAAGGAGAAAATCCAGGCAGCCCAGACTGTACATTCGTCCCAGCAGGATCATCTCACTCCATCTTTTTCCTTGCTCATCTTTATCCTGAGAAAATAAACTGATGGAAATGTCTGCCACTATTCATTGTAGTAAAAACAACTGGTTTTCCATGACCCTTTGGACTTTCTCACCTCATGTCATTTACTAGGATGCCCTGAGACTTGTAATCAGTTTAGGTTCTTCTTCCCCACATTTCCTGAGTGCACATGTTCTAACGCTATGGATACATGGGTAATCGGATCAAATTGCTGGTGAAAAGTGCTACCCAGCTTTAAGAGCTTTTGTCTTTCTGCCCTTAAAACTGAGGTTCCTGTATACCTTTTCTCTTTTTTCCCCAACACCCGCAAGTTACGTAGGTCTACCTCTAGCTGGTTACGCTAAAAGGACTGGCAAGTGGCATTTAGCACAGAAAAGAACAAATAAACACCTGAGAGGAGGAGACTGGTAGTAAGAACCAGCTGTCAAGGAAGTTAGTTGTTTCTTTAGTGACACTGCTAATTTGATCAAAAAACTTGACAAATACAGCTTGACCTCACACAGAGGTGAGGCTTCTGGTCAAACCTGCATTGCTATTCCAAAGCAGACACAGGCAGCAGGCGATTTCCCTCACTGGAAAAGGCAGAAGTGTCCTGTCCCTACATAGTTCAGTTCCATGGGATCTCTCCTACTGTACAAGTTTAAACAACTCAATAAAAACCCCAAAGGAAGCAGGTTCAACTTGCAGGGAAGTTCTTTTTCTTCTCCTGCCAGAAACAAAGGGGCTGCAGGGCAGTGGGGCAGGAGGAGGAGTAAAGAGCGGGAGAGAAAGAGCACACACACACGAAAGGGAGCAACACATCGGAGAGGGAGGGAAAAGAGGACATGCGTGGGCGTGTGTGCTTGCATGCGTGTCTGTGTGCATGTCTGTGTGTGCTCATGCGCATGTGGGTATCTGTTCTTGCACCCATGCTTCATGGCACTCCGCAACACCTCGTCCACCCAATTAAACAGCAGCGCTGATGGACTCCAAAGAGCTGGCAGCAATGCTGTGGAGCCATGAACAAGGATTATATCAGGGAATACACAGAGAGTACTGTCAGTCAGAGAGGGGAAGGGGACCTCATGAATGGGGAATTTAGAAATAAATGTTTTTGACTGTAAGTAGCAGAATTCAAAGGCAACCGCAATTTCATTCCATGTTCCAATATTCACAATATTCCCTCATGTCGCCGAGAAATGTTCCCAAATGCTGTAGGTCTTTGAGGAAACTCTCCCATTTCACATGCCAGTGATTTCAGAGGGGATGCTGTTGTTCATGTATTTGGAAGCTGCTCTTTCTTCCTCGCCTCCCTCCCTGCTCCTGCTTGTTGCCAAGCAACTCCAGCCATTCTGCAGGACCTGCCTTTTAACCACCAGCAGCTTAAATCATTACCGTTTACTGAAAAAAACCAAATTTAAGAATGAAAACAGACATGGCTAAAACAGAAAAGGATACTTTCCTTTAGCGCTTGGATCATTTTGTGGGAATCTTGGAGGTTGCAGTTTGTCTGTAGGCAATAAACCACAGAATCCTAGGACGGTTGAGGTGGGAAGGGACCTCTGAAGGTCACCTCGCCCAACCCCCTGCTCAAGCAGGGCCACCCCGAGCCGGCTGCCAGGACCGTGTCCAGGCGGCTTTTGACTGTCTCTGGGGAGGGAGACTCCCCCACTACCCTGGGCAACCTGTCCCAGTGCTCAGTCACACTTCACAGTGAAAAAGTGTTTCCTGATGTTCAGAGGGAACCTCCTGTGTTTCAGTTTGTGCCTCTGGTCCTGTCCCTGGGCACCACTGAAAAGAACCTGGCTCCGTCCTCTTTGCACCCTCCCTTCAGGTATTTATATATTACCAAAACTAGCAAGTGTTAAGAGCACTTCAAAAAAATTTGCAAGAAAGATTTTTAAAGTGCTAGAAAACCTCAGTAGGTCACCCCTGCTACTTCTAATCAAACAAAAAATTAACAAACAGCAGCACCCAGCAATAAAACGCACCTTAAAAATAACAAGAATGTGTCTACTTCAGGCACTGCTGCAGGTTGCAGAAGAGCCATCCATACACCATCAGCAGCACCAACAATGAACACACAGAGAAAATCAGTTATTCAAAAGTACGTCAGCTGATCCATTACTACTTCTCCAGAAAACACTGTGAATGCATTCATAGATTGGATCTACATTCCATTATCTGGGTAAACCCCATTTTCTGGATCACTTTAAGCACTGATATTTCCAATAAACTCACAAGCAACATCAATAAGATGTGCTTTGCACCGGTATCTTTTGTAAGATGTCAGCAAGACCACTCAAAGAATGCACAGTTTTCAAAATCCAGTTTAGTCTGTTTTGTATTTCTCTGATACACACAACCTAACCTTTCTTCTCTTGGAGCAAGCTCTATAAGGTGTTCACAACACAATTGAACCAGGTAGGTAAAAGCATGCTCTTAGCATCTAAATAATGAAATAGTGACCAGTTACCATACTAAGCACACATGACCCACAAGACAAACAGTAATTGCTAACTATATAGGCAGTACGTAAATGCTACATAATTATCTATATTTTTTTTAATACCAAAAGGGAAAAACAGAAACATCGCTTAATTTGATGACTGCCATAAAGGATTCAAAATGTTTAGAAATAGCCTGTTTATTGTTTCCATGATTGTTGCACAGAAGTGGATGGTACCCAATAGATCACAGACCATCAACAAAAGGGACATGCTTCTGTAATGTGTCAGAAAGAGAGAGCCATTAGGACTTTTGGGGCTTTGAGTCTTGGTTTTGGGGTTCTGGGGGGGAGGGGAGTTGTTTAAACTTTAGGGTCTCTTGTCCTACCCTAGAGGTGTCTAACCCTCAAGAAAAGCTTGATTAGACCTGATTTGGGGCACACACCTTCGTCACTGCTGCCTATTTATTCCAGAGTATTGCAGGCACCTAATTGTTCCGAATCAACCTCTGTTCAACTCTGCAGGAGAATTCTTGTGTGATATATAGGAATTTTACAGAACATGGTTATCTTCTATCACTGGAAAAAGAAATCAGGTTTATGGCTTGTTAAATTTAACAGGATGGTGCCATTGTAATAGAACAAACTCAGTGCACCTGTACAAAACATGTTCACATGGAATGTGTTGTTCCAAGCACAGGTTTATACTTGGATCATCTGAGCTGCAGTTCTATTTAAATTACACTGCTCAAAACAGCATTCAAGCAGCTGTTTGTAAGAAACATTCTGGCAGCAGTTAATTATGTACAGGCCTGCAGAGCTCCTGTGGTGCTCCACTTACCTGGTCAACAGGGTCTCAAAATCTACAGTGAGAATCATGGCAGCACAGTGATATTTCTAAAAGTGCTCTGCATTTTTAGCAAAATAACTCAGAAAATATTAAACAAATTTATTAAACTTCCAAGCCTTCCGCTCAGAGCATTCTCAATGCCTGAAAGTATTCGGGTTGTTTTCCAGGATGAAGCACTGCACTTTTTTTGTGTGTATGTACATATATCTATATACACGTATTGTTATCCCACAGTGCCCTGATTATTACTCAGGAGCCAGAATGGAATCTCCAGCGGGCATAGCAGTCTCAGAGAAGCTCTTACTATCCCAGAATGGCAGACTTTCACTAATTTAGTGGAGAAGGCTATATAAATTAAACCTTTTCCTAGATACACTTACAATGTTACAGGTTCCTGCCAATTCATAAACACCAAAATACTGCTTTTATTCCCCAAGATCCAGATGAGCCTCCTTTGACTGCTCCTCGTAGTACACCTTAAACATTTTCCAAGGAATGCAGTTGCAATTTAAATTTTCTTACACCCAGACAGCAGTGAGATTGAAAACAATCTTACTCTTCCCAGTACGGTGCTGCTTGGACCAAAGGTCTGAGATGATCATTTGCTGGAAGACGCAATGATTTCAAAGAAAGGTTTGTGTTGAAATGAAGGAATTCTGTGTCTGAATATGAAATAACACCAAGAAGGGAAGTAGACAGCTGTGGTACCTTTAAAGAAACACCAGCACTGTGGAAACAGATCCATCAATATACTACAAGAATCAGAACAACTTCCCAAGCCTTAGTAGCATTCTAAATGTGAAAACTTTCAGTTATGGTTTGAAATCACATTCTCACACAGTCACTGCTCCCAAAGAGGCGCACTCCAGACACACCTGAAAATGACATGAAGAAACTGAAAGATAAAATAAATTAAATGAGTCAAACTGCCAGCATGTAATCCCGAATATTGAATCTCAGCATGTTACTAAGCAAGACATAGGTAATTATACAAAAAGAAGCAACACTACAAAACAGAAAAATATTGCGTTCACTTATCAGCATTTCAGAAGAGAGGAAGCTTTAAAAAAGTTTATGAAGTATGAAAAGCTAGGAAGGACAGTAAAGGGATAATTTAAAGAGACTAGTTACAAAAATAGAGGTGGGGAGAAAGACAAACTGTGTTAATTAATTTCATGTAAGAAATGCAACTAGCTGCATAGCGAGATGAATTTTTTGCCAAGAGCCCCAAGAAGCAAAGTCAAGTGGTGCTAAATGATGGTGATTCTTCCTTAAGAGTCTGTCTATCAGAAATCTACAGTACTTATCAAAAAAGAAAAAACACAAACTGCTTTAACAAATACCTGTTCTGGAGCTCACAGGTTTCTTTGGAAGAGGAAACGGGGAGAGGAAGTTAACAGAGTTTTGTGACATACTCCACATGTTAAATTCATCCTGCTTTTCAGGACACGGAACATACCTTCTAAATTTCCAGAAATGCGAGGTTTAATTTAAAATTCTTTTTTAGTTTCCTCTGAAAGGACTACACAATAAAACTATTGTATTATAAAAGATCTGTTTTGTCTATTCAAAATTTCTCTTCTACACAGTGGAAATGTAGGTATGTTACACCAGCTATCCTACTCCTGAGCCCTGAGATACTCCACAGAAGATCCTGTAACAGTCAGAAGCAGCATTTATAACTCCCTAAGGAGTCTCCTCTTATTGATTTACAATGATAGACAGTTCTACTGCTGAACTTCCTTGTAAAATGTGGAACAGGAATTTCATTTGTGTCTGTTCACATATTCAGCTGGGACTGTATGAATAAGAGATGTGACACAATTCATCCATATGCAGTATCATCTTTTCCCCAAACCACAGTACGCTGAAGCTATACAGCAGCCCTTTTCACTGTTACAGCATTACGAGAACGGAAGAAAGGAATAAACTGAACTTCTGAACAATGACAAAGTGTCTACAAATACACAGCCAATGAACTCTCAAAAAAAATTGGATAAATCTTCTTCAGAAAGGTGTTCAAAGAGCATTTCTTCCTTTAGGCTACAGTTAATATGAAGAATAACTTATTGCTCTGTCGGAGATAACCATTTTAAAAGTGGGAAACAACCTTGAGGTGCTGTAAAACTATACAGCATCACTGAAATCATTGGAGCAGGGACAATTTGGACTCTCTGAGGAGCTATAGCTAAGATTCTTAGAATAGAATAGTTCCAGTTGGAAGGGACCTACAACAATCACCTAGTCAAACGTGCTCTTGGAGAAGCATATCCAGATGGAGGTTTAACTTACATTGTCCTCATTGCTGACACTACTGTCAGCCCAGATCTTTTCACAATCTCTCCACAGTGCACAGACATGCCTATGGGGTGCAGCACACCCTCAACCCTCATAGAGCCTATTCTTTCAAAAAGGGGGTATCTCTATCAGATGAGTAGACATAGATATACTCTAGTACACTTCACCATCATGATGAAGGGTTTCTGATACAGTTTTATTTAGCTTCACTACTTTGGACAGTAAGCTTAGGAGAGCTCATCAAAATAAGAACTTAATAACCTGACAGTGACCAAGGCAAGTCTCGGTCAGCTTTGTTCTACAACAGAGAGGCCGGCACACTACTGCGTCACAAAACACTTATTCAGAACCTGACTTGCAATGACATTTTTCAGCATAAAGTTGTGAGAGTATTTAAGAATAACTAGGACAGCTGTTGGCTCCAGCCATGGCTCCAGCCTAAAAATACAGAAGAACATAGCTGCTTCATTTAACTTCATGTGTTCAAGCATCGAATACCGAAAGAATGTAAGGCTTAGAGAGGTACTAAAATTTTTCTACATGGAGAAACAGAAGGAGCCAACCATGCAGCAATTTCCATCCAAGCCTGACAGGAAAGGTGAGGGGTGAGCTATTTGCAAGAATCAGAAATACAAAAATATTCAATCTGCATCTATGTAAGTGGTTACTGATGATAAAAGATTGATTTTAAATACTTTTTAAAGAAAAAAATTAAACCATCCAATTAAAAGATTATGTAAACAGAAGTTTACTCCGTAACCTATTTTGGCCATTAGCCTCTTTTCTTACTAAAGATTTATTACAAGGGGTGATCTGTTACAAGAGGTGATCCCACGGCAGACCCAAAAGCACAACCTCAGTCTTGAAGAGTCACCTGCACTCATTTTACCCTCCTTTTTCTCCAGCACAGATTTTGCCACTTAAAAAAGTGAAATTATCAGTGGATACCCCTGAAACAGAGGCTCTTTGCACATGCACAGAGCAGACAGAAAAGAGTGAGTAACGTTATATGCTTCCCCATAACATCATCGCCGACATGTCTAAAATCCTCAGAATAAGGACTACTTCTGTGCATCCACAGCAGAATTCAACGCCCAGGCTCCACAAGCCGTTTCATGTATGACCTCTGCTTTGACTATCAGCCAGAACTGCTTAATGCCAATTTAAGATGTAGTTTCTCTCATGCAAATGCTATCTGAACAGACCAGCACCTCCATTCCACCAAGCAACAAGCATTTTTTCACAAACTTACACTGTTTCAAACCAGTGACCTGTGAGTCTAAATCTATATAATACATTACCAATCCCCTCAGACATCCAACCAACCTGAAACTTCTTTTTTTTAATCTTTATGTTAAAACAAATCCCACTGAGCTCGTACCATGATAATATAAAGCACACTGTAATGCAGATCAGTAGTTGGAAGTGGTCTTTTCAAACCATGCCATTACAAGTAAAGCTCAGTCATTAGACTTGAAGGGATCAATAATTTGTTATATTTGCTACAGACTGACCTTTAAAATAAGTCTGGCCATTAAAAAAGAGCTGGTTTATGCTCCTGGACTTCATAAAATTACAACTAACTCAAGGCAAAGAATTTTCTCCTTTTGAAGACAGCATATCAGTGGGGAAAACATGGCCATATTTCCTCTCCAGAGTCAGCTTTGAGCAAGCATATTAATGGTAAAATTCTTTATACTGTTTCCTTTCTTTAAGTCACATAATCATACAGTTAGACAGAAGTAACTGTTTTAATGACTGGCAGTTCAAGGCTTGTATGACTTAAGCATTAGTATGCACAGAAACCAAGGCTTTATCCAGTTCAAACAATTGCTGAACACAGTCAGTATGAGCAAATGAGAAAAGAATAAAGGAATAAAAATAATATAATGACCTCCTTAGTCACTTCTGAAAAAAATTCTTTTCTGGCCATGTGTAAATCAGTTCATTAGCAGTTTAGCATCAAAAATTCTGCTAATGTAAACCAATTAAACCTTGATACTCAATGGCAGAACCAACTGCAGAGCAACTGGAATCTGAAAGAGAGGTAAGAATTACAACCAAAAGTTAACCAATCCTGTGTATGAATGCAGCATGGCTGCAAAACAAACCATTTTAGGCTTTTACTACATAGATTCTACCTCGGATAGGATGATCATGATAACATTTTATTCCAGTTGTAAGGCAGCTTCGCTATTCCCCTCCTGTTGCACTCATTTCCGAGCACTTCACCAGCAAGTTACTGATAATCCAGAAGCAGCACAGAAAACGCAATTAGAACTGAAAATGTAATGAAGGAATTAGATATGGAAAAAAGATTGTGGCAAGTCTCTTTAACCTGATATGCAATAGCTCCGACAGCAGGTATTGAATGTGAGAGACAAATTAGTTTGATACATTCTCTCTGCCTGGTCACAGACTTTTACTCTGTTCTACATGACAATGTAGCAGGCTTTCAGGAATGGAGTGACTGTCAGTTTTCCACATAGCTACCCGATCGCCGTTCTGTAAGTATCATAATTTAGGTAAAGTGCTGCCAATAAGCTCATATTTACACTTAAGGGAAGCTTACTATTATCCTTCTGGTTAAAAATCCCTTCTAATTAGCCTGTGTAAAGGCTTAGACCTAACAAGCATAACTTTCAAGTCCTAAAACAGTTTTACAATGGTTTATTCCAAATCATTGCAGCCTCGATTTAAAAAAAAAAAAAAAAAAAAAAAAAGAGAGTTCTTGTTGCTGGACTGAACTGAGTGCTACAGGAACCACATACCAGGTTAGACAAGTTGTTCCCTAAACCTGATAGCCTTGCCTATTAAATCAGTCATTTAGTTTGCTTGGTCTTGATCCTTCCAACATAACAGACAAAATCAGTCCGACCAGTCTGGAAACATACCTCTTGGAGATCTTCCTTCTACAGAATGAAGAATATAGCAAATCGTGTACCTTGTGTATGAGGAAGAAAAGTCCTTTCTGATGCCACCTGTTAAAAGTTTATGCCTTGGAGTCTGAAGTCTGGGAGCATTTATCACGTCTATCCAAGCACAGTGATATTTACAGGACTGTGCTCTTCCTTATTAAAATAGCACAGAACATAGTTTGCCTCCTTAGTTATCGAGCCTGAGAAGCACCAACGCATACTGCTGACATGGTCTCTCTGTCTGCCACTAGTTATCATTTGCAAGGCAGAAATGCTCAGGCATCCCGAACAGAAGGAAGCAGATCCCTTTTGTGGTGCACGGTCTCAAAACTCAGCAGAAGAACGATTTCTACCCAACGAGTATAAAATATGAATCTCCCAGCAAGTCACAGATTTCATATAAAAAAAAAAGAGAGTTCTTGTTGCTGGACTGAACTGAGTGCTACAGGAACCACATACCAGGTTAGACAAGTTGTTCCCTAAACCTGATAGCCTTGCCTATTAAATCAGTCATTTAGTTTGCTTGGTCTTGATCCTTCCAACATAACAGACAAAATCAGTCCGACCAGTCTGGAAACATACCTCTTGGAGATCTTCCTTCTACAGAATGAAGAATATAGCAAATCGTGTACCTTGTGTATGAGGAAGAAAAGTCCTTTCTGATGCCACCTGTTAAAAGTTTATGCCTTGGAGTCTGAAGTCTGGGAGCATTTATCACGTCTATCCAAGCACAGTGATATTTACAGGACTGTGCTCTTCCTTATTAAAATAGCACAGAACATAGTTTGCCTCCTTAGTTATCGAGCCTGAGAAGCACCAACGCATACTGCTGACATGGTCTCTCTGTCTGCCACTAGTTATCATTTGCAAGGCAGAAATGCTCAGGCATCCCGAACAGAAGGAAGCAGATCCCTTTTGTGGTGCACGGTCTCAAAACTCAGCAGAAGAACGATTTCTACCCAACGAGTATAAAATATGAATCTCCCAGCAAGTCACAGATTTCATATTCCTCTGAGGCAATGATCAGAGTACATCTTAAACAGACTTTTAAAAAACGGCACAGTTCCAAAGGTTCCAGAATGGCAATTTATCTGTGCAACTATTATAGGAGACTTGTTTGTAGTCTTGTATACAGACCAGCAAGATTACAATACCATTCATTAGCAATAATCCTTTTAGCAGGAAAAATCATCAGTAAACATAAGAAATAGCACAAATAGACAAAACAGAAAAAAAATCTCTCAAGCTTGAAATGCTGTCCCATTTGGATAAGGAATTCCTGACTTTCTGTAGGCGTTCTCCTGTTGCTGCCTTCCAGCAGCTCCCCTCCTCCCTTTAATCTCTCAGAGCCCGTGCAAAAGGAAGGAGAAGCAGAGCTAAATTTAACACTCTGTATACCGATGACCAGGTAAAATATACTGTACTGAATACAAATATTCTTAGTTGACCTCAAAATTCAGAACGAAATTGTATTTTCACCCTGAAGTACAGAAAAATGTAAACCCACCTTTGGTTTTATTGCATGTGAAACACTGTTGAGTAAGAGATTCAAATCCCTGGAAGCACGTTAATCTGTAGAGAGTGCTGTGCATCCGTAAAGAGAACAGTGGCTGGCACCAGAAGCCTCTGCTGTAATGATGGTGTGACCATTCATAATAGCAAGTAGAAGAGAAGTGGAAACTGAAGTGAATGGATTCCTTTGATTCTCATCTGCTGCAAATAATTCATACTAAGAAGCTCTATGTATGTTTTCTGGATAAAATAGGAGCTTCTCAGAGCTCACCTCTGAACAACATAAAAATGCTGAATAAGGCCTTCTCTACGGACTGCTCCTGAGGGCAGAAACCTGGGGTTTAGGAGTGAGAAACCCCACAGAGCGTACTTGTACTCAGCAGACGCTGTGGCTGAGACCAGGCTCAGCACACGACATTCTTATATCATTTCTTAGTATCTTTATAAAGATGTTTTTTCCATTTCTCAAAGTGCATTCCAGCACACACATCTGGCAGTGCACTGCAGTGTGAACAGCATTTACTAGCTTTCCGTGCATATGTTATGCATCCAATGACATCATGCACTTTTCAGCTTGCCAAAGCTCAGTCTCTACTGTACAGACCACCAAAACAGAGCCTCAGAATCCCCATGGGGAAAAAGGGCTAACTTCCAACCCAAAAGGTTTTCCCCTTGCAAAACCTTATTTAATGCTCATCTGTTGTGCTGTGTTCTCTCCTACTCACACCCATTCTACTTCCCATCTACCTGAAAACAGTTTTCAAACCATTCCTAAATTGCTTATATTTTATCCTGCCTGTAAACATTTTCTCTTTGCACAAGGCCGCAACTCCTCTGAACAGAACATGCCTTTTTCCTTTTATTCACAGTGGGTTTTTAACTCTTTAACAACCTGAAAACTGGAAAAATCTGTATTTCCCCAGAAAAACTCTGTTTTTCTTTGCTATGGGTAATAGTAGGTGATGCAGTACAGATTCATTGCTCTCTGGAGATGAGATCAATGGCTCATCTTGTGTGATACTCATTACTTATCATTGTCTCAGCAGCAAGGAAGCTCTCTAGCGCACTTAAAATAGGTTTTACCTCGTAGGGCAAATCAGAAGAAAAATAACTCTATTCTCTGAAAAATGTTTGTGTTCAGTCATAACTAAATCTTTCAAAACCTTTTAAAGAAAGGCAGACATATGCCAAGATCAAAGGCCCATGACTTACATACTCACCTGTGATGTGGAAAGCCCTGAACTCAAGAACTGCTGCAGTGCTAGACCAAAGTCTATCCATCTCAGTAGCTTATCTCTGATAGCGGTGACTTGAAGATGCCTACGAATAAAGGCAAGTATCAAGCAACCCTTTGCAACACACTCATCCAGCTCCTGGCAACCTCGTATTTTTGAGACTTCCTAAGATACATTTGGACAATTATGTATCATGCTCTTCAACAGTCTTCTCATCTATGAAGTTATCTAATTAATAGGGGAACCCAAATATTTTGGCAGGCTTCTACAACGTCCTGTGTTAGCATATCCCACCGTGCAATTAAGTTGTGTGTGGAAAAAACACCGTATTTTCCACACATGCAACCTGAAAGCTAATTACAGCACCGAGATTCAGCCATTACATCATTTATCACATGCGGGTAATTTAAAGAGACGTTTTCTTTCATTTGCTACTTGAGCTATCCTGACTTTGAACCCTCATTGCCTGCTTCCTCTAACTAGCTGTCCTCCAGTCTCTGACTTTGAATAGGTTATCAGAAAAATACCTAGAATGCTATGATAGAATTAGATTTGTTTTAACCTATTGCTCAATCATTTCATTAGGTGCCCTATTCTTCTTGTATTATGAAAAACTCTAAATAATCATTTCTTATTTTTATTCTCTACACACTGATGAGTTTATAGACCTTTTTCAGATTATCTCAGTTGCCTTTTTTCTGAGCTGAACAGTCCAAGTCTATTTAGCATCTCCCTACATTAAAGTCTTTCTACACCCCGATATACTTTCCACTGTATTACTTCTAGCTCTAATATCTCTTTTTTCGAAATGGACAGATGCAGCATTCAAAGCATTCAAGAAGACAGAAATACCAGTTTTGTCCTCTCTTTTTTTTCCCAGTTATTCCTGAGATTCCATCTGGGGGTGGAGAGGTTAGGAGGGCAGGGAATTGGGATAACTGCTGGTCAGGCATCAGCTGGATTTTCAGGGAACCACCCATATGGACTTCAAGCGTATCTCCCACCTGAGAGACATGTGGCGACAGCCAACTTAAAAGCCTGTCATAATGTTTGTAAAGTCAGGGTTGGTTTTTTTTTCCCCACGAGCATTACTTTGCACTTACCAGCACTCAATACCCTAAAATTTTACCACCCAGTCATTCATTAAATTGTCTGTCCACAAGCCTTCTCATTTTGATGTTGTTTTCTTCTTTTAAGTTCACCATTACAGTGATCAATTTTTGTTTATTCTAGCTACAAGGATGCTGAATTCTGTCGCTATTACAGAGTACCTTTTATTACAGAGTCACATCTTGAATATAGTCCTGCGCACTGTTCAAGATATTGTTCTTTCAACCCTTGTAATAGATGGGTAATAGAGCCAGTCAAAAGCATTTTTCATTGAAGTCATTATAGATTGAAACACTGCCTTATGAAATTTAGTTTTTCGTGGGAATTGCTGTTTCAATGCAAAATTAATAAAGGAATTTTTTCACATCCACAAAGATGAAAGGAGACAAAAAGGTACCAAGAGATCCGATAACCCGATGTTTAAGGAACTCACCTAGAAAACTGGGAAAAGAAATTAGGAGAAGTAATTTGAAAAATGCATCTCCAAGGTCTTAATCAGAAGGCTATAAGATTCAGTCTCTCTCTCAATAAATACATATTTATAATCAGTGTTGTGTACCCTAACTGCTGCTGGTTTTTAGAGACAGTCTTTCTCAAATTTCCTTCTTATATCTTTTTCTACTTTCCCTTTTAGCAAAGTGTCAGATGGAGTCACCACAATGAATCTGCACAAGTTCCAAGGAGGATCCAATTCAGGGTCACAGAAATTTAAGCTGGCTACTGCCCACTTTTCTTCTTATCACCTGTAGCTCACAAGAATAATGGTACCAGCCAACAGATTTGAGAAACTTGAGCAATCTTCAGATTTGCTGCTTTATCTCCAAAAGTGACAATTCCTTCCTCTTATTCCATACTCTGCACCAAACCCCTTGCCCCTCCAAATTGTACCCCAAGACATTATAGACCTCTGGCTGAGCTTTTGGGGTTTTTTTGTTTGGGGTAGTTGGGGAAGATGGGCAAGAGACACTGAATGCAAACAAATATTTATTTCTGCTTTTTAATCTGACACCATCAGCGAGTACAGTACAGAAACAAAAGCAAACTAATTGTCATTTATTCCTTCTTTATTTTTAAGCTACAACATAATATGATCGAGCTTAAAGGACTCAGGACACATTGAAACATAGCTTAAAGTTTAGAAAACAGTCTACCACAGCCAAAAGCAAAGAGGCAACTGGTAATTACTTTGCTAGAAGGAAGATGATGTTAGCAACACCTTACATTGGAAAATATGTTTTCCTACTTTAGCATTTCCATTGTGTTTGAAGAGTTCCCTGAACAATAATATATCCTAAGGGCCTGCAGTACAAGTTAGCGTATGAGCTACTCTCTAAAGTGTACGTATCCCACTATACATAAACTGCGTGCAATGTATTATTTGGGAAGTTTGTACTTTTTGCTTATTATCCATGAGATCAAGATCACTTGAAGGACTTCTAAAGCCAGTAATTCATAGCTATTTATCACTTACATTTCCTCTGTTTTACTTCATATCATTTTTGCACACATTGAGGGATAGCACATATATACGTATGTATTCACACACACAGAGACACACAAACACATGCATTTTTTGAAGCTTTTCTCACTGCAAAAGAAAGAGGAAAAGCACATATCGAAAGACAGTTTTATTTATCATGCCATTTTATAAAGCTGCCTGAAAATTTTAAGAGTGCATACGTGCATTAGCATATGTCATCTGGGTGCTGCCTTTTTCATAAGGTGCTCATTTCCTATAGCAGAAACACACTATGCACGAGCCTTGACCTCAGTCAAATGAGAAGGAGGATAAATCCCATCACTAGACCCAGGAAAGGAGTTTGGTCTTTCAAATCTGCTAGAGCTCTCAGACTGACAGAGAGAAGTTGATAGTCATCATGGTCTAGACTGTCATGAAATGAAGATAGCAGCTCTAGGTAATTGAGGAAAGTTTGATATGAGCCAGAGATTTTTGAAAAGAGCAGTCAGTGCTCAATATCAGCATCTGAGCAAAGCTAAGATGAATTTGAGACCGAAGGACAAGAAGAAGCTGGAAACCACTTGCTTGAATGACAAGCTCTCGAGTGCTGTAAATGCAGAACATTGTGCAGTTTTCAATGCTCGGGCATGGGATGTCACTCTGCCTTTCTTGTTTTCCTCTCAGGTAAGTGGAAGAAACTAGCAGGGACTTACCACTCCTTGTGGGACGCTGAGTTGCCAGGATAGCAACAGAGGCAATATGGACCACCTCTAACCGTTTTACTAGCTGTATCTCTCACATTAAAACTTTTTAGCAATTAAGTAATTATACCAGTTTCAGATCATGAATGATCTATGTCTATCTCTGTATACACATACTATCTCCCACTACCACAGAAATTCTGGAATTTACCAAAACTGGCTCTCTGCTTCATCTCCTTTTATCAATCCCCAAAAAGTCAGTCAGAAGGAAATACATATATAGATACTGCAACTGGTAACAAAATAATGATAAGAGATAAGCAAAGTTGTAAGATTTCCCTGCAATAATTTCTCTAACAGAGGTGAAAAACACAGTTTCCAGGTCTGATTCCACTCAAATAGGCTTAATTGTCAACTCTAAAGCAGTTCAAAAGGTGAAGAAAAATCGCAACAGATTGAGGTTTCAAAATGAAAATTCAGTTTTCCTCTCATGCAAAACAGTTTCATGTGCAACAGAGCCAACTCACTCATCAGTCAAGGGTCACTCAAAGGTTACCCACAGAAATATGACAAAAGCTAGAAGCTAGATCTATCACAAATTAACAAGCATGTTGGCTCAAGGCAACGGCAGCCCATAAATCCATTTTTCCCAAGATACTACTTGCATTTCTAGATACAGCAATTCCGTTGAAATCTCCTTTGCTAGCCACCAAAGTGTTTCCCGATATCAGTCTAATGCTCCAGAACAGAAAAATGAGGGCATGATAGCATGATTTCAAGTCACCCCGCTTCTGAATGAAAAAGCAATTTTTTCCTATTTCCTACCCTAACTAAAAGGCTTCCAAGCTTCAACTGCTGCATTTGGCAGCAGTCAATTGTACTTATTAACTGTAGGTACTGACAGTTGCTTCAGACTACTTTTTAAAAGGTCAACTATAGAAACACAGTTAATGCCAACAACCCTGGCTAAAACAGGCAAAAAACAGGTTTAAGAGCAATTAGTTAAGTCTCGTGTTTCCAGATTAGTTGGGCCTGATGAAATCCAAGTTAGCAATGTTGAGAGAACAGACAAACAGCCTAAGAGCAATCTGCAGATAGCTTTAAGTATTCCTGAAAGACGGTGGGATTAACATTAATTCCTGGAAAAACACTGGAACAAGAAATCTTACAAATTATCTGTAAGGATATGGAAAACACCATGACAAGTTAACCAATGCCAACGAGCATTTGGTTTTTTTACCCAGAACAAATCTCAATCTAAACTAATTGCTTCCTTTAACATGGTAACTGCATTGTGGATAAGAAAACTACAGTAGGCGTTGCACTTTCACTGTAGTAGGGCTTTTTGACAATACTGTAGACGCGTCAAACATAAGAGAAACGTGGCCAAACAGCACAATGCAAAGAAGCTTCATAAACTGCAGGCAGACAGTTTTCCAGAAGCAGTTCACTATCAAACTAGAAATAAGTACCAGTGAGAAGTGAAGAGGTTTACACTTGATTGGTAATTAATCAATACATAGTCAAATAGCTTACATGATAAAATGGAGGGTATTTTTATCGATTTGTAAATTATGACAAGCTAGATGAAACTAAAAGCACTACCAGAGACAAGGTCAGAATAAAGGATATTTTTAATAAAATTATAAATTGCTATGAAAAACAATCAACAAAATTTAATGAGATAAAATATTACATTTCCATGAAGAAAAAAATATGTAAATAAAAATAAAACAAACTGACTATGCAGCAGTACTAACTGAAAATTTAAAACAAGAAAATATAGCAGATTGATTATTACCAATGTGATATTATAGCAAAAAAGGGCAAATCTCTTCATAGGATGCACTTACATAAGCATAAATTCAAGACAGAGTAATTATTCAGTTCCACCAAGCAGTGGAGAGCCTAATGGCTACAGTAGTCAATCAAGTTTTGTGCAATTGAAACAAACCTGAGGGAAGATTAAAAATACATCATTTTAAGAAACCTAACATAAAAGGATTGTCAATTAGAATAAAGAACAGGTAGAAAAAATAAAAATGACAGAAAAATATTTCTGAAATTGACTTCAGGAGGCCATCTATCTAATCCTGTGGTACAAAGGTATCATCACCAAGGCCTAAACTGTATATTTAACAGAAGTTTGTTCAACCTCTTCCTGAACACCTTGCTTCGTTGGTGTTTAAGACATTAAAAATTGGAAGAAGCAATCACTTCTGCTTCTTCTGAAGTTTCTTTTTGATTGGAAAATGCACTTTGCAGAAGCTCTTTTACCAGCTGCTGCACTCCACATAGGATATCCCTAGGCGCCAAACCATGCCATGTACTGATGTCCTGGTTTCGGCTGGGATAGAGTTAATTTTCCTCCTAGTAGCTGGTACAGTGCTGTGTTTTGGGTTTGGTATGAGAATAATATTGATAACACAGCGATGTTTTAGTTGTTGCTAAGCAGCGTTTATATTAAGTCAAGGACTTTTCAGCTTCCCATACTCTGCCAGCGAGGAGGTGCGCAAGAAGCTGGGAGGGAGTGTAGCCAGAACAGCTGACCCCAATTGGCCAAAGGGATATTCCATACCACATGACATCATGCTCAGTATATAAGCTGGGGGGAGTTGGCTGGGGGGCAGCGATTGCTGCTCGGGGACTGGCTGAGCATCAGTTGGTGGGCAGTGAGTGGTTGCATCACTTGTTTTTTTTTTTCCCCCCTGGGTTTTATTCCTCTCTCTCATTGTTATACTTTTCATTACAGTTGTTTTTTATTATTATTGTTGTTGTTATTATTATTTTATTTAAATTATTAAACTGTTCTTATCTCAACCCACAAGTTTTCTTACTTTTGCTCTTCCAATTCTCTCTCCCATCCCACCGGGGAGGCTGGGGGAGGGTGAGCGAGCGGCTGTGTGGGGCTTAGTTGCCACCTGTGGTTAAACCAGGACAACTGATGAATATCCACAGTAACGTTATGAAAGAGTAAATGGTTTCTTCGGATTGTTTGGAAAATGACAAAACATTCAGATGAAACAGATTTACACGCACTCAGAATAATTACTTTAAACTATCCACTGATCAGCTTACAATTTATTCTGACTGTACTGATTCACCTTGCAAAGTTCCTTTTCACCCAGTATTATGCCACATAATGGATGATTATTTTAGTATTTCTTCCAGTGATGACCAGTGTTTAAACTAAATCATTTGCTTTATATTCATAAAGATTAAGATATGCTATTTATTTATAACTATGTAGTGCTTTCCACATTGAAATACAGATGCTTTGTTTATACTACCTCTCCAATCAGAAAAATCTCAGATTAATTAATTGTCACATATGATACTCCAGCGATTGTGTCAGTTCTATTTCACTTTTGGTGGGGAAACAAACACATTATACAAAAAGAATCCCAATTGCAGATAAATTAAAAGACCTTAGAAATACGAGATTTAAAAGACACAGAAACAAGGAAGAGATCCTAAGAGTCAACCTTGCACTCCTAGACTTACTATTACAGGGTTTGTTTGTTTTAACAACACTTCAGGCAGTTCTGAATATTGCTGGTCCTTCCTCAGTTGTACCAGCAATTCAAGGAAAAAAGTAGTACGTGTCAGAGGAATGGAACTTGTCTTCCTGAATTGCAGTTCTGTATCTGTTTTCATGGCAAGTTACTCCTGACAGAGTCTTTATAGAAGTTTTAAAGAAAAGTTATCCTGTGATCTTAGAGATGGAGCACTACTGTGTTTAATTAGAATGCAATGCAGCAACCCCAGATTGAGACATCGCCCAACGTGATTAATTTCCCTGTTGGAATGGCTACAGCAAAATAGAGGGGGCTAACAAGGCCGTCATTTAATAGCTGTGTCCACCCACTTTTCTCCACATGCCTGAAGAGGTATTCTCCTTCACCATATGCTTGACTATTACTGTGACAGCTGTGGACGGTGTAGGTACCAGCTCAATAGAAGTTAATCTTAATTCATCATCTTCTCTATTAGCAATTACCCTTGTTCATTTCAAAATCAAGGTCAGTTTTATTTAGCATATTTATCTTTCAGAATAGTGTCAATGTTCTGAGTACTACTAGTTATTCAGTATCAACTACTATTTAGTTACATAAAAACTGGAATCTTCACAGGATTCTTAGAATCACAGAATAGTTTGGGTTGGAAGGGACCTCTAAAGGTCATCTAGTCCAACCCCCCTGCTGTGGGCAGGGACATCTTCAACTAGATCACGTTGCTCAGAGCCCCGTCCAACCTGACCTTGAATGTTTCCAGGGATGGGGCATCCACCACCTCTCTGGGCAACTTGTGCCAGTGTTTCACCACCCTCAGCGTAAAAAATTTCTTCCTTATATCTAGAATATCTCGAATATTCTTGTTTCCCAGCTAAGTCTATAATCATGTCCAATCAAACTAAATCAAAAATTATCTCAATTAATCCTTTAAAATATATCAGCCGGTTCCCTCAGCTCACTCACAGTTATAACAATAACAAAAATCTAGAGTTGAAAATGTAGTTCCTTGATTTTTACTTTTCAGAACATCTTGAAGAGATATTTGACAATAAAAAATATCTGAAGCATATTTGGCAAGCAGACTGCAGGTTAACCTACAGCTGCCTAAAGTTTATTGGCAGTATCTTGAAAGCTGTCACTTTCTGGAGTTTTAAGATGCCCCTAATGAGGATTTAGCCATGAAACGTTAGGCACCAGAACGCACCACCCATATGCTCCTCAATCATTACAGCCAGCAAATTGCGTACTGAATGCATAGGTCTCGGCCCACTCCCCAGTCAGGCACTGAAATGAAAAATTTTCAGTTATAAAATCTCCTCCATATCTTAGGCAGACTAGCTTGTTCCAAAAATTGTACACCTCATGCAGATGCAAAGCACCTACACTACACATTTGCTTTTGGTAGTAAACGTTTGGACTAGATGGTCTTTAAAGGTCCCTTCCAACCCAAACTATTCTATGATTCTGTGATTCTATGTTACAATAAGCATGGAATATAGACTTGAAGTTCACAGAGGATTGAGTTTTGTATTGGTGTGAACAATAGAAATCTCATAACAGTCTTCCAATGGTCTTCAGTATTTAACATGCCTGCAACATGTGGTAGAGGCCTCCTCGCTGGCTATTAAACTTGCTGTGCATGCAGTATAGGCATTGTTGGAATGTAAATAGTTCTCACATGGTTATGTTATTTCTGATATAGGCCTGTCTATACCATTTATTATTATTGAAAAGTACTACTAAACCCTACTTACATCTCTCAGCATCTGCCAAAAAGCTGCAAGCCACAGCAGCTCCATTTCAATTCTTCTGTTTGTAACACATCTAATGAGCAGATGGTTAATTTTTGTGAGGGGGGGAATAAAAAACAAAACAACTTTTGTTGGTGCAAGTGATTGGGGGTGCTTTACTCTTTAAAAGCCAGTTGGTTTGGATATCTGCTCAAATTCTTGCCTGCAAATTTAGCTTTCTCTACATTACTAGAGAAAAATTCATATCCTGTATTTGTTTGCAACTAAAATAAAAACATGTTAGATATTGTTCAAGTGTTTTTAGATATTTAGCAGTTGGGAAATATTCCAAGACTAACAAAATTTTCTTGTGCCTGGTTCCTGTGTACTACCAGCAATAAAGTCCTTGTACCTCTTGATCACAAAGGGTATGTGTTTTTCCATCTTTATTATTGCCACCTCATTAAAAGACAGCAGATGAAGTTCCCATACAACTGTAAGTATCTCATCCTTGGAGCGAGTTTCTCAAACACAGCCTTAGACTGAACCTGAAAGCTACACAATATTTGAAGTGTGAATATTTGAACAATGCTGCTGTTCACTCCTGTAGTTTCTTCTGAAAGAAGAAACTAGACCTAACAAGTATAGGGGTTCCCAGTTATAATTCTTCTCGATTCAGCTGAAGAAGCTAGGGTTTCATTAAGACATTGAGGGACTGGAGTGTTCACGGAAGTAAGGGAAATAATTAGGGAACAAACTTTCTGTATGTTGTACTGTTAGAATTTTGGGGGGTTGTGGTAATACATAGACAGTCTCAGAGGCACCTAAAGTAAAACATAAACATCATCTTCTTTATCTTTAGTGTGATAAAATGCAAAACATTAAGCTAAATGAACATAAAAGCCCCTTCAGAGGCCTCAGTATTTGAAAGACCAGCTAGCTCACCACACTTACTGTACTGGAAAAACTGTCTTCATTTCCCAGATTAACAGAATGAAGATTTATAGACCTCCTACATTCAAGTTGCTTCTTTCTGTTCTACAGTGTGATTTTTATAAAACATGAATTCACAGAAGCTACAGTAAATTTTTAATTAGTGAAATACAGATGGTTATTTTCATACAAATTTTACATTTCCCTATTTTATTAAGCACCAAAACCAACACAATGCGCAACATATTTACAAATGCATAAAAATATTTATAGCTCCAGAAATGATTTATCACTGTACTTAATAGTACTGAGCACTCTGAATTACCAACAATAAAAATTACTTTTCAGTGATTTTTTGGTCTAGTTTAAGCACAATTTTGTGTGGGGAGACAGGAGGGAAAAGAAAAAAAAAAGCAGAAGTATTTAGGAGGAGAAATTGTGTGAGAGCACAAAAGACAATGGATGTTTCTCAGCCAGAACTGAGTTGCTGTTTTGGATCATTAACTAATAGCTCCAATGCTTACTACTCTTCTCTATACAGACTTAAGCATCAGTGTCATTCTTCAGTGTAGCCCAAGTGTGAGACACAGCAGAACAAATGTGGGAGGGCATGAAATCATACAGGCAACTGATTTCTTTTTTATTCTCTGGAATATTAATTTAGGTGCTTTAAAAAGGTGTGTTTACTATACACACTCCTCTTATTCACATTCCTTTTCTGCTGCATTCCCTATTCTGTTACAGCTTTCCAAAGCCTTAATGATTGTACATTGCAATACCAAACATTTCCCTCTGCAGTTAAGTGCACATATTTTCTGCTTTTAAACCTAGGAGGGTTCGGTGCTATAGCTGTCCTTTCCCAAACAGTCACAGAATCCATTATTTCTAGGCACGCTTTTATAGTGCAACCAAATCCAAGAAGCTGACATTTTTTATTTAGTACCCGTGAGCTATAATCATGAAAAATTTACTCCCTGAAATACAGTTGCATGCATTTCGTATCCACCATACTCATGATAAAAAGTAATTTCCTTGAACACACTGATAACAATGGTAACTTAACGAAATGTATCGACATAAAATAAACATGAGCGCGTAGCACATCAGAGTGAAACTACTAGTCCGTGTTCCTAGCAAAGATTTAAATGAGTAAGAGGCCTTGAAGCTTGTCACACATCTCTGAAGGCACAGGAGAGGATTCAGGGAAACTGACATAAAAATAAATTGCTATTAGTGACTACAAACCTCCAACAACACTACAGCTCACTGCAGGAGAACTATGAGAGGCAAAACCAAGATGCCCAAGCAATGAAAAACAAAAGATAATCAAGAAGCTTACATGTATTCCTGTGTGGTAACCGAGGGAGGCTAAAGGTTACATTTACAATGGAATCTAATACTAGATTGTTTGTTTTCTAGTTCCTACCCATCTGGTAAAAGAAAAGCAAAGGAGGACCATTATGTTTTATTTTGGACCAATGAAGACTGAGTAACAATCCAAGAAACAATAACAAGAAAATAAAAATAGGAGAATCTGTCCACAATTCCTGTCCTGAATTATTCCAAAAGTCCAACTGAGTGACACAGGCAGGACCCAGGGATGCCCTGCCCAATTCACGGGGGAGCTGTCCAGCAAAACACAACCTGAAAGTTACCATGATAACAGAAATAAAACCATGTTTTATTAGTTTTTTCACACAACACTTAGTAGAATTTAGTTTTAGCATTTTGTCTAAGTGTTCTGGTTCTATAGGACAAATGAGCTCAGAAATTATTAAATTCTTGAGGAGAAGTCCATCAGCGGTAATGAAAATACAACAGCTCAGATGCAACCTCTAGGTCAGAAAGCCCCCGAATCTCTTTGACAGCTATCAGGTAGAAGTGTTTGCTAGGAAAACGTTCACCCTGCGCATCCTGTTTCCTTAAACATCTCATATACACTAGTGTTTAAACTCCATTATGTGGACCTTAAGTCTATCCCACACGGCAGTTCTTATGGAAGAAGGGTTGATATTCACCATCTGTTAGCTGAAGGGAACAGAGCATTCAAAGAGACTGAAGGCTTTTTCCACTCTTCATTGACCACCCTATACTATACTATAGGGTGTCATATACTATATATAATTATACTATATATATAATTATACTATATATAAATATATATACTTATACTATACTGTAAAAATTGTTCATGTTATTAACATTATTTGTTCTTTTTTAAACAGAATAAAAATTGAAGATGACAAAATAAATCCTATAAAGAAGAGTTTAGATTGAACTGAAGACAGTATTGACAGTCATGCTTCCTGTGTTCTCGGCAGGATTTTAAACATACCTCTCTGCTAGACGTGCCTAGTCTTGCTACAATCATACAAAGGCCTACTGTCTTGCAGTCAGAATAATCATGAAGGACTGCTTTTGCAACAGACATGCTCTGTGTGTGCTATAAAAGTAAATTGTCCTGTTTGTCTTCTACTTTGTTTTATGACCCGCATTTTGGATCTGTCTCTAGCACCTGAAAGACACAGCTTAACTTCAGCTAAACATCAAACAGCAGCACAGGCAAGGTCAACAAAGAAGTTCATAGACTCATAGAATACCAGGTTGGAAGGGACCTCAAGGATCATCTGGTCCAACCTTTCTTGGCAGAAACATGGTATAGACAAGTTAAGAATATTCAGTAACCTGAGACATACTGGGCATTTCATGCTATACGATGATTTTACATAAAGACACGGCCATAACCACTCATTGCAGAGGTTCGTAACAAAAATATTAAGATTAGCAGAAATCTGATATGAATAGAAATGTGCATACACAAAAGCTTTGGAAGAAACAGCAGACCAAGGGGTAAAAGAACAGCATAGATTAATAAGGAAGAACACCATTTTCTGTTACTTCTCCTAGCAGTAACACTGAGGAATATGTTGTATTATGTTATGACCACAAGGTCTATACTCTAACCAGACCACAGCACAGATGACTTATCAGCCCAAGACCCTGTACTTTAACAACATGAGGATAACAACAATTTTGCAGCACATCACATATGCCATTCCTTCTCCTATTAGCCCACCAGGAAATCGGACATGTATTTCAGACGAACATGGAAAGCAGACAATGAAAAGCAATTTTGCTTAAGATTGATGGAAGATTAAGCAAGAGTTTGAAGCAAAGGACCACACCGTAACAACTATTGCCTTCTAAGGCATATAAAAGATCTGTCCAAAGACTTGTTCATTACTGCCAACTGAGAGGGACCCAAGAGACATAGTAAGGACTAGACAACCAGCATCCTTTGTCCTCCTTGTCGCACAAAAGTGATGCTGGACAGACTACTTGGATACGTGTGTTTTAGTGCTTGTGAGTACGTGGGTTTATAAAATCATCTTGCTTAAATATTTTGTATAATAACTTACATTTCCCTTCCTGCTAGATCTTGCACTGTTTTTTGTGGTTTGTTTGTGAAGGACAAAAGCCTGCAAGCAGATAGCCACAATGAGTAAAATACAGACTACATAACCCATGGCAAAAATTAAATCTCCTTTTTCACTCTGAAAAAGGATGGAAAATTATGTGCAAAGTATGTATTTAATGCAATGTTTCAAGAAGATTCCTTTCCACTTCACATGAGATGAGGTTCTATTAACAAAGTTTTCAGAGTACATTCTCTCTCTGTTAGCATCCAGAATAACTAGGGCGTGGTATACATTTTTTAAGAAGTCCATTAAAAATGCATCATAAAACCATAAATTTAACATTTGTCCAAATAAAAAATAGGTTTTCCACTAGGGGAAGTGAGCAGAGGTCTGTCTAACACATAACTGCACCATGTTAGTTCTAACACAAGAAAAACTAAAGGAATAGTTTTCAGTTACAGGCCTATCGAGCACATTGAACAGGACTCTTACTTACCAATGCCCAATGCAAGACTAAGAAAATCCATCGGATACACAGTTTGGAACACTAACAAAAAGGATGCCTTTATTATACTTTTTTATATACATCCATATTCATATGATCTATTATTTCTATGAGCTGGCTCCTCAACAGTTTTAGAACGAAAAAGCAATACAGGAATTTGCATACCACTGCCAACTTCTGGAAAAGTCATCAGGAATTATAAAAATAACTGCACTGAAGAGCTTACAAATCTTGTATTTCATGTTTGGGATCTTATGATAGACTTCTTATAACTTCTAGAGAAATTCAGTTAATCAACTTCCAGGAAGCAAACTTGGCATTCCAAAGTGAAGAAGGAAAGAGTTCAAAACTAACTTAAATCCAGAAAACAAAATCAAAACTAGAGTGTCTATTCACTACATGACAGAAACAACACTATTGTTCAACTTTTTTTTTTTTTTTTTTTTAAACTTCAGGGGTAAATTCTCTATTAGTGGATAATAGCTAAACTGTTTCTGTTGTTCCATACAACAGAAAGGGCTTTATAATTTGCCCTTTGGAGCACAGGAGAAATCATGTACAAAGACGCTTGCAGCAAAAGGGATGTGTCACCTGCTTTGTCTAAAAGTTCAGACAAGGGTCTGAGACCTTAGCACTCAGACACAAATGGAGAGCAGTGACTTTGAGAGAACAATGGATTTATAGAAATAATAAGAATTGCTACAAATTTCTTCCCTGTTTTCATTAGTTTGAACTGTCATCGTGCTTTTGACTCAGGAAACGTCTGTGCTTAATGCGGCAGTTATTCCTGTGCTGCATTTCCTACCTTTATATCATCACGTACACTTCACATCCTGCTTGGCCACAGGGAAGCGAGATGGTAGGAATAATGTTACCTGAATAAACCCCTGGTGCGTGCTGAAAGGCCAGTAAGGCAAAACTGTTAGGCCATGCACATACCTTCAGTTGTTACGTAGCTCTCAGCAAGCCCTATCACTAATTAGTTGGGTCTTCTTGATCTTGGCACAGTGCAGTACACTGTGTAAATGGTATATTTGTTTGCTACTGACTTGTTAGTCAAGGCGATTTTCTGTTTTCTCCATTTTTAGTATTTTCTCTCATCTACTTGTTCTCCCAAACTCTCTATTTCATTTAATTTCCTCAGAGACTAGTTGAGGTTGCAGGTCTGTGATGATATCCAGGCATGCATGGATATGTATCAGACTGTATACCCAAACAAGAAATGCAGGTTTCCAAGGGCATTTTTGTCTATTACAGAAGAATCCAGGTCCAGTATCCTAGAATCCCATCCTGTTCTTTATTGCCATACAGCCACCTATTGGTAGCTCTCAAAAAATAAGAAGTCTCACTGCAGTCCTTTTAATCCACAATGTCTAAGACACTCTCCCTTGTGCTGCTCAAATTCTAATCCTTGGGCAGCCAGAACTACATCACAAATTTGGAAAGATGGTATAAATCCAGGATGCTAAACACCTAACAAAAATAGGACTATTTGCTGCAGAACAAAACCAAAAAAAATCTGAGGCACAGTTGTTTGTGATTTGATTAATCGAAGCAGCAAGTAACATAAATGTAGCAAAAGGAATAATAAATGGGAATAAGCAGCTTACAGACACTATGTTAACAAAAAATAGAGGTAACAATAAAAATGTAAAGGAAAACAAATGTGTATATGTAAGTAAGTTTTAAAGCAAACCATTAGAGAAAGCACGTATAAAACATAGCTGCTCTCCTTCCATTGCTCTGCATCAGTGATACACATTACAATCTCAGGGAGCCTGATTTATTAGCACTCGCTTGCCAGCCATATCCAGTTTGATGTCAAAGAAAAAGAAAAGGCAGTATAAACAGTATGGACTTTGAAGAAAAAAAAAAAGAAATACGTCTTAGATATTCACATTTTTTAGATATTTCTATATACAACTTAAATTAGATCCTAGTCACTACTTCTGAAATACCTAAGCACAGAGCGCCCTCTCATGTGTGCTTTGTTCATTATAATTTTTCACAATTCCTCAACTTCAGACTGTGAGTCACCATTATGATAATATTAAGAAAGAAATTAATCTCCGAGATGAGGCAACTCAATCCTTGTATGCTGAGAAAAAATGAGGAATAAATATCTCATTTTTAAGAATAAGCAAACTGAAAAAAGACACCACTGAAGAGCTGAAAGCTGATCAGAAAAGTCATCTGGGAACTAACTCCTCAGGGTTTGGGGAGGTGAGGAAAAAGAGGTAACAACACATGCTAAGGTTTTAGTCTAAAACTACTGGGTACGAAATCCAGTATTGTGTAAGTAGATGACGACAATCCTAATTTCTTAAAATGATATCCAGTGGCTATGTGCTTGGCTCTCAATGAGCATGTAACAAGATACTTTTTCTTAACTACCACCCTTGCAGATCAAGCTTCATTTCTGAAATTCAGAATTATTTTCCTCACAGCTGATCCCTGAAAAAAAAAAAAAACAAACAACTGCATTTGTGCATTGGGTATTCAGATATATGACGAATAAAAAGCACTATATCATTCCTACACAGTAGTATAACTAGTTCCAGTGGGAAGAAAACTGTGGAGTAAAAAACTATCACCTTCCAGAAGAGGAATTTACATTACAGCATTTTGACTAAGTAGAAAAATTGCAGTTCAAGTCCATAAAAGAAAATGGGTTTTAAGTTGTTTTCTTCCATATACAAATGGGTTTCAGAAAATGCAGAAAGGAATAATGAAACCCTACAGTAAACGCTTGGAAGTTTTGTGTTGATTTGTTGCATGCTGAGACTCAAGTACCTCTGTAAGGTTTTCAAATTCTAAGGCAGTAAGCTGATTTCTTAGAAAGGAGAAGTTTTTCCTGTATATTCATCTCAGAAAGACAACCATTACATGCAAAAAGATTTTTTTTTAGGATGGCATAACCGTCCGTGTCCCTCCCCCTGCCGCTCCCATGTTGTAGTGCTGCTACTCTGTGATTTTAAGAATTTAGGGAAAGGAGCACCTATACAGCTTACCTGCACAACAGCTTTCCCCTAGCAATACCATAACCATCACTTCTGGTGCAGAGAAGGTAATGGAGTGCTTCTCCAGTGAACTTAAGTGCTAGGAAAAACGTTAACTCCGTAAAGCTGTCAAAATACTACATGATGCTCACTATTTAAATCTCTAATTAGAAAAACACCTGACACAGAGAAAAGGATGATCCTGTGACCAGGACCTGGGTTAAACTTTATATTTCACAGGCTCTCTGCCTGACCTTTGAAAAATTGCTTAAAGTGTGTCCAGCTATCCTAGGTCCAGAACCAAGAGCAATATAGCCACATCCATGTGATGTAATGCTCAAGGCCAGATATATTAGCTCAGGTTACAGCACTGCAGTCACGCAGCCGTGCTGCTTTCAGATCCATGCTAGCAAGACCATGTTACACGGATGCAACAACATGGCTTGGCACTAACACAAGTTATCACTAAACAACAGAACAAATACTCTCTCGCTCTCTCTATTCCCAACTGGTAAAATGAGAACAGAACTACCCCACCCACTTTACAGACAGTAAGAATGTTATATGAAATGCAGGGGAAAAATTATGTACACATCCTACTATAAAGGGTACACAAACTTGCCATTATATTCAACAGTATTATCAGAAAGCAGCACTAAGAATGAGGAAATGACTGCAGAAAGTTGAGGCAACTGCAGTCCCTTAATCACAATAAACAACACACTATTAATTTGGAGATCTACCCCAACATGGACCAAAAAGAAAGAAAGGGGCGGGGAGAAGTAAGTAAAAGTGTCTTAATATAAGTAAACAGACAAAGATACAGAGCATTCTTCCACCACTAGATTAGTGATGTTCACTTTGGCATATGGTCCAGCTTGACTCTACCAGAAAGAAAAAAAAGAATTACTCGAAGAGGAGAAAAGGGAAGGGATGGGAAGAAGGCACTGAAAACAACAGCAACAAAAAACCCTAACAAGTAAATCTATATATAATGAGAATATAAGCTAAAAATACATCTGGAGTGCTGTGACCAGTTCTGGGCTCCCCAATACAAGAGAGAGAGGGACAGACTGGACCAAGTCAAGGAAAAGGTCGCAAAGATGACTAAGGGATTGGAGCATCAGTCACACAGGCAGCGGCTGAGACACCTTCAGTTGTTTAACCTGGAGAAGGGAGGGTTTTGGTGGAGTGGGGTCTTACTAGTGCATATGAACGCCTGATGGGGGACAATAAAAGAATGGAAGCAGGCTTTTCTCAGTGGTATCCAGTGAATGGACAAGAGGCAATGGGCACAAATTGCAGTACAAGAAATTCCATTTAAACGTAAGAAAAAACTTTTTGGTGAGGGTGGTCAAACACTGGAACAGGTTGCCCAGAGAGGTCGTGGAGTCTCCATCCTTGAAGATACTCAAAACCTGACTAGACTATGTCCTGGACAACCTGCTCTAGTTGACCCTGCTTTCAGCAGTGGGGGCTGCACTACATGATCTCCAGAAGTCCCATCCAACTTCAACTAGGCTGTGATTCTGAGAGATGAAAAGATAGAAACAAATGCACGAATCTCAGGATAACGTAACACAGCAAGTTCTAGCAAAGCCAAAAAAATCCGTTAAACAGTTTTATGCCTGAAAAACTGGAATGCATCTTTCTGCAAATTAAAGACAGATTGTAAGCCGGAGGACAGGACTGGAAAGTTCCTTGCTCATCAAATTAAAAACAAGAGGCCTATTCATGAAAAAAGTTACGTGGTCAAGTCACATTCTTTGCTCAAAAGTTTTACATGCAACTGAGGGTGGGCACGCTACTTGCCATTCATTGAGAAACTTTTAGGTTGTTACATATTGCTACAGCACATGAGGGTACATTTATAAAGATATGCAAGCAGTCAGTAGAAGTACAAGAGGACGAGCAAATGTCCCTCTTCCTTTTAAAAGGACTGGTCACATGACTAACAGCTGGAGTCACTTAACAAAATACCAGTGCAAGCTATTTTGTTGAATTCCCCTACAGTTACATGACAACATCTAAAACCCTCCTGCATTTCAAATACCCAAAGGCCTTACTGCTCAAAATCCCCCCTTCTTTCTGTTCTTTCAGATTTCTTCTCCATCTACATATACAAAGCCACATTTTTAAATTAAGTGGAAGAGATAGACAAAGATCATAAGAGACATTTGCACCTGATGAAAACTGGTAGTAATTAATTCTAGTTACTTTTAGATTACATATGCACAGGGCATTCCTTTTGCATCAGCTAAATTCTCCAGACTATTCACCTTTTCTCTAAGAGGTCTTGCAACTCAAAAATAGTTTGATATGAAAAAGTGTCCCTGTTTTAAGAAATAACATTTTTACCTGCTCTGCAGCTTAAACAGTTGCGCATAATATCAGACCACTGCTGAAACCTGATCTTCAAATCTGTTAGCCAACTTGGCTCCCTCATTCAGTAACCTATTGTGCTCTTCAGGGAACACTGCTACTCAAACACCAGTACCTGGGAATTCAAATAGCATAGTGTTACTGAATTGTTCAGTCAGCATCCTTCTACTCACATAGAACAAAGAAATAAAATAAAGGTATCCCTCAGAGCGCTGAAAACATTCGTCTTTGTGGTTCTTGCTTCCATGTTAGACTTCCATTGTGAATGTCCTATTAGCCAAATGCATTCAAGTCTGAAAGTCATTTCATCTCCTCTTAATGAACAACTTTTCTGTCAGGAGATTAAGACCATAAATCAATGCCAAAAACCAGTTAATTATTCTCACCCAAATACTGCCTGCTCTTTCCCAAAGACCAAATCTTATAAAAGAGGTTACTTAGTTCTTAAATAAAATTCCACTAGGCATAATCCACATTTACATTCATACTTGTGGTTTATCACTCAAGACCAGAGATTTTTCTCCTCACAGTATCTGAGGGTGGGCTGGGAAGCACAGTCTCAATATTTTTGAGCTCAGACAGTACAAAATGTTTGCCAAACACCTCAGAGCAGTATAGAAGTTAACCATGCCTAAGTAACAAGGCAAATACAGCCACTACAAGCTACATAAAGAAGCAAAATGGCACAGTTACTTATTAGAATTAAGGAAATCCAACACATTTCTTAATTTGGTCAAGGTTCAATTAAGTCCTGTTTCTTGCACAACGCTCAGAAAGAATTTGGGGGGTTTGTTTTGCTTTGGTTTGTTTGTTTGTTTTGTATGCTTTGCTTGTTTTTTAAAATCACTAGTCCTCTTGTCAAGGGCCTGGTCAAACTGTTTCCACTTGTGAAGGGGACTGTTTTCCCATGCAATCAAAACTATTATCTAGTTACTGCTGAACAATTTACCTTGCTATGAAAGTATTTGAATATGATAGAGTTTGCTCAGATCACATTTAACTTTCCTTTTGTATGTAAAAAGATTTTATATTAACCAGAGGAGACTGCTTAGCATCTGCATCACCTGCTTTTCACTATGCAATCTCTCAGGTAAACTTAAAATAAATTAAACATCACCTGTTTAACAGAAATTCTGATTTCACAAGCTCCATAATGAGGGATTTCTAATTAACTTGTATATAGACTACACTTAAAACCCTACAAAATAAATGTCTGTATACCATTTATAGCTGTCTGACAACCTACGTCCATTACAGTACTGAAATACTAAAACAACCTCCAATTCAAAGAACAGGAATTAAAAAACCCACCTTGTTTTAGAATAGAGCTTGATCAATTCATGAAAGGAACCGTATGACAATTGTCTAAATGGGACTGGATTAAATTATTTGATGTGCTGCTTTTCAGTCCCATACCACCTTTGTTACTCAGTATTCAGAAACAAAGCTCCAAAACCAGTTCTTCAGTTATGACAGCTACCTATTTGGTGGCTTCTATTTCTTTGGGCTAAACAGAATAATCCCTGTTTCTAAAGAAAATAAAACCCACAAACTTAAAAGCTCAGCATCCTTCATATGTCAAAACAGAATCATTACTGAAGATGTTCCCTCAATCTCCTTTTCTGTACCAGGACCCAGTGGACCAAATCAGCCTACTCATCTCTCACAAACAGTGACTTGTTGATAATCCAGAACTAATGTGCCCTCTACCAGCAGAGTCCTTCATCTGTTCAAGTGCACAGACACATTTCAAGACAGTTTTTAAAACTTGGCAGGATTTTACTAGCAACTAACAAGAGAATGTCTCTTGACATCAAACAGCAGAAAGTGTTCTATCACTGGGACTTTCCTTCTGATTCAAGGAGAGACAGCAGGCTGAAAAGAAAATTCCAATCAAAAGAGCAGTGAAAGTACAGTTTCCAAAAGATTATCAGGTATCTTTTTTAATTCTTCTGTGTAAGTTCACAAATTATCCTTGTATAACTGTACTGATGACCCAAAACAGTAAACAAGATCCATGTTCTTGCTGGATTTAGGTTATAATTTCTATCAGGTAACAGTTTTATAACCTGCCTCAATTTACTTTTTGTATCGGGTCTCTAGCCTTAATTCTTTCCCTCTTTCTTTACCTCTTTATTCCAAGTAGTTCAAAGTGCTGATTTGGAAAACTGAAATCAATAAAGACTTCAGCGTGACAAAGTCGTCATTGCCGAAGTTGTAATAGCATCAGCTGGAACAGGAGAAAAATAAATTCAAAGAATATTGCATGTTTGAAGACTGAATACTCAAAAAAAAACTAAAAAAAAAATAAAGACCCATTGCAAGATGATGAGAACTATAGTGATGGGTGGAAACACCTCTGACATCACATACCTAAGAACTGCCATGAAATACAAATAGGAGTTTCTACATCATATACATTTCACAGCTAACCACACATGGCTGGACACGGCTCTTCAATATTTACCTATGAATCACTTTGCATAATACTACTTCTCAAAGGTTCTTATGAAGTAGCTAGCATTCTGCAAATAAAATAAGTCTAACAATCGGATTTAGTCAGAATTATTTCTTATTAAACACATGAAGTTGCTTTAAGGCTTTGAGCCTCCCCTGTAAGAAAGGTTACAAAAAGGAGCTTTCACGCAAGCTCCAGTGAACAGCACACATTTGGTGGTAGAGCTCATGCTCTGATTTATGCTAGTAGGAAAGTGATGAAAGGCAGTATAGCAACAGAAATAAGCCTAATACTTGGAAAAAAACCCCATGTATCCACTGACACTAGCAGAGCTAGCTGAAGATCTAGAGCAAGAAAAGGAACAGCACGCAAAGTAGTGTTTTGACTTCTGGCAAGCTGTCTGCCCAATATTGCTACTAACTACTCTGCAGAAACTTGACCAGAGAGTCTTCATACCTCCTGGTGAAAGCTATAAAGAAAAAACACATCAATAAGTCGTATCAGATATCTCTAGTCCCTCGAGCCTCATGGAGAGGAGAGAGCCTGCAAAGCTGGGGCAACATCCTAATACCCAAAACCAAATACGCTGTGCTGGCCTGTGCCAACAGGAAGCAGCAGTGATAAACCTGTGCGTGTCATAAAAAATGCAGATAGGCAACAGCTGTTACATAAAATTATAAATGGCCACCTGTAGCATCTTGAAACCAAAACAAGGCTTATAGTTATTTTTGTGAATTAGTCAAAGTGATTTCTCCCCAGAAATAAGACAAACAAGAAGATAAATTATCATAATAAGCTCAATTATTAATGATTCAAGTTTTTCAGCACTAAAAACTCTGCACATTAACATGGTAAGGATAGAATAAGTATCTTAAATTACTTTCTTGCCCTGTGTAAAGTATTGGAAACTTAAAACTTTTCTGTGCTTCTGAAGAACTTTAAGTCACAGAGGCAAATAAATTGGTAGCAGAAGTTAGGAACGTAATCTTTCCCCAGTATTACATGCAATGGTGTCATTAAAACCTCCTTCTGTTCTCCACAATTAGGTATAAAAACGCATACAAATTTACTCTTGTTCTGCCACACGTTCGTAATTTTTTTCCAGTAGCCTGACACTGGAATGATGCAAATGATCAGACATTTATTTTAAATAAAGCCAGCTTTTTTTCCTGTTAGGCACTTTGAAAACCAAAAGGAAAAAAAACTCTCACCGCTATGTTGTATTACCTCCTGTGCTGGCACCTGGACACAGCTTATCTTAATCAAGTCCCCGCATACGCCTCCAAGACTGCTACTTTCCTATTATAGAAAGGTTTTTGAACATCTCCTTTCCCAGCTAGTCAAAGGCAGAAAACACTTCTGCAGTTAGAAAACTCCACAATACTTAGACAATGCTATGACAGCATTTACTATTAAACTCTGTGCATGCCATAGTTTTGTTGCTGTTGATGTTTTTATTTTAAAGTTATTTTACAGAATTATTCTTTTGGTATGAGTATCTTCTAGACCGTGTACATCTGGGAGCTTGCAAAGTGCATACTAGACAAAAAAGTTTGCTTGGTTTATTTGGTAAGTTTGGCTTAATGTTGCCAACAAAAAAAGCAAGCAGAAAGTTAAACATGACAAATTCTAAAGACAAAACCATCCCTGACAATTTCTGTGTGACTCAGACTGTGGAAATCAAGCACTGTCCAAGCAGAGCGTCAGGAAATCCCTGTATTGATTGCTACAGCAGCAGTCACAGTATTTAAACTTGCAGCAAATTCCTGAGCAATTATACTTAAGTATATCTCAGACGCGGTCTCAAAGCACAGAGCGAAACTCCCTATCGCACAGATGGGTGCAGCGCAGCCACCCACAACCAGAGCCGCGGGGCCGGGCAGCCAGAGCAGGCACCCCAGGACGCGAGGCTGCTGCGCGCCGAATGGGCAGACCCCCCAGCCAGCGAGGCGAGCGCCGACCACTCCTTGGGCTCCGGAGGTACTCGGTCTCAGCTTCCTTCTGCACGTTTGGCTGATGTAGTAACAAACCATCTAGCCGCTCGTCAAGAAGATCAAATTCAGATTTCAGTGCAAAAGAATAAAAGACAAGTTTTCACAAAAAAAAAAAAGAAGTACAACACCCAAAACCTGGGTTCTTAAAAGCCTGAAGAGATGTCTACGTGATTCGGACCAAATGCATCTCAGCCATCACATCTTAATATAACAAATGAAGTGTTTGCTCCTCACCTTACAAATAGTTAATGTTTTCATCCTGGCACAGATGGAAACACACAATTAGGAACTCAGGTCACAGGTAAGACCAGTGCTCCACCCAGGCTAGTCCCTGCCAACAGCTGTCTGCAACGGATGCTTCCGAGGATGACACAGGAAAGAGAAATTTGAAGATACAAGTTAGCCTTCTCCCTCCTCCAAAAATTTTGCACTAATGAGTCACTCGTCCCCAAAAATGAGAACTTATTTCTCATCCATCTACTCCATCCTGAACTTTTTTGTAATTCCGATACTCTCATTACCTGGAAGTTTCCAGTCCTTTTGAAGTATGGCTACGCTAGTGGTTTCAATAATATACTGTGATAATCAACTCCCACGGATGAAGAATAGATTATTTGAAAATAGTATTTCTTTGCATCCATTTTAAATATGTCACCTTTCAATTTGTTCAGACACCTCTTTATTATTGTACTATAAGAATGAGCTGTTTTTAGGTATCTTGCTACAACATTCAGGACAACCTGCTCTAGCCGACCCTGCTATGAGCAGAGGGTGCTGGACTAGTCGACGTCCAGAGGCCCCTTCCAGCCTCAGCAATGCTGGGATTCTGTAATACTAGAAAATTTTGTTCTCTAAGACATTGTCATCCCCCATCCCCCAAAGAAACTCTGAAGTCAGAAAATGCTTCATAAAATCTCAGAGAATGTGAAGATTGGAACCAGCCTCCCACAGGGGTTATTAGAAACAGCAGCTAGGGAAAGGAAGATTCGGGGGGGGGAGGGTTAATGAAATATTCCTTTTTCCTTTTTCTTTTTTTTTTTTAAATACAAAGACATAAACATCAAAATGTTGCTCTACCAAACAAAAAGTGTAGTATTTAATATATCTATTTTATATTATAAAGATTCAAGTAAAAATATCTGAGAAGTACAGCAGAACATACTGCACAGGACTGCATCTTTCATTTAAACAGAGACCACAGATATGATAAACACTATTTTATGTAGCTGGGTCTAGCAGAGCAAAAACAACGAACACAGGACACAGGTCAAGTATGTACACTTTGAAGTACTTTGTATACTTGGACTGACACAGTCAAGCCCAGTCAATAAAATATAACAAATATACCCAAGCAACTGTTGAATCTGAAGAATTTTTTGACAGACCCAGACATTGGGAGTGTAACTGAATTGAAGAAGAGGATTTCCAAAACTTTATGTCCATTCGAAGGCCAGAACACAGATCTTTGATGATAATGGGTCTTTTTACCATGCAGAATATTGCCACTTTGAATATCAGAAAAAAATTTTGTCATTCAAGCTTTTCTTTGAATATTTTGGAAAAAAAATATTTTAAGTATTACCTTCGCATGTGCCCCATGTTTCTTCAGCATTTACAGAAGATTCAATAAACAGCGTGATACTTTCAAAGAGGCGTGCTGGATCACTCAGGCCATGCTTCATATATTGTTAGAGGTGCATTCAGGCTGCTATGTTTCTGACAATTTCACTACCAGAAAAGGTTATCGAAGGCCAAGATCTGCATGCCATATTTAGCCAAGGCTTCCCACCGACTTCAGTTTAGTTTGACAACAAATATGAAAACTGCAGGTGAATGTTCCGACACCAGTTGCATAAAAGCCTAACGGGAGATACCTGCAAAACATTAGCTAATTCTGTAACAATCAATCGGCCAGTAAGTGACTGTCTGAAACAAAGGAGCTTGAGACTTTTGGGGAAAAACAAAAGAGTAAAGAGAGAAATTCAACCAGTGTAGGCATGTGTGTGTGCATGTCAGTGATTTCAGGAGCAAGATAGTGAGAACAGCAGCATGAGAACAAGGGAAAATAACTGCCCCAGAGGCTCTGGAAAACTGCCACCACAGAACGGGGCTATCAGTTATAAAAACATTGATGGCAATTAAAGATTTGTAGTTAGATTGTGAAATTAATGTTTTTGTGATCTTTGAAAGGAAATCCTCCCAGCTAAATCTAGGGCTACCCAGATCAAGAAAAGCTACGTAGGTTCAAGAAAGCAAAATACTTCCATTTATAGTTGCATTACACTTGGAACAATTTGGCAAGTAAGTATAAACAGTTTTAAATAAGTGTCTTGCAGAATCTAAATAAAATCATCCCAAAAATACAAAAATTATCGTGTTGTACTTTTCAACATGCTTGTTTGTCTATAGCATCCATTAGTAACAAGTAGTCAAAATCCAACAAAAAAGTCTGGTTAGGCACAGGGCAAACGATAAGCATGCCGCAAATCTTAAGAGACTCTCCAAAGCTAACCCTACAATTTGTAGTGCAATGGTTTTATTTGGGATTAGTGAAAAAACATATGGAAGTATTTGTGTTTTCTTACTAGCAATAGTCCTTTCATACCTTTGTGTTAGCTATCATAGCACTGAGACCAGCTCTCTATCTATAATTGAGGCCCGAATTAGTATACATCTGCAACTGTTAGTGAAATCTACATTTTAGCACAGAATTAGGCCCAAATTTAAACCATTTAATCCCCAGCATATTTTTTCTATAATGTGAGGATTAATAAACCCGTATCTCAAAATCAGCCAGAACTAAGAAGACACTGTTTAGGTGTCAGAGTCACAGAATATACATCCCTCCATTTTCATTTACCATGTCTAGGATGCTCAGGCTGCACAGCTGTGAAGAGAAACTGAATAAAAATTTTCTAGAGCCTGATCAACAGCAAAACAAAGAAAACTGTCTGGGGAGAAATCAAAGAACAAAATGAGCCTGATCCAATTTGCCTGTAGGGTATTCCCAAAACACAATTTAATTCCTGAAATATTCAGTTATCTTTGCATTTCTCAGTGATATGTACACAGAATATTTTTAAAATAGGACTTACAAGCCAACCCTCTCAGACAAACACTACAAACAGTTTTACCTGCTGTTGTAATAAACACACTAGTCACACAACACCCACAGTAAGTTATTCTGATCTGTAACAGATCAGAACATTTGTTACTTCAATCGCTTTCTCATTGTTCACATTTGGTTTAAAGTTGCAGTAGATAAGCAGATATATTTGTATAAATATACCTGCTTATTACTCAACACTAATTAACGCTTTAAAGACAGATCTTGGGGTGGGGAGGGGATCCACGTTAAGAGGATGACTTTCAGCAAGAGATTTTCATAATCTAACCTTTTTTTTTTTTTTTTAATTAAGTTCACAAGAGGATAGCTGCAGTGGGAGCACACACCTCTAAGAGGAGCTCATTCGAGGATACAGTATACACTAGTGTGCCCCAGTGCAGAAAGAAGGGAAACAAAGTTATGCTACTTTAAAGGAACATTGCTCAGATTTTGCAGTATTCAAAAGAAGTAAAAAAAAAAGAAGAAAAAAGTATCTTGGGAGAACTGGGCTGGAGGGGGGAGGATGGGGGAATCGGAACTTAAATTAACTCAAGACCCTAACTGGAAATATAAGCTGTATGAAAATTAATGTAAGATGTATGAAAATATAAGCTGTATGAAAGTTCAGAGTGATAGACAATTATGTTTGAAAGCAAGAACAAGCACTTTCTCACTTTCTACACTGTCTCATTTCATAGCTTTATTTCACAATATTTTTTGGTTTGTTTTTGTTTGCCATTCTCTGAAGAAAGGATCAGCTTAATGCATTGGCCTGGTTAGAGAGTGAAAATACATTTATTTCAAACACATGTAAGATTTTGATATTCCCCATTAGCACTGTAACTGCTGCTGATTAAAAAAAAAAAAAGAACGTAAGAATTAACAAATTGCATACCCAAGATAGAGGAGGAAAAGAAACAGACATTTACATCTAGTAGCTTAAATCTCAGAAAACTTGGATTCAAATTAATTTTGTCAACTTCCTAAGTAAAAGGAAACTGGGTTCTGTATTTAAAACTCAGGCCTTTCAAGCAAAATACCAGCTATACCTGTTAAGCTCCCTCTTCTGGCTAATTAATAAAATTGCTTAGATTTTGTATGCATAAGTTTCAATTTTCACAGTTATGTTCCATCAATAAAAATCAAGTAATTACTTAAAAAAAAATCTATAAAGCAGCTTTGATATTGAAATATGCAACATAAGTGTTCAACTTCAGACAGTGCCCTCCTGTTGCCTCACACTGACAAGTTGCACACACACACAAAAAATATAATCCATGTACTATGTAGGGATAGCACTGCAAACTGAGCTTGACTAACAGCCAAACATCTAGACCTGCAGTATGTTTATAAACACCACTGCATATTTTCTGATATCAGATATCCAATCCAACCTGAAATTTCTGTGTTCAAAACATATCAGACTAGTTAATTAGTCCCCAAAGTACACCTTTCCTTGTTCTAGCTAAAATTAGAACTGATTGTGTAATAAAAATACAAATACACATTTTAGAAAATGTAAATGTTGAAAATGAGGAAAACATACCACACAAACTTAAGCTGCCCACATTCTAGGATTTCCCATCTCTGCTGTGATTTCCAAACCATTTCTGTTGGATAAGCACTGCTCCCAATAATCAGAAACAGTTGAGGAGCACACTAATGCTACCTAGCATTCCCGTTGTTACCACCCAAACAGAGGACTGGCATTTCACAAAGTAATCGGGGTGGGGGGTGGTGTAACCACCCTATTTATCTTGTCAGTAAAATGGGAATAGGGACAAAAAAAATATCCAGTAGCCAGGATAGGGTCTAACTTCGCCTCTGACTCATCTGACCAAAAGTTGTTTTCCAGTTCAGTCAGAAAACTCATTTATATTTGTGTCCTTCAACTAAATAAAAAAAGAAACAAAGACTTCTCTGTGCTTTTTCCATAAAGGAAGGAGAGTAACCCAAGAGCTTCAGCTACTGCAAGCACCAAAATCCCTCTGCTGCACTGCTGTTTTCTGTCACCGTTCCATGGAAATGCCAAAAAAATTTGTAAAATACAGTTCAGTCTAGAGAGATGCAGAATTCATCATACCCTACAAGTAGACAAATAGCCATCTCATTGTGGTAAAATAATTACAAGTAATTAGCGTTTATCATATGCACTGACTTACGTTAATCACATTAGGACAGTTGCTATAGCTGGTATGTTGAAAGCAGAAAGAATTTCATTCCGTCTCTGTTAACAGCTCCAGAAATTAGTAGAGCTTAGCTAAATAGGTGTGGCTTTCAAAGTTAATAGGCTTGCACTTTCAACTGGACATTCAAATGAGCCTTCTAGATACTGATCCCTTTCTTTGCCCTTGCTGATATTTTGTAGAAACAGGATTAACATGAATTATTTTTAAACAGGAAAAATATCACCAACAGACTTCAGTATTTCAGTTCCACTCATCCTAGCTAATATTTTAATTGAAATTGTCAATTTAGTTACACTGTTAAATAATTGCAAATGTGGAGATAGAATTTATTCTAGCAGTAAACTCTGTTCTGTCACCAATAGGAATTTTAAGCTGTTCACCTAGCTTTTTATCACTGAAGTGGTTCTCATTGGCATAGCTGTACAATGATGTTGTCCTCTTACAAAAACATGCTGCTGAAAAGTATCATGGCATTTTCAGGAATAAAAGGTAAACTTTCTAATAACATTCAGGATAAAAACCATACTAAAAAATCCTAAAAATAAGATTAAATTCCAATTCTATCTTAAGACAGATACTTTCACTAACTTTGGTTCCCCGTATGCCCTTGCTCGTCATAGATATATGAACGAAAGGCAATATTATTTAGGTGTCTAAGAGAAAAAAGCTGGTTTATTAAATAAATTATTTGGAGAATCAGGGAAACTGGGAAAAAATGGACACTCACCAAGAACAAGAAAGGGCACACGACGAGAAATTAACAAATCCACAATAGAGGAACGAAGATGGAGAGGGCTGAAGGCTTGAAAAGGAACATTTAACAGAGAACTCCTCCTGGGACAAGACTTGCACAGCCAGATTTAGCAACTAAAGCAACTAGTCCTCACCAAACTAACACAAAATCATGAGAAGGAATGAAGATGTAGTGGCAGCTACTGGCCTCAATTTGTAGATACAGATGTCTTAAGCCAACAGTCACCCTCATTGTGGAGCAGCCAAATTAATGACAAACAGAACTTGGCAAAATTTTTCATTTTCTTCTAAAACCTAAGTCATTGCAGATGATTTCTGTGGAAAAAACAATTCAAAGCAAAAGGGAAGTACTATGTAAAAGAGTGTGAAAATCACAATTCCGGATGAAAACAACACACAGAGGATAACAAAAAAAAAATTCATTCAGCTGTGGGTTTTCATTGTCTCAATTACTGTAGTAGCATGATGGCTCCTTTTTAAAAGCCAAGATGCATTCCCTGCCAAGCCATTTTTATGACACTTCTATCATAACTGTATAAAAGAAGGCAGACAGTGCAGTCAAACTCTGACCTCTACAAATCATTTCCTGTTCAAAACTTTATTGACCTTCAATCCAGCTAATGAAAGGCCTTGAAGGGAAATTCATTTCATGTTTATGCCATTACTGTACCTTTGGCCCAAGTGACATCAAAAACCTGTTTCTACATACAAAAGCTTAAGAGAACCATGACAATAAAAGATCAGATCTTATTAGAGATCAGACTTGAAATACACCTACTGCCACAGAGGACATGACTGAGACACAGCCTCTACGGTAAAATGGTGCAGGATGATCTGATGATTCACATTAAATCTCATTACGGTCTCTGAAAGTTAGACTAGCTGCTTCTCTCATGTACATGATTATATAACCCTTGCAAAACTCATTAGCCTTAAACCCAACAATTCTAAATACTTGTATTCATATGATTTATTCCTCAACTCTGCTAAGAGCTTGGCTTCAAAGCCGTGAACTGGGGTCTCCAAGACAGAAGGCAACTCGCTGGTGCTGCAGTGTGGGAATGCTTGCATTCCAATGGTCAGGTGGCGAGAGGCAAGTCCATTGCACAGCTCTGTCATGAGGCCCCAGTTTCAAGTTCTGCTGGCAGTGGACCTGTGGGAGATTTATTAGCCGATGGCCGTGGAAAAGGCCAACTTTGGGCTGGCACAGAAGGAAGAAGGAATCAATACACAAGTCATCTAACAAACTGCCTCAGGACTAGCATGGATCATGAACCAAGTCTATACTATTTTACAGCACAAGTTTATAATAACAGCAGTTATTATAAATAATGTTTTTCACTTCAGGTCAAATAGATGCCAGAAAGACATGCTTTAACATTTGGAATTTTTTAGAAAATTTTCAAAATTCA
>NW_008825429.1:466005-471171 GCF_000699105.1 Pygoscelis adeliae
TGAATATCAATCACAGACATACAGTACTTCTGCTGCAATACAGCAGCTTTGATTCATCTACACATTCTCTTATTAGGGTGCCGTTCAAGAACATATAAATAGGAATTGAGCTCTAAAGGAGCTCAGTTTTGGCTTTGTTTCTCATGCCAATTAGAACTGTGTTTTTATAAAAGCATAATGCCCACTGATGTACCACATATAGCTGAAGAAAAACAAAACCTCTTTTTTTATTGGTACTCACTTATTTTAAAAAGTATATATGGTAGGAGCACATCTAGAGTAACAAAGAACCACTGAGTCATTAAAATTAAAAACCAGAAGATAGGGTTCCAAATGGGATTCTGGTGGTTTGGGAGAATTTGGGAGAAAAGAGGAGAGTGTGTGAAGCACTGAAAGAAAATCTGACAAACTAAAGATACCACTGTGAAAAGATAAAAGGAAAGATACAAACAGCGACTGAGGATAAGCTTTATACAGGACAGAAAGCCTGCAAAAGCTACTTTGACTCTTCTATTTCTAACTGATAGTAACTTTCTAAGTATATAAACATTTTGTGTCACAGAGCAAGATATCCTTTACACATTGATCCAATAAAGCAAGAACAGATGCTATGTCATCATAACAACATCATTTAGGTCTTCCGCTACTTTTTCCACCAATAAGACTCAAAATGTTCCATAAAAATGCCTCCTTCACTGTTTTGTAAAAAAAGAATAAACAAAGAAATAAAGTTTGCTCAAGGTCAGGTGGACATCTAATAGCAGAACTAGAATCAAAACAGAGTTATTTCATGTTTTTAACTCAATAATATAGTCTACCTGAAAAAAGTATTTTTTCATTACTAAAAATGTTTTTTTTTAAACTATTCCACCTTAGTACTGCATCAATACATAGTCTATTATTTCTGTATTTAACAGACTGTTATATGCCTTCATTTAACACAGCTAGCCTTTTAGCTAGTAAATCTTCTATTCCATCTCATTTTCTATTTTGATCCACAAATCTATTCCAATGATTCATTTCAAAGGTCTTGTTATACTTCTATCTGTGACTGGCATTTTGAAAGTATTCTTTTATGAAGCCTTTTCATAACTTTTCATCTAAGCGAGTTCTATAGTAAATCACTACCAGACTTCTTAGAAATAGGATACAAAACTAAGCAAAAGCACCCTTGCTTTTATACTCTTAAACTCCCTGCATTCAGACAACTGACCTGGAAATCTAGAGTTTAATGACAGTTTTCTTTTTTTAAAAGAAAATTTTCTTTTTTTAAACACAGTCCTTCATACAAATCTATGCAAAATCTTTTATGATATTCAGTAATACAAGGCAGAAGTTAATGACAAAAAAAAAAAACCAAGCAAAAACGTACAGGCTTATAAATCATCTCCCTGCCAAAGCAGGAGTTTCTTTCTAATGTGGACTGATACAAACAGTAAATTGCAGACAGGCTTAGTAAAAATAACAGGGAGAATGCATTAAAGCTCTTTAAGAAAGATTAAACAGCAGTATAAAAGTGCAAAGAAAAAGAAAGTACAAAACTTCAGTGTGAAAATAAAATGTGAAAGAAAAACACAAATTAAAGTGCTGCAATTCAAGATGGCAACTCCAAAAAATAGGATCAACAGAAGGGAAGAATCTTCCTTGGCCCACACCCTTTCTCTTGTGATTATGAGTGGGCAGAGCTTTAGAAAACACTTCCAATAACATTTTTCGAAAGCAGTTTTCTGGTCTCACTAAAGAGAGAAACTTAGAGGGAGAAAGTTTGTGTAAAATTGCAGTTTCTTGACTCCAGAATTCCAGAGTTAAGATACCAAATTTTGACCGCGGGTGGGAGGGGGAGAAGTCAGGCTCTTTTCCTTCAGAAAGGATCAAATTAAAATACCTGCAGGATGCTCTCTCTCCTGATGAGAGAATGAGAGAATTACCAAAGGAAGACATGCCTAGCAGCTCAGTAGACAAGCTGTCACAGCTTGCACATGATTGAAGGCTGAGACAAAAGTGACATTGTGCACACAGATTGTACTGATGAAAAGATACCACCAGTATGGTGGTATACCACCAGTTGCATACCACCAGTATCAGCACATGGAGCTGATAATGAGCAGAGTTTGGATTTGTGCTTAAGAGTACGGGTAAAGTAATTAACAAAGTCTTAAAGAAGCATATGATAAGGCTTTTCTAGAAGCTAACAAACAACTGAAAAACAGAATACAAGACTTAACAGTGATCTGCTTTGAAATAAAAGGAAACTTAACTTCAGTAGTTTGGAGTCCAGCTGATGGAGAGCATTTATGCTTGCTCCTGCCATAATTTCTGAGGAGAGGAACCTGGGTGATGGATCCGCTCTTAAGTTGCATCTTTAGCTAAAGCGGCTAGTAAGACTGTGTGAGGGATTGACAGGATAAATGGAGTCTGGAGCAGATCTTATTAAAATTGATTAGCATGTAAAGGGCTGGCCCTGGGCTAGCCAAGGGTGAGTCAGTTACTGAAGCAATCAATTGCAGCTAGTGGGAAGCAACCCCAGAAGGAACAGGCAACCAACACCAATTAGTCTTTACAAAATGTTTCCTTGCATATTCAGATCTTACTAAGAATGCTAAGATACACATTTCTTAAAATGTTTATCCAAAATATACTACACATAAACACTCTTTGAACACTATTTTGAAAGGCCTTATTGCTCCATGATTAATAAGAATCTCCATGCTACCTCTCAAGAAGTTTTGCAACAAAATGTTCCTGGATGCTATTGAATGCTGACTACATTTAACATTAAAAGAGACATTAAAACCATGCTGGTTTAACATAGTAAAATAGTATCATACCCCCATTGGGGAAAAGTATGTTTACACAGAAAACAGTTTAATACCCAACAGGAAATTCAAATCAAACAAGTTTTAAAGACAAAAGATATTATTATCTGGAGCTTTTAGCAAAACCAGACTTTAGTACAGAAACATATGCACTTGTTTACATTAGGTGTTGCATATGTGAATAATAATCCCAAATGAGTTACTCCTTCCCCAGAAGACAAATACAGTTTCTTACCTTTGGCCATTTGGGATTTAGAAGTCGTGCTTTGATTGCATCATCCAGGGCCTTGTCATACTGTTGGATTTTCATGTAGGCTGCCGAACGGTTACTGTAGAGAATGCAGTTCTGAGGATCAACTCCCAAAGCCTCATTGTACAACACGATTGCTGTATGAAAATCGCCATCATGGCAAGCCTGGTTGCTCTGGCGAACTTTCTCAACAAATTCAGCTTTGCTCAACATGGGACTGTCAGGACTTCTTCTTCCAAAAGATTTTGATCCAAAGAAAGAAATCTGTGGGGGAGGGAGGAAGGAATTATATGTTAGTGTTAAGAAATGCTAGTCAAAAAAGGAAAAAAAAAATCAAAATATTAGAAACTGTATAGCAGAAATCAAAGCACCAGCATTACCGCAGAACAGATTATGAATTCAGAATCAGATTTTTAAAAAAGTAAATTGTTTATCTATTGACTTTTTGGGGGGTACAGAAGTAACAGAAAAGAGCCTTATGAAATATATCATTCCCTATGAAGGATGTCTTCTAGAAGACATACTGCCTTCTTCAGGCATAAGACTAACTGTAGTCTGTTTTAGTATGCTGCACTCCACATATTCACAAGTTTTTCCTCCTCAGCCATACTATTTGATTCTACAACACGAAGCACAGTCGCCATCTGCTCACAAACCTCTATATCCAGTCACCTGCAGGCTGCAAATTCCCCATAAATAGGAATGGAAAGATGAGTCTTTGGAACTGGATATACTCACAGAAATTAGTGGGGCACACAATTTATTTTAGCAATAGAACAGTCATCGTTGGCAGAGCCACCTTCCTGGATTGCCAACTTCAGGCAATACAAAGTAACAAAGAAAAACAGGTTTAAGCCTTTTAATTATAAAGATCATTATTTGAAGTGAGCTGTAGAAAGTCCCAGTTCCACTGATTCTGGTACACCCTTTCTCCTCATTTAACTTTCTACATTCCTTATTTTCCTCAGCCAGTCATTTGCAGTCAGTAACTGTTTTTATCATGTATACCCTACTCTCTCCCACGGACCCTCAAAAACTCAGCAAGAATATCTTTGTACAACTCTGATTACAAGATAGTTGTGAATTCTGCAATAATTGTATGTGGTGACAGGCAACATGTACATATGGTAACATACAAAGTACTTGGAAATATTCATTAAAGGTTTAGACTACTGTAATTGAGGCTGGTGTCATCCATTTTCAGTCCTGCAGACCAAAAAAGGTTAAGAATATCACATATTGTTACCACAACACAACAACTGCAGGGCTTAAATACATTACCAGAGCAAGCTGAGGCATATTTTTAGGTGGAAAGGGAAGCAAGCTGCAAATTGACATCCTGTCTCAAGCATCAAAATGGCCTATAGACTTTTTTTTCCCCCTCTTAAGTCAAACAACAACAATAGAAAAGCATCAAATTAGAAACTACTGATCTCTTCTTTTCCTTATGATTATACCCATTTTTTTCTGAATTTAAATAAACTGTTTCTAAACTTCTCTACTGAAGGAGACTTCATGTTTTACTTGGGCAATCTCATTACACTGCTTCATGATTTTCAGCATTAAAATATTTTTCCTAATATGCACCCCAAATCTCCTTTGTATCAGCAAATGTACTATTTCTTGTCCTGTCTACAGCAGACCAAACCAAAAACTTCGTTCCTTTCATCTGTGTAGTTGCCAGGACACCTTTATATAGTACTCCTGCTAATATGTAAACAACAGCACTATAAAAAGCAAATTTCTGCATCCTTGAAAATTCATTCCATATGCAGTACATCTTTAAATGCACTGGCATACTACTTTGCTACTTCAATCAAGTTTACAAACAGCAACTTCATATATTCTCAAGTACTGGCAGGAAAATTGCTCCGCTTTGAGCAACAGCCCAAACGTTAAAGCTGAACACGTTGCTTTATGCCAAGCTGTGCGATAACTCACACATGTGCGTGTATTTGACCATAAACTTCATCATGTGGTCAATTTGCCATGACCTGAGAAGTTGCAAGAACGGAATATGAAGATTTCGCAGCTATTTCATGAGTAGATGTTCAAACACAAAGATCAGGAAATCCTGAGAAAGCTAATTAGTTGCCGGAA
>NW_008825429.1:471191-481628 GCF_000699105.1 Pygoscelis adeliae
TAGGGAAATGGGGTTGGTGAGCACCCAAGTGCCATGGACAGCACAGGTAACTACCCAGAGATACCATGATTCACATATACAGTTGACTCGCTGTAGGACAATAAAAGAAGCCAAAGAAAATACCATTCTTCTCACATTTCCTTTCATCTTCACCTACTTTTTTCCTCTGTAGTTTCAGCAGCTTCTTTAATTCCAAGAACTTATATTTCCGCCTACTCCTGAAGGCTGCTGAAGTTACGCACTGCCATTGTGCAAGATTCTTCTCAGTGGACAAGCCTAAAAACTACGGTGTAATTTTTCCAACAATTAAAGTCAGAGCAACCAATGAATTTTCACACTGTTCTTATTTCCATACTAGCCTTTGTTCCTGGAAATTACCAGAAGAGAGAAAAACTTGATTTTATACAACTTAGAACCAACACTTCAGAGTCACTACAGGCAAGAAAATCCAATACAGTCTTACAGAAATGCTCATTGTATATAAGGAGTGTGAAATACTTTAACCTGAGCCATATTCTGCTAAGAAAAAAAAACAAAACCCCAAACAAAAAAAAAACTATAACCTTTACCTGGGGCCTAAAAGGAGTTCAAACATGTCAAAAATTTCTGAAACCAGCTGAACTTTCATGCAATACTCAAGGAAATGCAGGGCTAACAGTCTAAAGAACTCTCATACATCATTTTTCAGAAGGATCTGAGGAAATGGAACAATCATAGATTAAGAGAAGTATTAGAGGGCAAACTCAGGGTAAATGTCAGAGGGTGAACAACAGACCCAGTGCAAGGACTCCAGTCCTTGTTCGGCTTATGATGTCAGAGATCATCCTGACCCTTGATCCTCGGAAATTGTGTTAACAAACAACCAACCCCACAAACACATACTCACCCCCACACAATTTAAACGCCACCTTCTTCAAAGCTGTCAGCTATAATAGCAATAGATGTTGCTTTAATCTATATACTCTTACAGGAACTTTTTGGAATCCTGCTATGTTCTTAGCATCAATAGCTTCCTGCTACAATTCTGACAAAACCTGAGATTTTTCATGAGTAAAATAAACTTCCGCAGTGCAAATTCAACTTATTTAAGTACAGGTAAGTCAGGCAGCACAATTCAAATTGCTGGCACAGCTAATATGAATAATATTTGTATGATGCCGATCACAAGGACCAAGTCAGTCTATCAGAAGGAACAGAACAGCACACTAAGAAAAAGATACAGGTATCTTCTCTTTTGACATCTCCCACTGTTAGAACTGAAGCAAGATTCTCTCCCTGGTTTCTAAACTACATGATATTTTGTTTGTGCCACGTTTATAGGATCAAAAAAAGTATTTGTTTTGTTCTCCTGTCTGGTCATGAGACCTACATTGTCACTGTGACTTCCTCCCAGATGGCCATACCATACAGCATTCATTTGTAAGTACATTGGTCATGAAAAAATGTTTTTTCATAGTCATCATAGAAATTTTTGTCAACTTTAAGGGTGAAAGGGCTCCACTGAGAATATCTGAACTCCATAAGAACTGGTATTAAGACAGATAGGTGATGATATCTTGGCAGAGAACAACGTTTCAAATTCTTAAAAACTATAAAGCTACCTTAATTTAAACTGTAACTTCCCTTATCAAAACTGTCTGCATTGACCACTAAGTGACTTAATTCATTGTAATGTGTTAAATACAGCCAATTCCCATCACCATTAAGAGTGAAAGAAGCAGGGCACAGACTGGAATTAATCGATCTGATCAGTTAGTCACAAACATAACCAGATTAGAAAACATGAATCTCTCAGCAGAAAGCCCAAATATTTTCTTCAGGTTCCTCCTTTATCACAGTGTCTAGTGCAGACTGAGAAGGAAACAATTTTGCTTCCAAAACTTACTATTTTGAACCGTTGAGCTCAACCTATCAGTAACAGTACACAACAGATTCAGCCAAGGTGATCTGTAGTTTAAACACTGCTCATGTTGTTCATACAACAAAACAGTTCTTTTGTTAAACAATGCCAATTTTAAGGGTACAATATAGCAAATAAACTACTCCAGTTTCTCAGATGTATTTTTAAAAGTGTCCTTTGTCTCTCTCTCATTGTATTTCCTGGCGATTGGTTTGCATCAGAGACAATGAAAAATACCAAACGTTGTGTAGTTTCCATGCTTTTATCATATTCAGAGAAAATGACTGCAGCTTCCAGATGCAGGAGTACCAGAACTAGTCATGAACTTATGTTATTTAGAAGATAAATACTTCAAGAAACAGATTCCTTAACAGCTACGGCTATAACTGCCTCCAGTTGGAGACTCAGCCTGGCAGTGACAGCACAACCAGCATCACCTTGAAGAACCCACCTCTGGCTCAGTGGCGGGTGGCATCTTTCCCACCACCTCCACCTGACCGCAGGTTGCACCAATGCTGGTACAACCACAGAAGCTACTTGCCTGGAAGCAGCCTTCACAAGCTCACCGAGTTACCAAGCACTAGGTAGAGAGGCCTCTGCGAGGGCATGTCTCATCAGGCACAATCTCAAGGAGCATTAGCAAGACTAAAGAATGCACAAGTCAAACAATAGCTGTCTTTTCTGTCCATTTATTATGCATGAAAAAATGAAAACACAAAGCTGTTAATGATCTACTGAGAGTCTGTAACAACGAGGAGAATCCATGAGGAGACATCCTCTCAGTCCAACTAAAGTGGTTTCTGCCTATAATATCCTGTGAAGCTAAATAACCTCATGAAAAAAATGAAATTATTTTAAAGGAAACTATGATGGTAATTTCTGGAGTACATTATTTAATTCCTGCTATCATGAGAACTACGTAAGGCAGTAAAACGTCATTAGGTAAGAGAAAGAACCACAGAACAAAACTGAGTCACTCTGGCACTCAAACCATAGATAAAAAAAGATTATGATGATGATACCAACACATAAAAAGTACTCATTAAAAAGCCATCCCCGCTTTCCAGTCATGACTGCTCTTCTCCTACTAATATAGTGGAAGGTGATGGCAATGCACATATTTAGGCTGCCTAACACTTTGGTTTAAATGGTACTCATACATACTAAACCAATGCTAAAGAAGAAGCATAAGTTCCTTAGTGCAGTGGAACAAAAAAGGTTCTAATGAAGTGCAGAAGAGGATCTAGCAGAGACAATTTAAGGTGGGAGCTCATGTATTTCTAATAAAGAAAAAGGTGGCACAAGCTTCTCAGTATCACTTCTCCAAACCAGCATAGGGCACCAGAAACCAGCTCCTACTACAGAGGTCACATTAGACAGAAGGTCCCACAATATCTGCTTCAGATTTGACTCAGCAATTAATTGCCTTCACTAGTGAAAAAGCCGCCTCCTCCTCTTGCAGAAGTTGCTCAAGATTCAACCTTACTGACCATTCAAGGTGAGTGTTAAAAACACACACAATTTTCTTCGGTCTTTTTCTTTTCAAGAACAAACGAACTCCCAACCCCCCAAAGTAAACAGTAAGTTGAACACACAGAAAAACCTACATTACAAGAATGTTTATCTTCCAAGATCAAGCTTGCTAAACTTAGTCCTCTGCAGAGCCAGAACATTTAGCAAATAAAATAAGTGCCCATACACGCTGAAAGATCTGACTGTCTGAACAGCACATCGCTATCCAGAAAACGGTAGGAAGTAGATTCCCATTGAGTGCCAATAAGATGAGTGAGAAGAGATAACAGCAAATCCAAATTCTGCTCCAGGGCAAGAGGACAAGGGAAAACAATGTGGTACAACAGCATGAACAAAATGCTTAATCAAAGAACAATGAATCTTACACCACAGAGCTTGTCAGTTTGTATGTAATCTATCTTATTTAATGCTACACAATTCAAATAAATATGCCTTATATAGATGATGTCTTGGGTGGCAAGTCCATAATTAAGACACCTTTTAAAAAAATCTTTATAACTTTCAAAAAATACTTTAAGTGTGATATGTAGCATTTTTATATTTTAAATTATCTAAATACCTCAGGATACTCAATGAATCATCAGAAAGAGGGGGAAAAAAAAGAGGCAAGCAGAAAAATTGGCATTCCAAATGGATTCTGAATCAAAGTGACAGTTACTTATTCTAAATACGGGTTTCCAAAATCAGCTTAAATCTGGAACTGAGCTTCCCTTTCTATTAAAACATCTGTACAACATCTTATATTCTTATCTGTAAAATGGCTTTATGTCTTTTTCACTCCATATTCTGGGGTAGTATTGTTTTTCTGTAATAGAAACTGTCTTCAACAGGAGTCCAAGAACAGATAAAGAATATGAAGTTTCTCCCCGTAACCTCCATGCTCCTAGCAGCTAGCACTTCAGCTAGTCTGCACTACACTTCTGAGTAGACATGAAACCTTGCCAAGCCATACAGAACCTTCACCCAATCGGAACAGAATTTTAAAAGAAATAGTGTGGAAAGAAATGAAAGGCCACCAAAACTGAAAGTTTAAGCCACCATAGGCTGTACACAACAGCTATCCAGGCCACTAGATTTTGTTAAGCCGGATTTTGTCTTCACAAATTGTTATGAAGTATTACTGGGAGTACATCTCCACAGATAGAAGAAAACATTTCCTTAAATCTCAGCAACATAATATATACACCCGATAAGCGGGACATCAGTAAACCGAACAACGACTCAGACTATTCCCCCCCTTAAACCTGCAGGTAAATGAGAGAAACGTTACTTGATGGTCAGTTACAGAATGCTCCATGGAAACACACGCTCACTCTGGGGACTGCCGGCTAAAATATGCCTATGCAATTTTGATGCCTCAATGAAAACAAGAACACTGCCACCACCCAACAGACACACCGCTAAAGTTACCCTCCATCTAGCAGAAGCAATATGCAGGAAATCCTACGAACTTTTGTTGCTTCTGTCATTTTCAATGTGCTGCAGTTTTTAAAGTCTAGCATTTACTCTGTGTTAATTATCAGGGTATCTAGCCTGACATCTACTTTAGTCTAAAGTACAAGTGTCAGTAAATATTATTCTGACAGATAGGGCTTTAATTTCCTCTGGTAAATCTACATTATAGGGGAAAAAACCCCACCAAGTTAGATTTTCACAAAGTAATAGGTAAAATAGAAGTCAAACTTCCAAATTTTTAAATAAAATTCTAGAAGGGCTTTTTAGATGTTCATGGAAATCTATTTTTATATCATAAAAAAACAGCTCTAACTTATCTAAAAGCATAAATACTTCAAAAGAAATAAATACCTTGAACATAAAACCATAACTTACAGCACTATTCCATAAAAAGACAATCACAGTTTAGTAAATTTCCTAATGGAATATATGTCTAAGCTTCTGGAGTATACTGTTTTGAAAATATTTTACTACTTTGGTTTTTCATTGTAATTAGAGACAAAAATATTTAAAATATGAACTTATCGACAGGAGGGAAACTGATTTGGGGTTTTTGTTGTTTTTTTTTAATCTGGAGCTTATATAAAATTTTCTAATGAAAAAGATGTCTTTTCTAAAGAACTTTCTAAAAATGAGAAGCAACTGTGAGCTTCCAACACTGAACTTGGAGATCTGCAGTTGTAACATCAGATCCACCCTAATTTGAGCTAAAGCTACACGTTGCTAAAAATTGTAACAAGAACTTGGCAATCCATAGCTAAATTTAAACTGTACTTTTTGGTTCATACATAATTTTAAAAACTAAAGGTTATGCAGACCAAATTATGCCCTCACACGTTTGCAAAATACTTCAGTTAAGAAACAAAATTCTACTTTCAAGTAAATACTCCAAAACCAAGAAAGAACTAAGTTGTACAGATGTTATTTTTAAATCCTATTGAGAAACTAACCTGATTTCACTGCAAACACACTGCAAAATAGTATTTGGATCATGCATGTAATGCAATCTTTTCATATATCTAGTGACAAATAAAATTATTTACAATAATTGAAAAGCTATGAGCAATTATTTACAATAATTGAAAAGCTATGAGCAATATGCATCAAGTTATTGCAAGTTCTTTATTCACACTTTCCTCAAATTGGTGACCTCAAACCTCTTCTCAGCCCTTCCTTAAGGAATGTCTCAAGTAACAACATTACACCAACTAGTGATGAATAAGGAGACAGCCAAGAGAGACCATGACATTCTTTCTATATATAACTTTTTATAAAAGCTCTTCAGTCATGCATAAGTCAGCCTGGGTTATTATTGCTCTCCCTCTCCTGGTTTTCTGATTATTATACCTATTGGTTACACTGCATCTCAATTCAAACTGGAAGCTCACTGAGACTAGGTGACTCCTCCTGTGAGCACCTGGGTCCATGAGGTCCTTGATCCTCCTGGACTACATTGTACTAAAAGATAGTAAAAACTATGGTCCTTTTTATAAGGAGAGCAGTCTCCCAACACAGGATTATTTTATTTTCCGTTATATATACTATTTATTATATATAATTAAACCCTTCTTTTGTGAACTTCTGAGAAAACTGGAAGCAGGTTAATATTTCAAAGCTTCAGGCAGTTACACGTATGGCTTAAGAGAGATTTTCCCCAACGCACAACTGGTCAGGCACGTTCAGGGTAAAGGGCGGGTTTTACCTTATTCTAAAGGATTAACCACCAAATAGCTGGAGACAATTTATCTAAACTCTAAAATGGTATCCTGCAGCCTCTTTCTCAGGTGTCTGCTGGTGTTTCTTGATCCCAGTCATATCAATCGTCAGACTAGAAAATGTATACAAAGTTATATTGGCAAGGACATTAGCAAGAGAGAAGACAGGGGACTGCACGAGTGTGGGCGTCACTCGTGAACTTCCAGGCAAATTTGCCTAATGAATTCAAGATATTGGCAACACATTTGTCTTTCTCGTTTTCTGACTGTGGCATACAACTTTCTGGGCTTCTCAGAGATCTAACCCAAACTGCTTTGGGCAGTACGCAGGTGACCTACTGAAACGGTACACTAATGAAGCAAAATGATAGTCAAATGTAAAACTAACTGCCCAGAGCACAGAAGAACCTTCGGCGTATTCTGGGAAATAAATAGCAAATGACACCCAATGTCAGTAAATGCAAAGTAATTGGGAAAAAAAAAAAAGACCCTTAGTTGTTATCACAATAACTGGCCCCAAACATACCCTTACCCCTCACAAAAGACATTTTAGAGTCCTTGGAGAAATTCTCCTGGAAACATGGTCTCCGTGCTCATGAACAGTCAAAGAGACAAGTAACAGAATGAGAATCTTTGGGAAAGGAGAAACAGGAAAGAATTATGCCATTCTAAAAATCTACAATAGGAAGCACATTTTAAATACCATGTTCGGTTTTGTTCCCACCACCACCACACAAGCACATAAAGATACATAAGTAGAAAACGTTAAGAGATGAATAACAGATAACCAGATATGGATCAATCTCCATATCCAAAGAGAAACTAAGATAGACTATTAAAGCTGGAAAAGAATTTAAGGGACTAAGTCAAAAGTCTATAAAAATCGAGAAAAGCACAGTGAAGATAAAGGGAACAATTACTCACTATTTCACAGAAACAGAGAGGCATCAAACAGGCAGAAGGTAAAAGAAAACCAACTGAAGTGACCTTACACATGCAGTATAGTTAAAATGCAGAATTATCCCAGGTGCTACAAATGACAATAGTAATAATGGATTCAAAAAAGTAATTAAAAACATGAGAGAAATTCACAGGGGTCTATTGAACATAAAAGTGAAATTACACATACATCTTGAATGTTCAGTAAGTTCTAACTGAATTTTCAAGTACTGTAAAGAACATTTAAATTTAAAAAAAAACAACTCACTGAAATAAAGAACAGTGCTTTCATCATTATTTAACAGCAAACGAAAGCAAACATAAAATACTCCTCAATTCTTAAGATTTTAAATTTTAAATAAAGACAGAGGCAAGATTCTGTCTAAAAGTTATGTTTGTACCATAGATGGCTAGATCCACAGTAACAGACACGTTACAGATGCCTAAAACAGACCAATCATCATACAACACTGACAGTCAGTTAGTTGGAAGTTAGAAAAAAATTTATGTAATATATATTGTATAATATATTTTAATATATAAAAATAGATTATTTAGTTTTGTGTATTCAGAATGCTTCCATTGTAAGAGCAGCTGGAAGTCAGCATATAGTTACTGAAACTTAGCACAATGATGTCAAACACACAGGCCATAGGCCACATATGCCTTGCATGATGCATTTATGTAGCCTGCAAAACAGACTCAAACTGAACGGGGGACACTTAGTTTTTTCCTTTTCTCAGAAAAACAAAAACCTAGCTTCACTGGTCTCAGAGATAACCTTCAAAAGTAAATTAATGAAAGCAAATTCAAGTTTGTGTCTGAGCATGCTGAAAGCCTAAAACAAACCCAAACGTTCAAATTTTCCAGGTCCTTGCTAATCTCATTAGAGAGTGCCCTTATGGATCACGAACAGTCCCTCAGCATCAACATGCAGTATGTTACTGTCAATCATTTCAAAGGAAGAATATGAAAGAGTCGAAATTCTTAAAGAATGGGAGAAAGAGTGAAAACACAGTACAGAAGAAGTGGAAAGTAATACAAAAATTGAGATGGAGAAGAACAAGAAATTACAGTGGAAAGCAGCTCATTTTCTCATTAAGAGATAATCAGTATGACACTGAGACATAGAAAAGAAATAAAGGTTGACCTCCTAAGTCTAAAGAGTCGTTTGCTCCCACTGCTATCCAACAGATCTATCATTAATGTAAAAGAAAGATCTCTGCTAGCTAAAGGGAGCATAAAATCTGGAATTTAGTGACTTATTATTGAGAATAATTAAATTACAAATTATCAATGAGGAATCTGACCTTTTCCTCTGAACTGTCAGCTAGCCACAGGCAGACAGACACAATAATGACGGACTGACGAATCAGTAATACAGCAAAAGCCAGGTCTGAACAGGAAAGTCACTTAACAAAGACTTGTTAGGGCAGCAGGTGCGCACACTCCCTGGATTTTGTTGTCTGCAACAAACCATTCAATTTTTGTAGTACAACTGTTGTCTTCTCTGAAGAGATGTGTGCCATCTAGGAGTGCAGGCCTACCAGCACAATGGCAGTAACAGCATTCACTGATACACAGGTAGGTGGGTGCTTCACCTGCAATCTCTCATTACAACATTCCCATCTCAAGTGACCTGCCCAGTAGGAATGGAAGTAACCGGTATCCAGGCAAGGAGGAAAGGATACGCAACGGACAAGGAAGAGGTTTTCAAATTCAGTCAAGAGGGGGATAATGTGATACAGTGAAGCAGCCAGAAAACAAGACTTGATCAATATCCAGCAGAAATATATACACAGAGTGATGCTGTTGCAGCAGTGGATTTCACCTCTTGAAAATTAAGATTTGGACAGTACAGAGTATCAGCAATAATAATTATTAATGATGTTATTACTAATAATAATCAGTAGTCTTATACACTAGTATGACCTAGGACTTCAAAAAACACGTCTGCGTGTTTATATCGGATAACATGCGCACACACCCCCGCAAAAAAGGGAAGATTTCCAACCCTACTGCTGACAAAAATCTTTCAATATTCAAGGCACACCCATTCATCCATTTATCAAAAAACTCTTTTCAAAGAACTTATAAAGGGTTTCATTAGCACCTGAAGAGCTCTTGTTCAACACCAGAAGAAAGCACAAAAGGGATGACATCGTCTGAGATTGTGCAAGCCTCCAAGAAAAATGAAAGACATCCAAAAATAAACATGAACAGCTCCGAGAGGAAGGACAAGAAGGCACAGAAACCCAGTCATTTCACTTCTCCATTTACTGGGGACAACCAGGGATATCCCTATGGCGCAACATCAAACTACAGGAGCATGGGCTGCTGACAGGGATAACGCATCTCATCCTTAATTGCCAATCTGTATTCCAGTGAACGAACAGAACCGCATTAATGACGTTTGCCGTCGTTCAAGATGCACTGACTGAATCCAGTCTCCAGATTCCAAATTCTGTCAGTATCAAAGGTCTTATAATCAAGTTACTGACAACTTTTTCAATGGCCGGCATGCCCAGTTGAGGTACAGTCTGCTTGAGAATGTGTGTCTGTACCATTAGTTCCAACAGGGTAATAAACTCTGCAGTGCTGCAAAGTAAATCTGACACACTTACCTAAAAAGCTTCGAGATTTTAACCGGATAAACTTAGGTTTTGCTTATCCGGGAGCCCAGAGAGAACTTAATTTTCACGTCGATACCCGTGCTCTCTCGCATAAGGGTGCCCACTCCAGCGAACTGCAGGCTAAAACACGTACATGGAAACACTTCTCCACAGGCGACAACAGGTCCCGGCAGCTCACCCCGTAGCCGCGGTCCCGCCTTCCCCCCCTGCCGCTGACCGCGCACAGACCCCTCGGCGACCGCCAAGCGCCGGCGCACGGGCT
>NW_008825429.1:482567-490066 GCF_000699105.1 Pygoscelis adeliae
GCCCCCGCCAAGGCAGCCCGCGCCTCTCCTCTGCCGGAGGTCCGGGCACTCGGTGGCCTGGCGGGGCTGAGGGCGAGCCCGGCCTCCACACGGGCCACACAAAAGAAGCGAGCAGCCTGCCTCTTCAGCTGACTCGCTGCGAACACTTCCAAGCCCCATCTTCACGGAGAACACAGCTCCAAAATCGTTGTACCGCCATAAAGGTGGAAGACCATCTCCCAAAGGCAGCAGCAGCCGTAGCAACAGCTGCTTGAGGGTAAGCAGGGTCCCACATCGCACCCTCCGCAGATTCCAGGCAGTGGCATTGGTCACTGATGGCATTGCTCTTACCGGGCACTGCTAGGCTCATCCTTCGCCTTCTGATCGCACCCGAACTGAAGCCTTCCAAATGCTGTAGACCCATGCCTGTTGAAATGAACAGGCAAGCAGATTATGCTGAAGACTCTCATGCTGTGAATAATACATAGACAAGAAATTATTATTTCTTTATTAAGTGAAAATTGGATGCCACTTTACCCTAGTGGAATTTAATAACGCCTCCCAAACTTACTATTTCATGGAAAAAATGTAAGGATCTGAAACTTCAGAAAGCTTAGCTTTCTGCAATAAAATGATGGACACACGGCCATCGGCTCAAAGGTTTGGCTTCAAACGAGTGAGATCAAAATTAAGATTTCATTAGAAAGCAGGTCTTAGTCAGGACCCAGGGAAAGGATTCACGCAAAGCAGTTAAAAAAAATAATAGTGGAAAGTAAAAAAGACAGAAGAATAAATTATATAAGTTTTCTATTTCTATCTGAAGACCAATTACAGTTAATTTGCAGAATTATGTGAATTATCTTCTTGTCTGTAACGATGCAGGTCTTTTTAAAATCACTGGTAACCAAATCCCAAAGGTATTGGCTTTTGCAGTACACCAGATCACAAACCTAGCCCAAACACACCGAGCCCTTTATGATTCTTTTATCTAGCAAAGGGCAGCTGCATATTCCCTTTTACTTCAGATGAGCTACAGTAAGTACCAGAACTCCCTGAGGATGTGCCAATCAACCACACGCATGCACCAGAAAGGGAATGGCATTAGAGGATAGACTTGCATTTCTTCTCTTTTATCACACCTGTGTATCTGGAGTGGATTTGAACCAGTGGTATTTTTTTCACCCAGATGCCCATGGATCTGGGTGAAATCCACGAAATCCAGTTCATTAAGAAAAATAAAAATGTACAAGAATTGCCATTTTATCATTAACGATGGTTAATATCGAATATCTCAAAACACACAAGATCACTGCAATAGGCACATACGGGAAAACCTGACTCATTAACATCTTACCTTAATTCCTACTTGACATTACTTTATTTCATAATGCATTAGGCTTTATTCTTTCCAAATCAATTTACAGCAAATGCCTTTAACCAGATGCATGTTTTAGAACAAAGTTACTGAATTGCTCCCTCTTAGAATAATGAAGTTAATATCCTTTAGTAAGAGGCACACAGTCCAAAATTTTCACTTAACAGACAAGCAAATTAAAAACTGGTTTCTCTCTCAGTTCATTTCCTAGTTCTTCTCTGGCAGGAACTTATACATCTTCCTTACATCACTTGTTGTCCTGTTTCCTCTTACTCAGTCCATCCTAAGGGAAATAAACACAGTACACACTTTTCAAGAAGAGACCAGTTAGATGCAGATGATAACTTTTGCTTTGAAAGCCTATCAACCACTTCACAGATGACAACACTGTTGAGTCTGCCAGCCCAGTATTTAGTATTTAGCTTTATCTGAAGTCCAGAGCTCCTCAAGCTCCATCAGTAGTTTTACTTCAAAACTGAGTATCGTAAGTATCAATGTTCCAGTATTTAAAGGGTGGATACAAAGAATATGGAGACTCCCTTTTTACAAGGAGTCACATGGAAAAGGCGAGGGGTAATGGGTACAGGTTACTCCTGGGAAGATTCCAATTAGACACGAGGAGATTTTTCACAATGAGAACAATCAGCCATCAGAATAATCTCCCGGGGAAGTGGTGGATTCCCCAACATTGGACACTTTTAAGATGCAGCTGGACAGGGTGCTGGGCCATCTTGTCTAGACTGTGCTTTTGCTAAGAAAGGTTGGACCAGATGATCCTTGAGGTCCCTTCCAACCTGGTATTCTATGATTCTATGAAGTGTCCTCAGAAGTCTGTGGGCAGCATTTTGTGTCAGGTAATACTATGTCTCAGGCAAAAGCTCAGCAAACTTAGTATTCCTTTTTCATCTGTGAGGACTAAGCATTATTTCCATGACTAACCTAGAAACTGGAACCACAAGAAACAGAGTGTAAGCGGTGATGAAGCTAGCCTAAAAAATTTAGTAACTTAGTTCATGAGTTTTTCTGATAACTCTCCTTGAGTCAGACAGCTGGATGAAATGGAACATGACTATTTGTGTAGATTCTGATGCATACACAGCAGTCACTTCAGTCTTACAAAGTTATTTTTATTTAGCAATTGCATCTTCAGCAGTTACTCCATTATTAAGATTCTTCTTAAATAAAAATTCAGCTTTCCATAAAAAAAGCTATAATTAACAAAAGTCACTTTCTCTTTTTCTTCACCTCATTTTCTGAAATGACGTAGAAGGAACAGCACGCTTAGAAGAGCCAGATCCTTCCTCATTTTCATGGAGACGCTTTCTTGTTGTGGTTGGCTAAAAGAAAGATACAGCAGGATGGCTACATGAAATCAGGTAAGACAGAGCCTAACTGTTTTGCTTGCTACAGAATTACAGATGTTGGATAAAGTCTCCTTTCTGTGACCAGAAAAGCAGCATGACTAACAAATGTTTCTCTACGAAGATCTATCGAATGAATTTGATCCTCCTCATATAAGACACTGCCCCCAGCTTTATCTTCCACTACTGTTTAAAATTCTCCTAATGAGCATCTGGTAATGAATGTCACAATAGCATTCTAAACTTTCACTAACATGAGCATTTTTTCTTGAATACTAAACATTCGTGACTTGAATCCATCAAAACATACATGTTCAACAATTTAATTTTAAATATACGAATAATCCTTTAAAGCATAGGAGACACTTTCTATACATTTAAACAGTGTCTTGCCAAAGCACAAAAGTCCATTGCTTCTATTCAGAAGGCAGAGATAATTAGCAGACTGCTACATAGAGAAATGTGCATTTTGGCTGTAAGTTCTCAAAATTAGTTGATTTTCTTATTATGGATTACTTCAAAATCTAGTTTCTCTATGCATCAAGTATTAATCTTCAAATAATCTGTTACACGTACCATTTTTGATGTTTGCGGTGGATTCATATTGGCACGTGTCTGAGCAAGTAGCTGTTGAAATGTATTCTTCATACACTCATCCTGTGAAAAAAAGCAGTAACTCTAAGTAGTATATGGAACATTTAAGGGAAAAGCCTACATTTTGCCTAATGAAATGGATCAGCAATTAAAGAATGAATGAATAAAGGAGAAAAGGCGGTTCCCCCACTTCCCCCCAAATAAACACCTTCCTAATATGGCTTCACCAAGGGCAAGTCTTGCCTGATCAACCTAGTGGCCTTCTATGATGGAGTGACTACATCAGTGGACAAGGGAAGAGCTACGGATGTCATCTGGACTTCTTAAGGCCTTTGACACGGTCCACCACAACATCCTTCTCTCTAAATTGGAGAGGTATGGATCTGATGGATGGACTATTCGATGGGTGAGGAATTGGTTAGATGGTCGCATCCAGAGAGTAGTGGTCAACGGCTCAATATCTGGATGGAGATCAGTGACGAGGGGTGTCCCTCAGGGGTCCATATTGGGACCAGTACTGTTTACTGTCTTCATCAACGACATAGGCAGTGGGCTCGAGTGCACCCACACCAAGTTTGCAGATGACACCAAGCTGAGTGGTGCGGTTGACATGCCTGAGGGATGGGATGCCATTCAGAGGGGCCTGGACAAGCTCAAATGGGCCCATGTGAACCTCATGAGGTTCAACAATGCCAAGTGCAAGGTCCTGCACCTGGGTCACGGCAATCCCTGGTATCAATACAGGCTGGGGGATGAAGGGATTGAGAGCAGCCCTGCCGAGAAGGACTTGGGGGTACCGGTGGATGAAAAACTGAATATCAGCTGGCAATGTGCGCTCGCAGCCCAGAAGGTCAACCGTATCCTGGGCTGCATCAAAAGAAGCATGGCCAGCAGGTCGAGGGAGGTGATTCTCCCCTTCTACTCCGCTCTGGTGAGACCCCACCTGGAGTACTGCATCCAGCAGTGGAGTCCTCAGCACAGGAAAGACATGGACCTGTTGGAGCGGGTCCAGAGGAGGGTCACAAAAATGATCAGGGGGATGGAACACCTCTGCTAAGAGGACAGGCTGAGAGAGTTGGGGTTGTTCAGCCTGGAGAACAGAAGACTCCAGGGAGACCTTATTGCAGCCTTTCAATACTTAAAGGGGGCTTATAAGAAAGATGTGGACAGACTTTTTAATAGGGCCTGTAGCAATAGGATAAGGAGTAATGGTTTTAAACTAAAAGAGGGTAAATTCAGACTAGATATAAGGAAGAAATTTTTTATGCTGAGGGTGGTGAAACACTGGAACAGGTTCCCCAGATTGGTGGTAGATGCCCCATCCCTGGAAGTGTTCAAGGTCAGTTTGGACGGGGCTCTGAGCAACCTGATCTAGTGAAGGATGTTCCTGCTCATTGCACGGGGGGGTGGACTAGATGACCTTTAAAGGTCACTTCCAACCCAAACCATTCTGTGATTCTATGCTTCCGATATGCCCCACAGTAGAATTTTGAGCAGGTGGTTTATATACAGTGCTGGTAAGAAAAAATAGTTCTATTTCATTCTACGAAGAAACAGTTTCCCCTCAATAACTACTTAGCCAATACTAGTCAAGCTAAAACTGAACTTGCAGTGTCATTCAACAAAGTATAACAACATTGAAAGAACAGAACATACAGGCTAGGAGTTTGTGCAGGTAATTCATTAGTCAGCCTTATCAGAAGAGGCCTTATCAGGACTTGTGTCCTGCTTTCACCAAAACAGAGTTAATCACTCTTGAAAAACAAGTATTTTCCTTATAGTCTTACATTCTGTTCTCAGAATGACTTCCCTTTCTAATGGCATATTTTCATTTCCACTAGCTCAGCTTCGTCAGTATCCCAAATTTGGGTAGTTTTCATTACCGCCCCCCCCCACCAAACCTGCTGTACGCAGTAGTAGGTAGAGAAGAACCAGCTAAAACACCCATACCCTAAAAAAAACCAAAAAAACAAAAAAAACAAACCCACACATCAAACTTTCAAACAAAACATTATCTTAAAAAGCATCCCACAATTATCCTGAACATAAGTAAGTCCATAGAACATATTAAAGATTGTAAATTAAAACATTTGGAAAGCAAATATTCAGAATTTGGGCACGCATTTCACTGAAGTTTCCCTTTTGAAAACCCAAACGATTATCAACAAATATTGTATTATTCATAGAGCATGCATATCTCTACAGAAGTTCACTGGATAGTACAGTTCATTCTCTATTTACCCGAAGTGGTAAGCCAGAAGCTGCGATTAGTGGAAGGAAAGTGTCTGGGAGACATGCACTGCGAAAGAAGTGGACTTACTAGTCTCAGTTGTGCATAAACAGGCCTGGCTGCAGAAGCATTAAGAGGAGGGAAGGGCAGCAGAGATCCTTTGTTAAGAGAAGCTAGTTTAGCAGAAAGTCAGGCATGTTTCAAGAGACAAAGCTAGCACGTAACCTCATTCCGGTGCAGCTGCCAGCTACCGGGGTGCTCTTGGTATATGCTGGGCAACCTCAGGGAACAGGAAATCCGTGCGAACAAGACATTTAGTTGACATAGTATACTCCCTGTTTTAAAAACAAAATCTCGTTCTCAATTTCTCCTGCAGGAATTTTATTAGAATGGGTTGCTATGGATTACCTGCAAACCCTAAATCAGACTTCCAAACCTGAAATCAGGTCTTTAAACCTTTCCCAGGACTAAATGAAGTATGCTGCTCACAGTGATTTAATACAGGTCATTTCCTTCGGCTGAGCTTTGAACAGTGACTGTGTTCACCAACTGAACAACTGATCTAGAACCAAAACCAGACATTTATTCTAAATGACTGAAGCTAACAGGTTGTGTAATTTTGTTCCATTATCACAGCAAAGACTGGGAAACTCAAAGAGAAGTGAATGGGACGTTCACTGCTAGAGACAATTAGAAATAAGGATCACTGAACTCCTAAGGATTTCAAACGTTTTAACTGGGTTTTTTGGGTGAAGGCAGGGGAGAGGGTTCTTTTTCTAAGCTATGGAGTATTGCAGTATCTCCTTTTTTGGTTTAAATATGTTCTTAAGCGCTACAAAAAGGCTTTGATGTGTACATCCAGTTTATTTTATATAGAATTGGGACTTGTCTTTCTTTTCCAGTATCACCTGCTTTGACTGTGGCTACATTTGAGTTGATGGGTAAGATAAGATAAATATTTTTCCATTTATATAACAAACACCTGAGTTTTTCTTCAGCATGCAACCAAAATAATCTTGTCCCATTCAAAAGAACCCAGTGACGTTTTCAGAGGCAGAAACAGTAAGTAATTGTTTATATGCCTTTGAAAAATGTTTGATTAAGTACCTGGTAAATACAGGTAAGGCTCTCCACTGAGCAGTACTTAGGTTTAAGCAGCCCACTAAGTTTTAAAGTTTTAGATTTAAGCAAAGAATGGCGTAAACAGCACAGGTATTTAAAAGACTAGTTTGAAAGCACTACTGGTTTAAATAAAGCTGTAGAAATTAAGTTTCATTTGGAGAACATGCTTACTTGTAATGTCTGAAAAATTCCCTAGTGGACCCAAAATCATTAGAGAGGGCTAACAGGCATTAGCTGTACGCATAAAGTATGCGTCTGTTGTGTTTTTTCCATACTAACTTTTAAAGACAATACTTACAGACAACACAAGAGGGAGTGGGGAGCCAGTAACTCCTTCTCACTACTCACAGTAACAGGACTCAAGGAGCTCTTTTGGTGGTAGTATTCAACGTGTGTGATATCTAGAACTGAACATATTGGATGTTGGCCTTCCAAGCAGGCAGTGTACATCACCTATAAACAACTGATACTCTTAGTAACAGCCCATGAAGGGAAACAGTTTAAAGAATGGCATCTGAATGCTAGAGGACATTTGGATTTGCGGATATGACGTTTTTGGAAACTTTTTGTCCTGTCTTCAAAATTAAACATAACAGTAAGAGGTGTCCCTAAAGGGAATATATAATCAAGAAGCTAACAGCTTGAGTTTACATACTGAAATATCTCAAATCCTTAGCTTGTCTAAATCACTGTCATATATTTCCCCTTTCCCATTACGCATACCAGCGATTCTTAAAATCAGTCTACCATGGTTTATCAATAACATTTCCTGCTCAGAATTATAATCTAAATGTAAGAATTTACATCCAATTAACTCACTGTAGAAGTTACACGCAAA
>NW_008825429.1:490098-505396 GCF_000699105.1 Pygoscelis adeliae
ATGCCAGGAAGAATTTTCTGATGCCCAGCAGTATAATTAGGACAAGTTAATGACCTAAAAACAGCCACCCAAATGCATTTTCTGTCTCAGAGTGATACTCCCTTGCTTTCACCCTGTTTCTTATGCTCTTTACCTAAGCATCTGAAACCAGACACTGTTCCCAGTGCGGGAACATGAATAGCATTATGCTCAGCATGAGTAAATAGAACCCGTTGTGTGGCTCAGAGGTAGGCTGGGTGACTTTCTTCAGCCTCCTCAAGCAAAAATATCCAGGAAAGCTCACAGGCCCAGTGGTCACCTCTGGAGTGCCAAAATTAATAAAAGACCACCTAAAGACTACCTCTCACAAACTTAACTAGACTGTAACAGGACACAGGGAAACCATCACCTCCTACTCAGAGGGTTCCCAAACCAGTGACATTTATTCATACTCATCATAGTAAGAACACAGTAGCTCTGGACACTTGCCAGAAACAAACTCTGCAGGATTCTGCACTGCCTGCCCACACAAACAAGATGAGGAAGTGGGACTGTTACAATGCTCAAAGGAGGAGGTCCATCCTATCAGAACCACAATCAGACTTGGTCTCTAAAAAACGCATCTTGATTCTCAGATGTTAAAGAGTTCTGAGAAGAGGTGTCTCAGACAGGATGCAGAAGCTGCTGGCTGTACTGAAAGAAGGTATTCAGCAGAATACTCCATGGGTCTTTTGCAGTCCTCTCTGCAGGGACTAAAAATTTGAAAGCACAGACTAGCTACAGATGCAGACTGGGCTTTGTTTTCTGAGAAAAAATTCCAGAGATCCAGGATTTTCCATTAAATTCAGAGCAGGTCATGGAGGCATACAAAGGGTGTTGAAGCAGCACCAGAGTGTAGAGAGGAGCAGCTTAATACCAGTATCCTTCAACAAAAATAGAGACAGAGAGGCCTGTCAACCTCTGCTGTTGAGCTGGCACCACACCTTCCAGAAGAAGCCAACTGGCTGGTGGGAAAGAATTAGTGACAGAAAAGCTGACATTAAATAGAGCAACAGACTTGCAACTTGCTGAATGGCATGGCACAGAAGCAGAAAGAACTGTACCTATCACTTGTGCTCAACAACTAATCTACAGTGTTGACCCAGGCAGATATTTGCAAGCTCTACCTATTCCCAGTCTTCCTGAGGAGAGACCATGAGGAGCTCATTGTTGGTATTTACCATTAGGACCACTGAATTCTGATTCTCTTAACATCAAAATCAGTTTCATCCTCCTCCCACAGAGAAAACACAGCTGTTTTGATGGAAAGGCCAGAGATGACAGGACTGCAGGAGTTCTGACACACCACTTAGCTAAAGGTGATAGGCTGGAACAGGACCTAGTTCAGCTTGACAGAACTCTTCAGTACTCTACAATGTCTATAAAACATGATCCAGAGTCAAACATCCATGGGATAACTACAGAATAGTTAATGTATGAACTGTGAAATGCCTTCTTCCAGCTGGACAGGTGGATAAATTATAGAATCTGAGTCCTTCTCCCTTACCTGAATACAGGTTACTGGAGATGCATCAACTGTGAGATATTGCAGATTTAGTCTGAAAGAATTACGTTACTTGGCAAGGACCCAAGCTGCTTTGAGCCACCTTTATTATATGACAATGTAATAAAGATCATGAGACCAAGAGAACAAAAAGCTCTTCTACACAAGTTCTTACGGCTGTTGCCAAGGGTCCCAATAGTTAGCAATAAGACACATTCTAGCATGGGTCAGGCTGCATCAGGAGGTAATCAAATTGGTCAAAGCTGAGAAATGCCCTCAGCCTGTGCAGAGAGCATACGAAGTCATGTGAGCTGCAGTGCTGTTCGATAGTTAAGCCACAAAGACGATGCGTTTTTCAGATAATAAAGAGAAAAGGCAACAGACATAAAACTAAGCATAGTGTGGCCACTTTGAAGAAGAGAGGAAGAAGTTATGATTCCTTTTTCTCTCTGGCAGAAGAGTGTGTGACGTGGCAAGGTAAAACCTACATATGGAGACCTCATGACAAGGTGGAGGGCAAAGGAGAAGTCAAATTAAAAGGGAAATCAAGCAAAGATGTCTTTAGGGTGGGAAAAGGCACTGAACAGCATCAGGCAAGGCTACAAGACTACAAATAGCAGCAACAACAGTGGAAAAGGACCATGGAACTGAAGGACCGAGAAAGCATACCATGCTGTAAAAGCAGCAATAGGAAGGGGTAAGAGCTAGTGAAGGCTTTGCCAGGGACAGGGACCAAGAAAATAAACACACTGAAAAACAACAGGGGGTCTAGTTGCCATTGCAAGAGGAAAAGACAAGGAGAACAGGAAAAGAAGAAAATCTGTGTGCTGCAGAGTCAGCATTTGCTTGTTGGGAGAGCAAAGAAGCAACTGTTCTGTGTGCTGCAAGAAAGAGAAGGCTCCATCCCACAAAGGCTTTGACACACAACAGGGTGCTGCAAGATCATCTTGCTTCCAACAGAGAGACATGGAAGCAGTCTGTTCAAGATGCTCACTCTGTTTGGTTTAGAGTTGTCCAACAGGAAAGTGGTGGCTACAGTACCTGGGCTAACATCATCCTACAGGTTGGGATCTGATGGCTCCTCTTCCTACACGTCATTGAAAATGCCAGTAAAACAAACAAATAATTCCTAAACATATGGCCTTTTCTTTCTCTTCTCTTTCTGTTAATAGGCATCACGATCTCTCCAGTCTTACAGCAGCCAGCAGAAACTGTATATCCAGCTGGCAGGCAGGCGGCAGTGCATGCCCATGAGAAGCACCAAATTACAGTTGCTCTTCTGCTGGCTACTGTCAGAGACAACCTATAGACAGGCAGACTTAAGCTCTGACTTAAGATAACAGTTGTTATTCCCATGAAGCTAAAGAATTGAAGCTCTCATTGCCCATCATTGTATCCCTTTTATAGTATTCTCCACAGAAGCAGGATCAGGCACGCGTTACATCTCTGGTGACCAGAGTAGTCAGTGTTCCCCTGCTTCCTTGCAGAAGCAAATTACGCTGTATCAACAAAACCTCGTAACGTTCAGGCTATTGAACTGCCTTTGAATTTACATCAAGAAGTTATCCCCAGGACAACCCAGCTTTGCTGTACTTCAGTTAAGATTCAATTCCTACCTGAAGCCAGGGATGCTCTAAGGCTTCCTCTGTTGTAAGACGTTTGCTTGGATCCACTACTAACAGCTTCTTCACAAGATCCAGAGCTAAGATAATAAAGAGTTGGTTGGCATATGATCAATAAATTCATTACCCGAAGATAAGTTCTGCAATATGCATACACTAAAGCTATGTGCGACAACGTGTCTTACAACACTTCAGAACAACGCCCAAAAATACTGGCGAGGCAGATCACTCTTTTTTTTCCTATGCATAGGGAGGGCTGCAGACTGTAACCATTTTTCCTTCACATGCCCATGATACAACACTTTTCAGTATACCAAAATTACCAGTAGATATACTGAGCATGTCCACAATTTATGTTCTGAGCATGCACAGGAAGTTCAGCACTTTTCTAAAAGCTTCAGTATTAGTGTGGACAAGCAAAGACAGCTTAATTTAGTTTCCTGGTTTACAGTGTCTTGGAAAGCAGATGATCCAGCTGGGAAGATGGGAAAGAAGAGACAAGACATACACATGTATGCTCAACATAATCACATAAACTTCATTTTCTTAGGAAACTGCTTCATAGCCACTGTGAAAAATATGGCATTTATGTCATATTTTATGACTCCAAATCTCCCATAAAGGAATTTTGGCAAGATTTACTTTTCATTGTATCTGATTATCCTGTTATACATACCATTAGGACTATGTATGACCTTAACATAATTTCCATTCCCATATATGTCTGACTTACTATTGAATAAGCTTCAAATAATTCAGGAAGGAGTTATATTTGGTAAGTTTATTAGAAAAAGAATGATCACATCATTTATTGGAAACTCCTCTGCACTGACAAAGGAATATCCAAGGCAAATACTACAATTATTTTGCGCGTATAAAATGTCCTGAAGAAGAAAAGCATGCAGACAGTAGCTATCATTTTAGTTTGCTATGCAAAAACTCAATTAGTTTTGCAGACTGCTTAGCTTAGAGTCGGCCAAACTTGATAGTTGATTCCACAAATGTGGCTGGTATTTTAAGCTCAAAGACTAGCACTATGAAATTACTCTTAACATTTCTCTCTTGGAATTCCTAACTCGTATCCCTTAAATTCCTGGCATTTTTGGTTCAACACTTGAAGAATCTTTGAGCAAGGCAAAGTTTGTAGACCAGCTTGATAAAGTCAGAAGAAAAAGTGAAAAGAAGAAAAATGGATGTGTGTGCCCACAAACTCTATACTTCTGTAGTTAATAAAGCTAAATATTACTAAGAAACCTCTTCAATGAAAATGTATCTACTCTTTCTAATGCTTCATCTTCGAACTTAAAAAAAAAAAACCAACACACATTTTTAAGAGACTACTTTAAAAACTAAACATATGAACATGCAGTGTGTCATACAGCTGAAAGGAAGTTAAAGGAAAACAAAAACAACAAGAAAAGAGCTAGATATTCTGCTACCCACTGTAATGGAGTCATACCCATGCCTGATACATGCTTCCATTCTTTTGAAATGAACGTGTATTCTCCACGAGTGATTTGATCTTTCAGAGATAGCTGAGTATTTTGCTCATTAAATGGTGGATATCCACACAAGCTATATAAAAGAAAACAGGTTAAATAACACAGATTTTGTCATAGCAAATGAAACACTAAAATCACACATTTTAAAGCATCTGCTATCATAGCGTCTTTTACACGTATATAGTTTTAAACACACTTTCACTTCCTAATAAAGATAATGAAGTTGCCAAGTCTCAAGCCATGTATGTCAATGACTGCCCAATGAAGGTAGCATCTACACGATATCTTACCATACAAAAAGAATAACTCCTAAACTCCAGCAGTCCACAGCTCGGCTGTATCCAGCAGTCCCAAGAGAATTTAGAACCTCAGGAGCAAGATACGTGGGAGTACCACATAATGTTTTCATAAGAGAAGTTTCTCCAAGAATCTTGGATTGTCCAAAATCTGTAATCTTGTATTTAAAAATGGTAACACCACATTACATATTAGATTGACTGTACTAGAATATATCATATTGTCAACATACATCAGGAGGTAACATTAAGTTTCTTCCTTCCAAGTCAGTTCCAGTACATGACTATGAACAAAATTTACCCCAAACATTATTAAATATTCAGTAAACAACAACTGAGAACAGGAGAGGAGTAGGGAGAAATATGACAGAGGATCATACTTTACACTAGCAAAAAGTATTCTCAGATTTGGATGTAAATGGACAACCACAGAGTAAAGGAATTGTAGCTTATTAGAAGAGATTACTTGAAAAATAAGCAGTTTAGCATGCAAATCTATTCAACGTTTTATCCGGGGCAGGAGGGGGGCGCCCAACTCTAACCCCCCCAAAACAACAAAAAAACCTGTCACCATACAGCCTGGATATTTGTGGAAATGCTGTCTGTAAGTCAAGAAGTTAGATTTTATTGGGGGGGCAGGGGGGAAGGTGTCGACATTTGAAGTTGTGTACTCAATTAAGTGCTATACAAGCACAACATTTCTCAGTTGTTCTTAGTAAGTGTATGCGTTGAAATATCCACAAAAGTAAAATAAAAATTATGAAAAAACACCTCAATGTTTTAAGTTACTTCATAGTTTGCACAACTAATTCCATAATTTTTTTTTGCTATGTTTAACTAAATATTGAGAAGAATGGGAAGGAATACTCCCAAATTTCTAAACGAACAAGAAGAAATATAAGTTTCCTTACCTTTATAAGACATGTCTCTTCAGAAGATGAAAGTAGCACATTCTCTGGCTTTAGATCTCGGTGTATAATTCCATTGTCATGAAGATACTAGATATATACAGATACACAATCAAAGAAAACCAGACTATTAACTTCTTTTAAACATAAGCTTTCCAATTTTTCATATAGCAATGGCAGGATAACTGAAATGGTTGTGTAAGAGGCATGCAAGCGTTTAAAGCTACACAGCTTATGACTCTCTCTTCTTAAAAAACAAAACCAAACCACCATTATGCTTCAAATGTCAAATCTCAATGCAAGCACAGTACGTAGACCTGGCAAGGTGCTCCATTCTTCCCATTCACTGGAAAGCTATACTTCTTTCTTCATCTCAGCAAAAGCAACAGAACTAAGGAAGACCAAAGTTCTATGTTGCCTTTGTAGGAATTCTGGTTTTCCATCTCTCTCTGCTTTCTTTTAGTCATTATTATTGTATGATCATACCCTCTTAAATACAAGTCCACGTTTCAGTTTGCAAAGACAGTTAAGTTCACCATGCCACAACAGTCCTCACACTGGTAAGTACTAGTAGACAGATTTGAAAAACACCTCCGTCGTCAAAGAGCTGGAGGCTGAAAAAGGGTTCAAAAACCTGGTGATATAACTAGGAAAACTGAGTAAGGAGGAGATACAAGATCAACGTCAGGTTAAATATACAAAGGATTTTGAAAAAGTTACTTCCTTGAGGCAAGTGTAGAATTGTTCCCTTATCTGTAGTTCTGAAGTCTACGTGCAAGTCTACTATCCAGTTTTCTACTGGCTCCAAATCTGAGAAGAGACTTCTAGCTTCATTAGGAGAACGTTTGACAGCAAGCAAGAATCAAAGTTCAGTCATAAATGACTGATATATTAAGATACAATGAAGTCTGTGTTAAAACTAGGAACAACGTTGATTCTAACTAGTAGTACAAAATATGTACTAGAGATGTCTTCACATTTACACTGAAGGGAAGCTTTTCTTTATTATATCTGAAGACATAGTATCGTTATGAAGTAGAAAGTAATGACACCACTTTTATTATATGAGCAGCTGTCCCAAAAATGAGAATTGGGGAAAAATACAATAGTTTACTCACTAATGAGGAAAATAATTCTAGGTTTATTATTTATTAATACCTACCACAGAACAACTATTAAGTTTCTATTTTTGGCAGTTGCAAGATATTAAAATTGAGTCAAAAGAAAAAAGGAAAATAATTGATCTGAAAGCATATTCAGGTCTAGACAATTAAGTTTGATGTAGAAAACAATCTTGCAGAACTTACTAATGCTTACCACCTCATGAATTTAGAAGAAATTTATGTAAGAACTCAATATTCAGTATCTGAGATCTATTACAGTGGTCTTAACCTGTTGTCTGCTGAACTGAAATGCTTATTCAGGAGTGCAGAGTAAAGCATCTGATCACTAATTTTTTCAAAGGCTACTACACTGATGACTCTTTGCCCACACACTACTAAAAGTCTCTCAGGATAATCCCGCCAGCAATGAGCACAGCCTGTATTATTACTTTAATCCCTGCTTTTAATAAGTAAGAGTGTTTGAATGTTCTTTGGCTGCACTGAGGTAAAGAATCTTATTAAACCAACTTAAGAGCGCTGTGCTGATTGCTTGCACAGGTTTCAGAAGTGACAAATGACAGAAAAATTCATCTGACTGACGTTCATATGCATAACCATATTTTTCGTGGTAGAATTCATTATTATGTACCTTTACGGCCAGTAGCATCTGATAAAAATACAACTTGCAGGTAGCTTCTTCCATCTTGATTGGCCTTGACACTCTGTCATACAATTCTCCTCCTTCCATCCTAAAACAAATGCAGGTAACAAGTCAATATATTACTTCCAAAAGATTCATCTCATTAGACAAGACTGAGACCAAAACATTTGGCTATTTTGGCTATAGAGAAGAAATGTATTTCTGAAAATGAGCGAGCAATGTCCCAAACACAGCACACACACTGCTGAATTAGGCCTAATCTCCTGAGCCTTCACTGGGAGTTGTTACAAGTTTTTTTTGATCAGCCTCCTCTTACAAGCTCAAAATCAAAAAAATAGCAGCAATCCTCAACAGCAGCATAACGGGGAACTATCCAGGCACTAAGTGCCTTCAAAGCGTTGAGGGATTACTCTCCTGGCTATCCTAGTTCCTAATTTTACAGAGGTTTCAGAGAACAGTGGGGGCCAGCAAAAGAAAAAAAAAAAAAAAAAACCAACACAACAAACAAACAAAACCCAAGTTCAGAACTATACACACTCTTTGTGGCTATGAAAAACATCTCATTTTATGCATTTAGTTTCAAATAAGTTACTTACAGTTCCAAAACAATGTAGTAATCCTCTGCTTCAAAGAAGTTTTTGATCTTGATTAAGCAAGGCTAATAAAAAAGGCAACACAAATGGACACACACAAAAAAAGCAGAATCATTTGTAAAAACTAACATTATCAACAGTTTATCATCCTAAAGTTCCTATTTCAGTATGATTTCAACCATGCCAGTTAAACACAACTGACTAGCGCCCCAGGCTTTGGCAAACGCTTAATATTCAAGTGTGTTGTCTTCTCCCCCGTACCTCCACACTCAAAAACATTCAACTCTTGCGGTGACTACAGCTCAACAAGTATCCTTATTTTTTCCAGTTGTGAGTTATCATATCCTCAATATTTTCTTTATATGCAACAGTACATTGGGAAGCAAGGGAAAGTTCATTAAGCTATGCAAACTTTCTGCTTAATGAAAGTAAAAGAAATGCCTTTTGCGGGGCGGGGGGACATGCAGGGGGAAGAGGGGATAAGAATTCAAAAAATTGCCAGTGGAATCTAATCTTTATATTTGGTTATCTGGCAGTATTTAGAAAAACACGCATCAAGGAAAGATTTCTACAACAGCGGTTCGGGTTGAAACTTCTCCTGCGAAGTTTCTTCTCAAATTTACATCTCAGTTATTCAAGGTTTTAAAACCTCAAATCTGTAAAGACATAGTATACTTAAAAGAAGAAAAAAGAAGTGTTCGACAGACTTATTTACAAGAAAAATTATATGCATCCTTTAACATATTTTCTAAACAGATAAAATTGATCTTTAGTTACTACACTAAGGTCAGGGAACTACAGAAGTAGTAGGCAGCAAAAAGGAATAAAAATGTACAGTAACACTCACATGATCTATTTTCTTCAAAATTTCAATTTCTGTATTGATATTAAAAGTCGGGTTCTATTAAAAGAATCAAATACATATTGGGTAAGACAGTGCTGTTCTGGAATAAGACACATCAGAAACAAGAGACAGTACCAGAAAAGCCATCGTTTCACGTCTCTTGCTACTTTAAGTGACCATAACATATAATCTTTTTCCATAAACTGATCAGGCACCTTCAGTGAATTAAATGAACAGTCTGCTCTCACTAGGTGTAGCAAGATATTGCTCCAGACATGTCATTTCACTGCAGGTTAGAAATCTCCACCTAATTTCCAAACTAAAACAAAAAAAAAAAAAAAAAAAATCTTGGCGAATATATATCGGTATTGTCCTTTAAACAGCTTTCCTCCTTCCAAGATTATTTCCATATGGGCTAACCGTAAAATTAAATGCTATTCTCTCCTAACCTTTATTTTGCAAGATAACAAACAGATTCTTTTAATCTGTGGCTTAGGCTCAACTCATGAAATCAACCCAGCAGGTTTTTTTATTGCTCTTCTTCCAATCCAAATCAATCATCTTTGAACACACACAATCAAATCCATATACAACATTCCAGATGCAGTCCTATCTCTGTTTTGTACAATGGCATTTCTTAATAATTATAATTCATAACAGCATTTCTTAATCTTTATTAGAAATGTTCCAAAATTGCATTTTGCAATTTTCAATCCCATTGATGTCACATATTCCTCTGCAAATAATTATATCTACCCCCTCCTCTGAACTAGGAAAAGTGTAGATTATAGCAGAAATCATCACTGATCTTGAAGTACAGGATCTTGCACTATTAAACTTTATCTGATTTCTATTACTCCAGCATGCAAAAGTATCAGTTCTTCATACATGACACTGCAATCTTCCTTTCCCGACAACAGAGACTTTGGGTCAGTGCCAAAGAGTTGAATTAGTATATTCCCACTTTTTGTGCCATGATCTCTAAATGTAGTAATACGGAAGACTAATCTCAAGACAAATACTGAAAACTTCCACTAGTAACTAATTCCGCTCCCACTGAAGCCTCTTGGCATCCTTTCCTCAGCCAGCTACCTTTCCACCTTAGAATTTTTTTCTTTACAAAACAAGTAATAGTTTCCTATACAGTACCCGATGAAATACTTTGTCAGTTTGAACAGATTCTGTATGTTGTATCTATGCTCTGAAGTCCATTTTCTCATCAAAGAAATTAAGGTTAATCCAACTTGATCTATCGTTAGTAAATCCACAGCAGCACAACTTACATAACTCCTCCTTCCATGCACTTTTGCCTCTAACTGCATTTTTCTTCCAAGTTTATCCTATACCCTTATATAAAATTAAAGTTAGAGTCATAGATAGGAAGTTGCTGGGATCTCTTTCTCAAGTTGGAGTAAAGCCACTTGGCTTGTTCTTCTCCTTCAAATTCAGGCTTCTGCTACAAGACTAGCCACATGAAAAGCCCTTCCCAAAAGGCTTCATATGATTTTTTTAAAAAGTATTGTGATGGAGAATACAACAAAATTAGCAGAGTTTAAGTTTTTGGTCAGACTCTGTTGGTTAAGATGTGCCCATCTGATGCGTTTTAGGAGATAAACCCCACAAGACTCCCCACCACCCTTTGTATATACCACATTAACAAACAGTCCTAAATTATGAACATAATGAAATTGGTCAAAGAATAAAAGCAAGCATTGTCTACAGAATTCTGTAGATCCTGTAAGATCAAAAGGCATTTTGAAATTACATACAGAAGACATTAAGTGAGAAAATCCTCTTTAGTTGAAGAGAGCTGGGGAGTCAGAGAGGTTACCAAATATTGCAGGACTACTGCAAGATGGCCAAAAGACAGACAGACAAACAAAAATACTTACTGCCTCTCTAATACCACTTGCCATAAACTTCCGTTTATTGATTATCTTTACCGCAACTTTGTTACAAGTGCTCTTCTCAAATGCTAGTTTCACTTCTCCACAGGCACCACTAACATAAAAGCACAGCTATGTTAATGCTTACAAATAGTTTTCAAAAATCTGCATAGCAAGTATAGACAAATGAAATGAAAGCACTGGATTACACGCTATTTGAGGCTGCTGCGTTCTAACTTTCTGAATATGGCACGTTGTCAAAACTTTCTCAGAAAGCATTCAATAGTTAGGAAGTCTATCTAAATAGCAAGTGATGTCAAGGGCCACCCATTCAAAAATGCAGGAGTAAATATGTAAAGCAACTAATCTGTTTGCACAAGGGGTACCAGTGAATATCAAGGACAAGCTCTGTCAGCATTTCCATCACACAAACGCATTTAAGAGAAGAGAACCTAGTGAAGAGTTCTCTCAACACTGGACTGCACAAATCTGAAGAATAGGTATGACAACACTTCTATTTTTACTAAGTAGCAATTATACTACAGAAAGAAATCTTTGTATTTTGCACTGGGATTTGTTTCCACTTAACCATTCTCCTCCAAATTCTTCACTGACCATCTTTTTCCAAACGATACAAAAATAGCCTCCATTTCAGATAGCCTCTCTCCTTTTTCCTGAAAACAGTTCTTTTCCCTTTCTGTCTGTAGGCCTCAACAGTGATGTTGTAGAAAGCTATATTCCGACATAAAGCTCCTCCTTCTGCTTCCAGTAACTGAGTAAATTAATATACAAAATTTAAAAACTTGTTATTCTCTTCTAGAGGAAAAAAACCCTGTGTTTCACAATTAATGGTAGGTTACGAAACCCAAGCCAAGGATAGCAATAAAGCCAAAATTCCTGTTTAAGCTGTTGTAAAGAACAGGTTTACTCGGGTGTTATCATTCTTTCTTTTCTTTCTTTTTTTCTTTTTTTTTTTTTTTTTTTAAAAACAGCAGCTCAAGTAACACTGGTAATAATTCCAGCACAAGGTACTGAAAACGGTAACAAAATTAACGCTTAATACTGTGGAAAGAAGGATGCTTACCTTCCCAAAGTCTTTGACATGATATATTTCTCTCTGAATTCTCGAGGAAACACCAACTGATCATCCACCATAAGATCAGAAAATACAAACACTAGGAAGATGAGTGGAGATCATTTTCCTGTTATTAATTTTAAAATTTTGTTATAACAAACAACTATGTTTCCTGAGCTTTTATAGTCAACAACATAACTGAGAAAGTGCTGCCTGCTAGAAGAAAAACATAAATATATTAAAAAGTTAATTGATGCTATAAATGACATCAGCTATGGGTCAGCAAGGTGATCTTATTACTGAAAAATGACATCTTTGGTATTAACTTCACAACAGCGCTTAATCAATTAACACTACGTATAAGGACAAAATAGGCAAGAATTTCAATGTCACAGTAGGGAACAAAGAGAAGTGACAATCAGGAAGACAGCATCTTAGTGGAAAAGCAAAGACAAAGAAACAACCCCCCAGCCCTGCTAATTTTACGCGGGTTTTTTAATTATTTATGCAGCATCTGGCAAGTACCTGGGTTTTCTTCAACTTTCCTTGAATAGAGTTTCCCCTGTTCCCACCACCACATGCACAGCTACTGTGTTTCAGTAGCACAAAGTGTTTCAAAAATAGGAAAACAACTATAAAACTTTATACTCTAGTAAGGTGGTTCCTGATGCAGCTTCATTTAAATTTTCTTTTTTCAGTTTTTTTTCTACGGTTGAGGTGGATACGGATAGTTTTTATGCGAGTACTACAACATCAATTCATAGCTGTATTTTAACAGCACTCATGAAGAAGCTCAGCTTGCAAGAGACATACTCAAATCAATGCAGAAACAACCTCTTGGTCAACACACGAAGAACCTATTTATGGTATAGTACATTTTACCCTTATTAGCCTGTATAGACAGTGCAATTTCAGAGTTGTGAGTCAGTGGAAGTCTCTTTCCTTTTCCAATGAGCTCTCTATTAACAAAAGTTCCATTTGCGCTGTGGTCTTCAATGTAGGCAACATAGGAATTTTTTGGACCCATTTCCTTAAAGAGAAAAAAAAATGGGAAAGATAACAGTAGGGAAAAAATGACTTTACTGTAAAGGCATGGCAGACTAGAAATTTACTATTGTTGGCTCAGGAAATCAGATTACTGAGGTTATTTGATAAAGCGGGTTAATGGAGCGTTGCCAAGAGTCTTGTTAAAGGAGTCAACACTGAAGGTACTTAAACTTTGATTTCTTTAGGATCCGCCCCCGCCAAAGTCAATCTTTTTCAGTTATGCCAAAACAGAAAAAGACAGTTAACCTTTTTAGCACCTACCCTGAAAATTCGGAAATGCTTCTTGCTATAGTTTTGGTAGAAGCCAGTCTCAGACAATCCTAGCTTAGAAAAACTATAATCACAGCTTTTGTCTCTTCCAAACCAATATTCATCATTCACGCAGTCTGTAGAGGAGGGGGAAGTAAAGCAGAGAGAGAACACAAAAATTGCAGGAAGTTATTAACTATGGCACTACAGAATGATGCCAGGTGGTAGCAAGCAGGATAACAAAGACAAGATTCTTCCTACACAATCGAGTTTATGTGTCTTAATTCAGACAAAGCACCATGCACTGTCAACACCTTGTACAATATTTTAATAATTTTACCCTTTTAGTAATAGTAGAGTTTTCAGTTCACTTTCAGCAATACAGAGACTCATACGATACATAAACAAAATAAATTATGAAATGGAAAAATGAAGCAAGTAACAAAGAACATGAATACCCCAGAATTCCTCTAAGTCGGTGGAAGCTGTGTATCTGGGTATTCAGCGTAAATGCTGGGACGTAGTACGGGATAGATTATTGCACAAGTTGCAAGCTTGTACTTAAATTTGCTTGTACTCAATTTGAAAATGAAGACACTGCTTTCTACCAAGCTGCTCAAATCTGTTCTGAGGTACTACAAATGAGCCATGAGGCTTATTACAATATGCACATACCACAATTGCTGAAACCTTTTCCAAGTGCAAAGAGTCGACCCCAAGGCTGAGGAACAAGCTCTTCAGATTCCTGGTCCTCGGAGATCGATGGAAGCTCCTGAGTGGGAACAGTGTCCAAAGAACTGAGGGTCCCAGAACTTGAGGAAGACTGACTAGTACTCTGTGACCCACTGGAAGAGGAACTGGTACCACCCTGTGACTGCTGGGCACCTTGAGACTGCTGCGCTTGACTTCCAGTCTCTCGAGACATGTTGGCTTCAAAGAGAATGTTAAAAAAAAACAGTTACTGCAGCAAAGTAAAACTGACAAACACTCACACACCATACTATTAATAGCCAAGTCTATTCTCAGTCTTCAAATAAGTCAAACTTTCAACCAAAGTGTGCATGTGTGGATTATATGTAAATCCCCAGGAATTTTGCAAACCATGATGTTTTTCCTTTTAATAAAAGGATGTGGTGCTCCCCCTACTGGTTCTGAAACGACAGTTACATCTTATTCCCGGATTTTTACTTGAGCTCTTCAGGGCTCACACTTTATTTCACAAACGTGTGCGCAGCCCTCTCTGACAAAGCATCCCCACACAAAGCAGGAACTGTTGCAGCTCCCCAAACACAAAGGGAAAAACTGAAAAAGGAAAAATAAGAACTATAAAATGAAGTACGTTTTCTTGACGCTGAAAGCACCCAACAGATTTATCACGCAGCAAGCCAATTTGGTGTTTTGGCTGAATATTCCTTTAATATAGGTTATAACTCACGGATTTTCACATATCTCTTCCACGCAGCTTCTATTCAGCAATTTTATTTACGAAATCGCCACACCTATACATAATTAATGTACAAAACTCTGCCAGACCCAAAGATACGCACCACACCCCTAGCACCTGCTGTCAAAGACAGCAGCAAGACAAGGCAACAAACGGCATGGACCTGCCCTGTTAAGACAGGGGAGTTTACAGCCGTATCGTGCTGTCCTCCCCACTTAAGAAAAAAACAACCCACTGGCCACCTCATCTTCAGCTGTCTTTCTCCAACAGCATCTGTGTCCATCGTGCCCAGGGGCTACTATAACGTCCGTGAGCCTTCCCAGGGCCGCTGCCGTCCCTCGGGGCCACCTGCGCTCACCTGTCTGCTTGCCGTCTCGGTGTGCCGGCGTATCTTGCTCTTTAAGCTGGTTGCCATCCAGCTCAGTGTATAATCCGGACTAATTCAAATCTCCCTACCGGTTTGCTGCTTTTCGTTATTAGCCATAAAAAAGCAACAGTGCCCTAGTTACTTTCTGCGTCGCTTTTTGCCCCCAGAGGCGCTCAGAA
>NW_008825429.1:506897-512802 GCF_000699105.1 Pygoscelis adeliae
CGGCCCTGCGAAGGAGAGCGCCGGGAGCCCGCCGCCCTCCCGTTCGGGGATTACAGGGACTCCCCGTGTTTTGTTCCGTGATGCTTGGAGGAGGCTTCTACTCCCGGATTTGCGGCGGAGGATGGCGATGAGGGGCTGAGGGGCTGCTGTGGTTCTTGAGATCTTAGTTGCGCGAGATGACACAGTTTACAAGTCCAGACAGCCGCCTCCCTGCCCCTCGTATCGCTGTTAAAACTCAACTTTCCGTTTTACGCACACCCGGTGTCGTGGGAACACTATTTCTCCGCAGGTAACAAAGTGTAATGTGTTTTGCCACTTGCTATTACCCTGCTACTGTTATTTCTCGTCCATTCGCAGAAAGAACAGTACTACTCTGAGCAACACTCTTCCTTGATTAACAAGGCCTACCAAACGCTCCTGAACCCTTTGAGCCGTGGCCTCTATCTAGTAAGGTGTCCGTTACGTATCTTATCAATACTCCTATAACTAATCACAGGTGGTAACGTAATGAATCAGACCTTTGACTCCATCATCAACATGCTGATTTGTGTTCCTCTGAAGAAGAGGATTACGAGGGGTTGAAGGCAGACCAAAAACAAGCTTCTGAAAATTAATCAGCTTTTCCACCGTTTTCTTTAACCTTTTACTGATTAGTGCCATCTCGTTTGCTGCCCGTGCTATGCTGATTTGTTTCCTGCATCACACGTTGTGTTTGGCCACGGCTGTTCCTTTGAAATTTCAGTCTGGCCCTTGGCAGCCCTTGTCACCTTTTTTTGCTTTGGTCAACTGCTGATTTTTATGGTCTACCTACGGAGTTAGTTTTAAGACTGACTCTGTTAATGCACAGTTCATGGAATAAACCGGAAGTTTATCAGATACGGATCGGAGGGAGCCCTACTAAAAGATTTAACATTCAAGAAAATAATTCACATTGAAATAGATGCAAGAATGTGTATTTCCAAATTGCCATTTTCTTCACCAGCTGGAGCTGAATGGAGTAAAGCCGGCACAAGAGACAGACTGTGATGGAGACTCAGTGTTTCTCAGGGAAATCATGGAAATTAATGAGAAATTAGCAGAGCCTAAAAATGAGGATATCCTTGAAGAAATTGAAACTTTAATTAAAGGTAGGTTATGATTTGAGGGGTTTGTACAGAACTAATTTACTGTATCTTGTATAACAGGAGAGTCTCTCTGAAGGCTTTTTCAGTCTTTCTTTTAGTATTTCTAATTTGCATTAGTCTTGAACTGACTCACTGCAAGAGCTTCCCCCCCCCCCAAATGTTGTCTTTACCAATTTATACCACCTGAACATCAAATTGGCTTGAGAAAAATTTGTATAACAGTACCTGTTCTAATGGCAAAATAGGTGTGTGTGTATATATATATTGACTATAAAAAGGAACTTCTTATTCAACCTTCAGCAGATCAGGGCAAGTAGACTGTTCTAAAAGAAAGAACTACTCAAAATAAAGTTTAATGAAATGCTTGACTGACCACGTTAAATAACTTCTTCATTTATACAGACATTGTATTTGTTTCACCTTCTTCAACTTAGCAACCATTATATTAAGTGGTTATTATCCTTACACAAGCAACTTTCTTGTTTATGTTGTTGGTGATACCCAAAACATTGAGTTTATTGGTATATTTAATTCTTTGCAATTAAGAGTAGCGTGCCAAAAGCAGTTAGAGTAACTAGAATAAAAACTAAGTAGAACAGAAGAAAATTAACTGTAGCAGGGTAAACTGATACACCAAAAGTAAGTTAGATTTCTGGGAAGTTAGTGACCGTTGATTTGCATTGGAATTGCTGTCTGTAAACCTAAATCAAGAAATATATGTTTGAAATTATAATATTAAAAAAAAATTGACAGCAATATTAGGGAAAGCTCTCTTAGCTCCCAAAAGACTATGAGACTAGTAATTAAGTTTCCCACCACAATCAGAATGCAGTGATATTAAATGTACCAAGTACGTAACAAAATGTGAATGAAATAATTTGTTTTACAGTTAAACAAGAAGAACTGACCAAAGAGGTGACTGCAGCTTTTGAAAGAGGTAGCTATTTCTGTGAAGTATTTAGCTACCATAGATAGCAGTTATAAATGCTTAAAACCCCCCTGTTATTGCCAAATATTTCCTGAACTACAGAACAGAAATACTGCAAAAATAACTGTTCTTTCTTTGGTATTTAGAATAAATACTTCTAAGCTGAGCTTTCTGCTGATTCAGGACCTCACATTAAATTAAAAAAAAAAATCCAATACAAAAGTTCCAGTTAATTCAATTTACATCAAAATGATCACTTCAAGTGGGAATGCAGATGCTAAGAATTTTTTATATGTTTGTTTCCCAGAATACTGGGAAGGACAGACTCTTTCTTAATCAAACTTACCACCTGTTCTGAGGTTTCAAACTTGAATTTGGGAGATCTTGCTCTGCAGACCTGACGCTGTCAACAGAGTAGCGGGTGCCGTTCTTTGCAGTGAACGTCAAGACAGGAACAATTCTGCTGCTTACCACTGAAGCTGTATGGCAAGACAAGACCTGATGCCCCATTTAGCCTCAGGTTTGAGGGACTTCCTGTGCAATAATCAACATAACTTTATTCCACAACCAGTTGACAGGCAGGAGCTTGAACCATTCCAGACTAGCTTCTTACTCTGGGAAGAAACCTTTACATTTCTCTCCTGGGTCTTGGAATGCTTTTATTGTTAGCTTTATGTCGTAGTGTGTTGTAATTGTAAAATATCAAACGCAAAGTAGTGCTGGCTAGGCCTGCAGGTGAAGAATTATATCCTCATAATCTGTTGCTCTTCGTACTAGGAGAGTTAAGGATTGTGTTGCATCTGTCCTTGTCAGTAGGTGATAAACCACCTTTCCCCTCCAATTGTTTAATTACGGAGAAACTGTTTCAATATCAGTTGTGGAATTGACACTATCCGTACTGGAGTCCTACAAACCTTTTGCATTTTTCAGTGATGGCCGTTGGTCTAATTACATACATTAAAAAAAAAAAGTAGTTTGTTTTGTCTATATACTTGAAATTCCCCAAGTGGCTACATCAATACTATAGCCACTTCACAGAAAAGTCATTAAAGGGTATTCATGCCACATTTCTTTTCTAGATTGTACATTTTCACATGTTTTGTGGAACATCTCAATTGAAGTGTTCCAAAACCATCCACGATGAAAATAATAGGCAACGTGGTTTTAATAGTGTATGGGTCCTTACAACTTGGGTACTGAAACAGGTGCTGTCATTGAAATCTTGAGATTCATTTTGAAAATGAAAATTCAGCCCTCCCTCTCTAAACTAGTAATGTTTTATTTCATTTCAGATGATCTTCAAGAAGCTAAGAAACTTCTAGCCAAAATGAAATACTTTGCAAACTTAGAGGATAAACTAAAGAACAAGAAGATCCCTTCCTGATACTGCCTCCTTCACCATTAAGAGTTAATGTTATTTTCAATTAAACAGCTGATTTAGTTACCAAAATCAGAAGAATGGTGTTTGCTTCCTACGTTTTCATTAAAAGCTTTAATTCTGAGAGAAGGAAGATAAACGTAAAAGAGATCCAGTGCTTACTGTAGCACTTATTAAGTAACAGATGGAATCGGGAAGTGCTTACAACCAGAAAAAGTTGTAATAAGTAAAGTAGGACTACTGTCCTAGCAGTTACAGGTATGGAGAGGAGTATCAGAGAGGCACACAAACACCGTATGCTATTAAGATTTCTTACTTTTTGACTACTAAAATACGAAGAATTTATTTGAAGTTGAGAAAGGGTCCTGGATAAAATGTTGGCGATTACGCAGAAAGCTCACTCAAAAGGTCCTTCAAGCTCTCTGTAGTCTCCTTGTGTGTGTTCTAGCAGACCACCTTGAAAAATCTTTAAAGGTGAAATGTATTTAATTCCTATCATCTGTCCTCTCTGCTACTTAGTGCTTTTTGTGATGTTGATCTCAGTCTGCCGGGAACTGACCTTCAAAACTAGAAGAGGTTCTATACCCTGTTGCACAGTTTAAAATGTTAAGATGCTACGTTAGGGCAAACAAATAAACCCAAACTCAAAATCCAGAAACTGTTTTTATTAGTACCCTTTTAGGAAACAAGTCTTTCTAATAAACTTTATTACAAATAACAGTAATTCAGATAGGTGCTGTACTGTCTTTGTACAGTTACAGTAGTAGGACTAGATGAGGAATGTCCTTAAATCTTTCAAAGAAGTTATTTAAGTGAAAAATGGCAACTAAATACCCCAATTTATATATAAACTAGAATATTTCAAATATTGATTTCTCAGTAGGTCAGTTCTTGTTCGGGTTTTAACGCCTCGGAATATTTTATTCAGTAAAGCAATAACATATGCTTGATTACCCGAACCTGAAGGGGCTTAGAAATGAAAGAAGAGCTACTGAATTATTAGAAGAAATCTGCCGGGGGGAGGAATTCATTGAACACCCTCTCCTGGCATTTCTGCATCCCTACAACATCAAGTTGTATCTAAACATTGAGTCTTCTATGTATAATATAATACGGTTTTAATAGCATTTCAGAAAGATTAACTTGCCTTTAATTAAACTTCCTCTAAATATACAGGAAGATTTAATAAGCTACTTGTTCATGGTATTACACTGCTAATTTAGAAGACACTTCATAATTCTCATTTAAGTTCTGTTACAGCTGTGAAATTACACAGAATTTTTTTAAAATTCATCATGGAGTTGTCCTCTTTCATAAAGCTCTGTTTCCTTTTTTTTGGTATTTCTTCCAAAATTAAGCTTGTGAAATTCCTTTTTGATTTCTAGGAAAGATTTGTTTTTTGTCTCAGGAATTACGAGGAAGATGAAAGCAGCAACTAAGGAGCACTCCAATAAGAACACCAGAAAACAATACTGCTTCAGTCCATTCTGAAAATAAAATGTATTTGATTGCAACATATTTCAAGTATGGGTGAAATACCATACCAACAGTGGATTTGGGGAAATAAAAAGCTTTTTATTCCCACTCACACCTAACATTGCTGCTCAGGTATTTTTAATAAAAAGTTGTTCAACCTATCCTTACTTTACATGTAGTTTTTTTTTTTTTTTTTAGATAAAAGACTACGAAGTGCTGTGCAATACACTTGGTAGTCTTATTTTAAAAAAAAAGATAAACCATTTAAACACAAACTAAACAATTCACAATGTAATGACAAGTCAGCATTTGCTACTTAGCCATCTCATATTTTAAGATTATATGATTTCTCTTTTTCTGAATGTTTATTAATATTTTTCAATGCTATACATTAAAAACCCCCAACTATCTTATTGAGAAGCAGAGTTCAACCAAGAAGAAAGCACTGTCAAATCAAGATACCCTGCTGCGTGCTGTTCCTGCACGTTTTCCTCTCAAGAATAAGTGCTAAAACTGAAAATACAAAGCTAGAAATGAAAGCCTACGTTGTTTTTCCTAATAATCTTCCTGATCACGGAACCCTCTGTATGTAAGTGTAGTGAGCTCTCAGACAAGATGTGAACCACTAGCCCCAGGTACTACTTCTACTTTACTTTGACATAAAAGCACAAGGCACTATTAAGAAATGTGTTATTTGAATCTCAGTATCTGATTAAGTTTTTCTAGTTTTGATACCTTCTCCATTTTTTTAATCTGAACATGAAAATTACCCCCATGCATTCCTTTTAATTTTCATTTATCGTGTTTTATTATTTTTTGTTAGTATCTAAAAAATATTTGAAGAGGGACTGAATCTAGTTATACTCAGTCGAGGGGTGGGGTGCATCCTATGTTTAAGTGTTACTGTATAAGAAAAAGCGATTTGATGGAACCCGAGAGAAGATGAAATGGGAGGTGAGGCAATTAGGAAAATGTGTTATGCTTACTTACCACTATGAA
>NW_008825429.1:512828-514027 GCF_000699105.1 Pygoscelis adeliae
TCCAACTAACAGTCCCTCCTATCATGTAAGCAGCAGGACGTGAAGACTGTATAAATAATTCAGCTGTCAGGGTATTTGTTATGCCACCTGAGGGAATGAGTTCCAGAAACAGAACAGGTTATTATGCTAAATGTCCATCTGCGGTATTTCCAATGCTGGAAAAATTGAGTTGCTCAGTTTCAGGCTATGGGAGACTAAGCTGTTCTGATGAGACGGGCTCACTTGCGTTCCTTAGCCAGAGCATCAGCAGCCTTACAGTAAATACTTACTGCCTGGCTTACACAGCAGAGCTGCTGACATTCCCCCCCCCGCCCCAGACACACATTTCGCCACTTTAAAACATTCATTACTGCGTAATACCTGGTCCCAACCCAAAGCTCAAGATGAAGGCAAATACAGATGTCATGCTCACATAAGGCACCCATGAGTACAGTTCCTGGAACAGAAGAGAATGAGAAGGTTTAGTTCGGATTTTGATAATCCAGTTTTAAAGTTTGGGTTAACAGTTACATTTGCTTTTGCTATCTATGCAACTAAGACCAACAGTCAGTCACGGCTGTCTACAGCTAATTTATTTAACAGTACTGCTTCAGAGAAATTAAATATTGTTCATTTAATAATTTCCACTAAATGTAGTAGTACTTCTGTCAAGATTTATGATCGGTCCTCCAAGGCTAAAAATATACATCGATATTGAATATAACAATTATGTGTTTAGCATTTTGTGAGTGTTTACTTTGGCATTTTATACTGATCCCATGAGTTAGCTGTCATTGAGCACTTTCATAGCATGAAAAGACTTCTCATCACATTATTAATGTATAGATAAATTTCAATGGTGCAGTAAAGAAACATTAGGATTACTATATACATATAAAACTAGGTGCATTGGAAAGATCAAACCTAAGCTTGAAATCCCATTATTCAAAAGCAAACCAAGAAATTTACAAAGTTCCAATACAATAATTAAACCTAGGCCTCTGCCTAACGGCTGGCTCATTCTACTTTTTGCCTGGCCTAGCAGTTTACTTTACTCCAACCACACAGAAATTACTGTAGGTGCCTCTTCTGTGGCCTGCTTGCCAATCTGTGCAGCCCCTAGCCCTGCTGTCCCTCCACACATCAGGCCTGCAACGTGACTGCACCTGATCCACCCGTTTAAAGCCAGCTCCAAACACTGACGGTGCGGATAGGGAAAG
>NW_008825429.1:514092-524871 GCF_000699105.1 Pygoscelis adeliae
AAATACTGACTAAATCGAGTTGCTCATTGTTGGAGCTACACCTACATCATCTTGCTTGGATTACCTGAAGGTAAATATTTAGTACAGTACGGTCTACAAATGTAGAGATAGATTTGCTCTAAACGTTCATTTCAGGAGGTTTGTGGGGCTGCCTTATTTGAGCTGATACGGTATACAGAACAATTTACATCTCTCTATTCTACATCAAAAAGCGAGGCAGGATGTTGTCTTCGCATGATAAATCTAAGGCGCTGTGAATATCTCTAGTGAGTTTCCGTTAGTATTTGTGAATTTACACTTAATGGATTTAAGCGTCTTTTGAATTTCAGCATCTTTACAATACTTTTTGTTTGATTGTTTGCTTTACAATTAAGTGACTGAAGTGGACCCTGATGCTTAATATCGTCACTATGTAGTATTTAATCCTAAAATTATTTTAAAAGCTAGAATAAACGCTGTTTTGTCATCACTTAGTTTTGTCAGCATTAAACGCAGCTGCAGCTTTAAGACAAATACATGATCAAATCTTAGCTGAGAGCATTCTCTTATTTTAGGGAAATACAGCTGTAGAATTGATCAAATCTTTCAACTGCTGTCATTTTTTATGCTGCTGTTAAAACCTATGCAGCTCTCATCTTCCAGCTTCTTTTAAGCGTCACAGATTCTCACTCATTATAGTCATATCACGTAATATAAATGAGTCCTTCTTTACACCTGGTAAGTCAGAGAGAATGTTAAAACAATGCTCCAGAGGGTCATAAGGAGATAACCCCCAATGATGAGGTATCTTCTTCCCACGTAGTCTATCAGTAAACCCTGTGGACAAGACATAATTTTCTGTTACTATATTGATCTGATATTTACCAATGTTGTTCTTCAAGAAGAATCGTTACACTTCATGCTAGGAGGTAGAATAAATTGTTACTTACACAGGTGAGGGCTGTGAGGCATTCACAAGCTCCAGTGCCGAGTGTCACATACGGGATTTTTTCTGCTGAGATCCCAGCTTGTTCAAAAACGTAAGTTGCATAAAAATAAATCTACAGAAAAAAAAAAAAAAATGGGGCGTTCCCAGCAGTTAAATCGTCAGCTGGAAACAAGGTCAAGTTCATACTAGATATAGCTCAATGTGTTTCATATTGTGAGTTATTAATTTGATGTAAACAGCAAGAAGAATCTGTTAAATTCATGTCTAGGTAAATAGATTGCTATCATAAAAGCAAATACTTACTGAATATAATACTTCACATTCTTAAACCAGACACAATGGGATAAGCTGATCCACCTTTATTTACTTTTTCAGATGTAAACACAAGTATTAAGTCATTCTTTAAAGAAATTCACATACCAGAAACACAGAAATGAAAAAAGAGAAACACAGAAATAATACAAAGACATTCTTTCCCACTTATCCCATTTCTCTGAGCTGCTCTACCTGGATCCTTCGTGTTAATAAAAGGTTGAAAAACAGATGAAAAATAATTATTTAAGCTGTTTGTATGTATGAAATCTTACAGCATTTATCCCACTGAGCTGTTGGCCCATAGTCATCACAATCACCGTAATGAGCTGCCATCTCACACCACGATCAGTGAATAATTGCCAGGGCTTCTTGGGCTTCTCCCCATCTAAGGAAAAACGTTCCTGCTGTATGTCTTCCATCTCCCTTCCATACTCTGAAGAACCATGAAATCGCTTCAAAGCTAAAAACAGAAGAAAATAAATTCTCTTATGTTTACCTATTGACCGCAACTTCTGGAAGATCATCTCTTTCCATAATGACCTGGCTTCTGCTAGGATATGAAAACTTTCTGCTTCAGGAAGGTGGGGAAAAAAGTCACTTGCTTTGTGACTTGTTTTTTGCTTCATGGTTTTCCAACATTTTTGCTGTGGTGGATTTGGAGATTTCAGTGGCATTACTTTGCTTTTTTCAGAGGAATATCTGACTTTGAAATACTCACCAAGCAAAATATTTTTAAGTGTTTTATATCTGAACCACAGACCTCCAAATAGTCTTTTCATTAAAGTACGTTCTAACCAGTTTGAAGTCTTTTGCTTAAATTCTAGGCAGATATCAAGTCTTTTGCTATGTCCCTGTCTTTAATTTTGCCAGTGGAACGCATTTAGTGAACTGGAGTAAAGATGATAAGTAGTTCCTCTAAGGCAAGTATTATCAGAAGTCATTCGCATGCAAGACTAAAATCTTTACTAATGGTTCTAAAACCTAGCAGTATATAACATCAGTTCCTCTAAAATCTTCAAGATTAAATATATCGTGACAATTTGTCTACTTAAGGGCAACAGCAGAACTTCTGATGATCCTGAAAGCAAAACTCCAATGCTATTGTTATCACTAACTGCATAACCAGCTTGAAGCTCTAGCCACTCTTCAGTATCGGTTCAGGAGAAACCACAATTCTTGGGAAAAAAAAAAATCCATGATTATATTATTTAAAAAAAAAATGAGAGGGAAAGACTTGAATATGATACGGAGATTGCAAGCTTCACTTACATTTAAAAAATTACATTTAATGAAGCCCAAACTAGGTCATAATCCGAAAGGGACTTCATGGTCATCTTGTCCACGGCTTCCAAATCAGACAGAATTAACTCTATAGGTCAGTTGTAGTTACTCTGCTTTTGCAGTTGTGATGGTCTACGAATATTTTTGGGCAAGGTAAGCAGAGAGAGTGCCATTTTTATTAGATCAGCTGACAAACTTGGGGGCAGGGAAGGAGACAGGCCTGCAGGCACAGATGGCTTTATCTAAAAACGTAACTTTTTTGTCTGTTTCTTTTTTAATTATCCAGTATAATACAAGATTTCACCTCTCTCTGTGAACCCCGCCTCTTCTGTAATTCCTAACAAATTTTACCTTGACCTAAAGGCTTCCATGAATTAAGCCTCTTTAACTTCCTTTGTTGAAGATCTTTCCACAAGATACACTGTTGTATCTACGAATACCTTTCTAGACAGTTAAAAATTCATACGCCCATCAACAGCACTTCAAAAGAATTAAGAGAAAAGCAAAAGAAGAAATGTTTTTCCTTTATTTATGCATACAATGAAAACTGAACTAACTACAACCCTATCAAATGCGAACAAGGTAAACTTCCTTTGTTTGTTTTTCTCATTTATTTAGCATTTTAAATGGAATATCCAGGGATCACAAGTGTCATTTTATGTCACTATGAACTACATCACAATTATCATACCAGGCAGAAGTAGAAACACTGAACACATTTCTGAAAAATATGTGATTGACTATTTTATTGTCCAGATTTGTACACTGGGATCTCTTCTAAGTTTTTCTGTCCTCTCAATTTTATGACTTAGTTAGTTATTATTTTAGAGAGGGTCTTTTCATATTTATTTAGCAGACCTTCAAACTGAATTAATTAATCAGACCTGCTTACTTATAGTGACTAATACTTTACTCTTTGGAGGAGTATTCCACCAGTTCTCTCTGGGAAGTAAAACACCTTTAGAGATTTCATTAGAGAGTTACAAAACATGAACATATATTTGAAATGAGATAATGAAGTTTTGTTCACGATCCACTATAGACTCCTGAGTTCCACAATCCCTTTTTCCACGTAAGCTCACCGGAGGAAAAACATGGGCCAAAAAGCACTAGGCGATAAAACTCTGCTGCGTTGATAAGGAGAAAAGGAGAATCTGGAACCCAATATACTCATTGTACCCTTCTGAAGACAGAGAGAAAGTATAAATGTTGTAAGTCACCTTTGGCACAGCTCAGCTCATCACCTCTGTCAATAAGAAGATATCTGGGACTTTCAGGAAACCATGGCAGGAATAAAAGTTGGGCAAATGCTGGGAAACAGCTGCTGGATAGCAACAGAGGCCAATACATTTCTCCACCTAATAATTCCCTGGGAGAGATGTGTAAAAAGAAGGAAAAAAAAAAGGAAGTAATTAGCTATTAGTGACTATTCAGAAGACTTTTGGGAGCAAGATGTTCATCCTTCGAGAAAAGTTCCCTTGTAACCAGTTACCTACGTCTTGTGAACCTCAGCAGAAGAGGTTGGGAAAATATTTTCCAGCCACTCTGAAACCAGGTTTCACTCAGGAGGAGATGAGCAACACTACTTTACGGCTGCTTATTGCTGTGTTGGTCCTAACCATTATTTTCAGGTTTGCCAAAGCAGTGTTTTCTAGCAATGCAGGAAAGTAGTAGCATACGGACTTCACCTTAAGGTCAGCAGCAGCATTTCCATCTGCTTTTGAGAATCATTCAGTAATTTAGGATAGAAAGGAACTCAGAAAGTCATCTGATCCCATCTCCCATTCAAAGTTGATCTAATGAGAAGGTGTATTACATAGAAAGGAATCATTAAAATTGGTACAGTTAGAATCAGCAGGATGATGTGTTGTGGGCAATGTAAACTTGTTAAAATAGAAACTGTATTGCATTTTAAATACTGACCCTAGATTATGCAGTCTGAAGTTTATATTCTACTTTCTTTTGTAGCACTTCACACCTAAAGTATCTAGCAAAATCAGTTAATTCAGAAGCTAGTAATAAGGAAAAAAAGATAAGTCTAAGTGCTTTTGGTAGAGGGACAGAGAAAAAACAGATAATGTGCTGTTACTCAAGGAACTAGCAGTTGCTCTTAGGGCAGTGTAAAGCTTCTAGCAGACTTCATGAAAGCAGCTTTTCATCTTGAGTTTGTGCAGTCTCTGTTCTTGGTACTTTTTAAGATCCAACTCAATGAAGTCCCTTTCAACTTAATCTGATCTCACAAGAGACAAAACCAGCAGTACTGCTACAATACAGAAATTATGAGTCCTTTGCTCTCAAGTCCTGTCTTATGAACGTCTACCATTTCCAGCAAGAAAGTGGCAGAAAATATGAACTCAGCATAAATGTACCTGTTTTACTGATGCTATTCTGGCTGACCCATCTAAACTGAGAATAATTCCCTGGGGAGATAGTACAGATGATTTGCAGTGGTAGGAATAAGGTGACAAAAGCAGGCTTTTCTTCTTACAGTTAGACCTTATGTGTGAAGTTGATTCACTAATGCGACAATGGCCACAATGAGTGTTTTGCAGGGAGCTGCAGGGAATTGGAATTCTTTACATGCGAGTAACGTGAGGCAGGAAAAAAAATGCATTTCTAACCTCAAACCAACTATTTGTCCTGTCAGAATCCCCCCAGTCAGAAAGATGGAACTCCCCATGGCCATGCCACCTCTAAGATGTTTTGGGGCAACCTCCCCGATATACAGAGGCTGCACACAGAGCCCAATACCTGCAAGTAAATGGAAAAACATTTTCCTATTAATAGATTTTGCTTTGAAAAGAGTTACTGAACCAAAACATGTAGGAAATCTGACTTAGTTAATTTCTCTATTAATTTAGCTGCCGTCAGATTCCAAGTTAGACTACAGAACATTTTTGTCATCATATCTACAAAGCAGTGTATAAAAACATATCATAATACCTAAAGAATTGGCAGTAACAATCATTTATCATTCACCGTAGTTTATTGAAAGTAGGAATAGGAAATCATTCACCTGAATTTATGCCAATCAAAAACCTTCCAGCAATCAGTAACTCAAACAATCCTGTAGGAAAACTAATCCCCATTAAAATGGAGGCCAGGATTGCTATAATATTATTCATCAAAAGAGCTCCTTTCCTAAAAAGGAGAGAAAAAGAAAAAAAAATTAAGGAAATCTGCAATAACACATTTTTTAAAAAGTTTTCCATTCTGGTAATATGGAAAAAATGGGCTTTATACTGAAGAAAAGCGCTATTCACTGGAAATCCAGATATCTGATACAACTATTTACTCATATCTTTAAAAAAAGTCTGAACATAAGGATACTGCATAAATATGACAGAAATGCCTGACAAGGTAGGAGTGGGGTTTTGTTCATTTATGCTATATCTGTACAGAATGCGCATGAAATGTTACAGATTACGCAGCATGTCCTTACTGGCATGACAGCTGCAAATGTTTATAGGGGACCTGTGTTTCCCTCCATACAGTATGTGCATACTCCTACTTAGATTTCAATAAATGTAATGGAAAGACTAGACTGGAAGGCTATAATTCAGGGCTCATCTTTTAAAGTCACATTGGAACAAACTGTAAAATTCTACTAGAAAACTCGGCTTTGAAGTAAAAAACATTTATAGTCACCTAAGGTACATTTTCTCCCACTCTTTTTTCGTTTATTTACTTTATATTCCAGTGAGAAAGTAGGAAAGGAAAACATGCTGCTATGTGCCTGCTGCTGTAACTCACCTGCCCAGCCGAATCGCCATGCTGCCTCCAGTAAGAGCTCCACACAGGCCTCCAAGTGAAAATATAGAAGCAATGACAGACCAAAGAAAAGTCAGCAAACCTGGATGTAGTTCCTTGTGATAACGACTAGTCCAGGTTTCATTTAAGAACCTGTGTATATGCTGCAGTAGAAAAGAATGATGAATGTGTAGCATTATGTGTAGCCCTACAGCGTAGCACTATAAATAACTTGCACCTCAATCCTGAAAACCAATTCTGGGAGCTAACAGAAGAGATCATCTTAGTTGTATTATATTAAAAACACTGATGACTAGCAGAATCTTCCTTGACCACAATACCGTTTCCTACTCCCCATACATCTCAAAGCCGCTGAGCAGCTTTGCTTTCGTACCCTACCTCAGGAGAGGCTGTATTCCACTAGAGGAGAATATATAACTGCTACAAAAGAGCTTTGAGGTCCTTCTGAATGAAGGGGGGACAGGGTGGATGGGTAGGTCCTACTGTTTTTTAGGAACATCTCAGAGCACAGAGGTCTCACATAACAAATTTCACTGTCAGGAGACTCATTCTGACGCTTGGTTTAAATCTCCCTGCCTTAGTGAAATCCAAGAATTCACAGTAAAATCCCTTTCTGCAACTCTAACATTCCTCCGCCTTTCTTACAGTATTCATGTGTCAGAACTTTTAAACTGTTATTCCACATGCTTGGTTTCCTCAAAGCTGTCTTTAGAAACTCTTGAACTGACATGTATCTCTAATCAGAGGCTCTGTTCTTAGCCAGCAAACAAAGACTTAACAGAAGAACAAACTTCCTGGACTCTCCCTCTGTTTCCAGCATGTTACGTGTTCTTTCACAAACAGCTTATTTTAACCTTTGTAAAAAGCATACCATGTTGTAGCAAATTCAGTCTTCACAGTTTCACAAGAAAAAATCAGCTGACAGCAGAAAATGATACCCATCACTTTCACAAGACCATTTGCTCAGATCCTCCTGAGTCATCCACAAAATATGCAGAATCCTCAAGGCCATGGCAATGGACGCAAAAGTAACAAGTGAAAATACCTATGAGATACTCAGACACTACAGATGCAACTTCTTGGCTCTCTAAGAAGATCTTTCTCAGTAAGTTGCCTTGTGATGGACAACTGTAACTATCCTTTCTCCCTGTTACCCGGTGACAGGATGCGTGGGAATGGTTCAAAACTGCATCAGGGGAGGTTTAAACATGACATTAGGAGAAATGGTGGTGACATTTTACAGAAAGGGTGGTCAAATACTGGAAGAGGCTTCCTAGAGAGGGGGTCGATGCCCCAAGCCTGTCAGTGTTTAAGAGGCATTTGGACAGTGCCCTTAATAACATGCTTTAACTTTTGGTCAGCCCTGAAGTGGTCAGGCAGTTGGCCTGGATGATCATTGTAAGTCCCTTCCAACTGAAAATGTTCTGTTCTATTCCATTCTATTCTTAATGCTCTGGGCTATTTTAGTCGAAAGTGTAACTTTTGGAAGACGTTACTTATTCATTCAGTTAATCCTTCTAAAACAGACTTTAACAGGTATTTATGTGGCATATTTGGCACTTTTATCTGACAGAATACCTCTGATGGGAGGTACTCACAAACAGATCCACTTGAAACCATTTTGGAAATCAACAAGAATCCTTCACATGAGAGGAAGCCTGCCTTGGTTCCCACTGCGATCGCAGTAAAAGTGCATTTGGCCTCTCGGCCAGTTAGACAGGATACCTCCATTACTGTAAAACAACCCTGTGAACACGAGACGATATTTTACCTGGGTGGGTGCATTGATAATGGAAACATTATACCCATACTGAAAGGTCCCTCCAATTCCAACAGCACAAACAGCCAGAAACAAGGTCCAGCTGGGGAGCTAGAGAACAGAGGAGAGTAACGGGCATGAAAAGAGTTAGGACCTCGAACCCACATGCATATAATATCTAGGAGAAAATCACAGTGAAATATGTCATGTATTTAGTTTTGAACAGTGAAAGTATTTGTTTAGAAAACTACATAAACTCTGAAACACCTGCAGCAGGAGAAACATTTCACGCTGACTTTGGCCATGATCACTAACGTCTTTCAGAGATGCAACAATTACAAGTATCCAGATTAACTGTAGGCAACACAACCATCGCACTGCTGACGGCGTATTTACTGAACTGTGTCAATATTTTTTGCATGAACCACGCTGCTCACGGTAGCTATTTTTTATGGAAGAACGTTAGGACTGTTTATGTTTGGTGTTAGAGGCACAATTCCTATGACTCACATTTCATCTGAGATATGAGAAATAACAATATTTTATTTCCCTCAGCAAGTCCCTAAGTTGATTACTAGAGGTCTGCAAGTTAGCAGGTGCTAAACCTTAGTATCTTAAATCACAAAATATTGTTCACTGATAACAGTATTTAATCTAAAGTTTATTAGCACGTATTTTTTAATTTTTCAATACTGATTACCTAGTTACATTCCTAAATCAATATTTAGGAACTAAAATTAATAGATTCACAGACTCATAGGTTTTAAGGTCAATAGAAACCACTATTATGATACATTCTAATCTCAAGAGAGTCTAATTGGTCATAAAATATTATACTTTGGATGAGGCCTCTAGGTCAGAGAAGATCTCTAGAGGTTTATACAGTGTCTGGCTTTCTGATGTGACGCTTCTTGACTCTACTTTTTATTGAATATGATAGTACTAAAAATAACATCCAGTTCAAATATTTAACAACCCTTTCATTAAAAATTAGGTCCTAATTTCATCTCATAGTATCTTTTTGTCTAACTTCAGCTGGACACAACAATGTCTCCCGTATTAAAGGCAATTCTGTGATCAAATTTCCTCTTCCTTCATAGATAAAGACTGTACATAATTTTTTTTAATAAGCTTGTACTCCCTGAATTTCTTATTGTAAGGTATATAGACTAGTTCTTCATCATTCTCATTCTTGGTCCAGTTCCCAGGAATGTTGAGTTATTCCAGATGCTATACTGTATTCTGAAAGAGCTGTGTCTTTCCTGAAGATAATTCATCAAAATTTCCTTCATTCAGGACTGAAATTCAGAAAAAGTTGAAATTGATCTTATTAAAGTAAAACCCAATTAATATTTCCTTACGTTTTCCCGAGAATAAAAAGTGTTTCTCTGAATGACAACCAAAGCAATGAATTAGGAGTAATAAATAAGGGCTGCAGGTAGAAAAATAAAACTAGAGGTGGTAAATATAGGCACTGCACACTCTGACCTTTCTATTAACCAAAGTATTTGGTAAGTCTCATAAGTAAGTCAAAGTATTTTGTGCGTCTCATGGGTACAACCTGGAACCTAGAAGAGACAGAAAACAAACAAACAAACAAAAAACCCCAGAATCATTAACGTACATCACCTAACTTACATTTTGTTATGACAGCTCCGTTCTTCCTGCCCAGTCAGTCTGCTCATTACACTAACGTGTTGTGTCACATTGGAGTGTGGGCCAGGATTGCTCAGAGCACAGACGACAGCCTTATCCGTTCTGTAAGCTACTTAACTCCTGACAGTTTCTAAGCACTTTCACCTCATTTCAGAAACATGCCACAAACAAAATTCAATTTACATTCAAGGTAAAACATAAGAATCAGACAACGTGCGTTTACAGCTTCCGCTTTATAACACAGCTAGCTGTCTAAGGAAAATACAAAACTCTACAAGCCTGATCATTTACTGGATTTTTATTTAAAAGTAAACATGAAACAGTCAGAGAGTTTCACATCTGTGCATCATGGTTAAAGCTCAAACTCTCTGCAGGATCCACCTTCAGAGGCCAAGACAGTTGCTTACCTTGCTGCGCGTGCTAGACCCTCTCAGCAGGGGCTGGTACTCCATTCTTAGTATGGGCTGAATTTGACCTCCTTTGCAAAATTTAGTAAACTACACTACAGGAATAAAAGGTGCCAAAGAAAGGAAGTTGTTATTGTATTAAAACACAGATTTTTGCCTTCCATCTCCAGGCATTGGGATTCTTCTCAATGGTTCACGATTTTTTTATGACAGAGATGTTCAACTTTCATCACGCCTCACAGCAGCTACGGAGAGCTTTCCCACGTTTAATTCCACAGCACACGCGCTTTCTCCATTTCAGTCGGAGCAGAAAACACACCCGTTAGCCACCCGTTAGCCACCCGCCGGCTGCAGCTTTCAGCTACCAGAGAGAACGACAGGGCGATTACCTTGCGCTTTGGTGTCATACCTCCCGGCAGCTCACGGCTGCAGCGCTCGCTGGCTGCTTCCACACGGCTACAGACCGCACAGCGGGGGAAAGCTGCGGACCGAGCTCCTCATCTGACTGGGATTTGGCTGCTCCGCGGGCGGCCCGCCCCGGCCCGGCGGTTCTGGCTGCCGTCCGGGGCGATTACGCCAGGCCGCAGACAAAAGCTGGTCTGTCTCCATGCTCCCTTGGGAGCCGGGGCTCGGCCGCGGCCGGGGAGGGCAGGGGCCTCTCG
>NW_008825429.1:525755-538583 GCF_000699105.1 Pygoscelis adeliae
AGGGCTTGACGGTCGCCCCGGTGGGCTCCTTCACAAGTGCGGCGCACCCGCAAGGCCTGCACCAGCAGCAGGGTCACAGCCAGTAAGTGCAAAACCAGTTACCGCTGGAACGGGGAAGGAACGCATTTCTCAGCTGCGCTGGCCCTGTGAAACGAGTTTTCTTTTCAAGACGGGTTATGATTTGTTTTCTTCTAGTAGTGTTTCGCTGGTGCAATGTTAGAATTGTGTTGCGCTCATCTTACGGCCTTGAAGTTTGTTGGTGGGGGATGAGGGCGCCTTCTAAAAAGAAAGAAATGTGATTAAGTTTACCAATGTCTTGACAAGCTTTTAAGCTCGTGTACTTTTTTTCCCTTTTTTTTTTTTTACCTTGCGCTTTCTCATACGTGAGCACAAAAAACTTAAATTATTCCACAAAATGTTGTTCTTTGGTGATATGTAATTTGAGTGTGTCACTGTGAGACAATGTATTAAGAGACTGAAGTTGGATCACGTGTTGCTTCTTGAAGCGTTTGAATTTTAGCAAAAATGGTCTTGCTCCTTGTGGAAAAAATAAGTAACGTAAAGGAGGAGAAATTAGTACGGAATTCTGCTCAGAGAACTGAGTAATTACAGCCTCCTTTGACTTTCTTTGGAACAACGTGGTCATTTATTGTCCAAAACTTCCACTCCCTTCACAGCTGGTGACGTACTGCAACCGTTGCTCTTAGCTGCAAGTGAAATTTTAAAAGGGAGGAAAATATTGTTTGAAAATCTCAATGTCACTGGAAGATATAATTAGAAGCTAAATAACCATTTGTTTTTTTCTTTTGCAGTGTCTCTGTTCGCTGTGGAAAGAAGCATAAGCTAGAAGAAGAGGCAGAAGGGTAAATTAAATTTGTCTTTTATAGCCTGAAAAATCTTAATTTGCTTTTTGTTTTCTATAAAGATTTGAGCACATCTCACCTACAACATATGCAGGAAGGGAAATTCTATCATTGTTTCCATTTGGAACTCTTCCCCTGAGTTGCACATAAGCCCAAATCCTTTTCAGTTACCTAATTAATTGTGTAGCACTGATTTTCTTGCATGGGTACCCACATTTTAATAAGAGCAATGTGGATTTATTTTCTTTGTGGAGGTTGTGTTTCCATAGTATGTCAAATCTGTTGAAATGCACATGACTTTCTATAACACTTTTTCCTGTAGAATGACACATTTCTCTTTTGACAATTGTAAACTTATTTTGTTTCCTAGTTGTCCTGTGAGGAAGAAGAGACTGACAGGAGCCAAAAATTGCCCTTTGAATCCCAACACTGAAGAATGGATTCTCTGTGCAGGTCAGCAGGCAGCTGGGGAGGTAGCAAGTCAGTATGGTGGCAGCGGTCCTGAAACTGCCATGTTAGAAATTCCCTGTGAAGAAATGGATCAGACAATGGGGGAACAGCAATGCGAGGTTGCTCGCAGGAAGCTTCAGGAAATTGAGGACAGGTAAATGCAGGGATTGAGTAGACTGGCTTTGCTGAGCTTTCCCTTTTTTGGTGGGCATTAAGGGTTAAATCTAGCACTTAGCAGTGTGATAACACTACTGTAAATCTGAGATGAACCTTCTGTTCAAGGGATTTCTTTTTCGGCTACCTGTGGTCCTACGAGTCTTGGGGCTGATACTGTGGTCTGAAATTGAGGGTGCTAGAGCCAGAGATGCTGAATGAATAACTGCCTTTCCACAATCATTATGCAGCATCAGTATACCATAATGGGGTTTTATGCTCTTTTGTGAGTATCCAGAGCTCAAATTTTAACTGATGTTATCTGGTCAGAATTGAGCTCAGCTTTTTTCAACCAATTGCAGCTTGTTCTGTGATTAATACTTCTAAATGCTCAAGATAGATGTGAATTTGTCAGTGTAGAGAATAGCAAGAACCAGAGACATCTCTCTGCACATACGCAATGAGACTGAGGTTCATCTTGCTCTTAAATACCAGATGGCTTGATGTTGGGGTAATGGGGTGGCTATGGGCAGTCTGTTGCAATCATTTAATAAATGTCCTGTGCATTCTTGCCTTTGAAAGATTTCTGGGAATGTCATGTGTATATATCAGCTGATTGCAGTTGAGCTAGTATTCCAAAATATCTAAAATGACCACTGCAGACAGTTGTTAGAAAAGCCAAAAGTTATATAAATTATAAAACAAGATTTTTTTTTAGATGATTACTCCATAGATGATGCGTGAAGGGAAGCAAGGTACTGTTAGACTATTTTATTTTTTCATGAGTAAATCAGAGTAGTGCTATATGTCTTTTTATTATCTGGCTATATCTGCATTACAAAGTCTGTTTTGGACCTCTCAAAGGATTGTTCCCCATCCTTCCCAGCTACTCTGCTAAATTTTCTTTAAAAGGTTTACCAAAACCAAAGGAGGGGCCTCCAGTTTGTTCTAAATGCTTCAACTTTTTGTGCCGTTTTAATCTCTGAGAAATTGGTGCAGCGTCCTTAAAGGTTAAGAGCTGTATTCAGTAGCTTTTCAATAATTCTCAAAGTTAAGATATGGGGAATTGAGCAGGCGAAGCTACTGCATAACTGAGACTCACTCTTGTAATGTGACTGAATCATACACTTTCCCCCGAAGTGAATTTATTTATTTTCTCTTAGTGTATGTCTGCATTGCGCACTGCTGGACGATGCAGGGATAACAAAAGCTAGCTCAGGTACCAGAAGTGGCATAGCTGCTCAAGTGGCTTCAGTGGTAACAGTCATTCTTAGGGTATATTGGCCCAAGAGGGACTCATGTTAACATGGCCCCGCTGCTTCTGGTACCCAGCCTAGGTCAGATATCTACACCGTACAACGCAGTGCACGTAGGTATAACTGTAGTCTGCAGTGGATGTGCCTGTTAACAGTATGCTCAATAGTGTTTATCTCCCTCTTCCCCCTCCATTCCTAGGATAATTGATGAAGATGAGGAAGTTCATGCTGATGGAAATGTTAGCAATCTGCCCACTCTTATCCTGTCAGATACCCTTAAAAAAGGGATGAAGAGGGATTTTGGTGAAGTCCTGACAAAGAAAATAATAGAATCTATGTAAGTTCTGGAGGAAATCATGGTGCTATGTAGCTAACACATGCAAATGAAAAGAGAGACCCAGTCTCATGTTTGTGGAGATGTCCTTAATTACTGCATGATGCAGCCAATGTTGTATAACAGACCATTCATCTGTTAGGAAAAATTATCCTAATGTAAAAGAGAAGTAAGTGTAACTGTAGTGGTCATCAAGCTGTCTGTTTTGTACTCCTCATTTTGTACAGAGTGAAATTTGTTGAATAAGCCATTATATCTTGATTCTTATGTATGTGAGTTTCCAAAAGAAGGAGGTCCTGAAGCGTGACCGACAGTGGTCATCAAGTTTGGTGCAAAAGAAAAGAAAGAAAATATAGGGTTAGAACTAGAAGTAATGGAACTAGTTAAGGAAGAGGCAATTTAATAGGGGTAAAAAAAAAGGTATATGGATTCTGGAATATAGTTCCAGGCTAGCACAAAGGATGAAGATACTCACTGGTCTTCTGCATTTAACAGTCGTGATTGGAGAACTTAAATTTAACTGAGACTCCATCCCTTCTAGGAGCCGTCCTTCTATGGAGCTGGTGCTTTGGAAACCTCTTCCTGAATTTCTCACAGATAAACTGAAGTCTGTTTCTGTTAAGAACTTCAAGCAGCAGAGTACAGACGGATGTCAGGCTAAGCAGTCAACACCAAGAGCTGGTTTTGACCCACAGACTGAAACATTCCCTGAATCACAACAGACTGCCATGTCTCCAGATCCATATGCTAGTTTGGGAATCTCTGGGTGTGCAGAAGAAGAAATGGAATTGTAGATGCCAGATTTTAGACTGGAAGTGGTGAGCTTCTGATGTTTTTTGTTGCTGTTTTCTGATTCCTTCCTTCTTTCTGGTTTGATGTGTGAATCTGAAGTTTTATTACTTGTTTTTGTTTTTCCTACTAACAATCATAAGAAGGTGGATTGGCCAGACACAACTTAAGGAAACTGAAAAAAACCCCCAAGATTTCTGTACTCCAGCCTGTTAAATATTCTTGTTTTTACTGAGAAGGTAATCCAGAGGCCTTTGGAACAAGGAAGTAGCTTTCCATCTTGCTTAATGGTGAAATATCCTCTTAATTGTCCTTGGTAAAGTATAAAAGCCAAATATTGAATGTAACTGTGGCTTAAGCCACATATTTCACTTACTGAGCCATGAAGACTTTGGTGTACATACTACGCTTGGTCAGTTAGTTTAATTGAATTACAAAAAGGTATGGAAAGGAAGAAATACTTTTGAGTCTAGTCACAGATAGAAAAGCAATCCCTATGGAAATACAGCTTTTCACACGATTTCATCTATGGCTGTTTCATCTGTGGCTGGTTTGTACTTGGTGTAAACTCAAATATAGAAATTATACATTCTGCAGCATGGTAGGGAAGGAATGTTATGGCTGAGCATAAGCCTCTTGCTTTGTAGAAAGTAAAACCAGCTACTAACTTGCAAGATATCTCCTAACTTTAGTCATCTTTGGTTCATTGGCTCCTAAATTGTGGGTTTTTGATGCCCTGCTCCCCAAATGATGCAAAGTCTGGAGAAATGTGGTTCTCAGCCAATTGATTCACATTTTACATTGTGCTCTGATTCTTCGTATGCATCAAGTTGGAAAGTCAGTTCAAGATAGTGTAAGTTTTGATTAAATAAATGTCATCCTTTAATTTTGATAAACATGGTAAATAAATCAGATAACAGGGAGCTGATTTACTGGCGTAAAGAGGGTCAAATGCTGATTATTGTCTGTAACCAAGTCCCAGACTTTGAGACTGCTGGCATTGGTGGTGAAGTAAAAAAGATGCTTGTATTCTTCCTGAGGGAATCTAGACTTAAAATTTAAGCCAGAACACGTGCCATTAACATAACGTCACATAGCTAATACAGGTGTATGCCAAAAGAATTTTGTGCCCTGCTTAGGGTGTTAAGAAAAGGAATCCTCAGTGAGTTATTGCTTGTACCTTTCCTCAATGCAGAACAGCTCCATTATGCTTAAAACCCTTAAACGAGGCAGAGAACCTTATCTTCTGTTCTTAAGTCCTTGAGCTTTCTCAGAGATACCTGAATTGAGGCTTTTTGTAAGAAATTCCTTTCCAACTAATAGGTTCTTTTCAGAGTCTTAGCATCCCAGTCTGGTTTTGACATCTTGCTAACATAAAGGAGCAAGTACACAGTAATGCAGCTGTTTGCATAAGAAAATCTACTCTTCCTTTGCACAGCTAATTGATAACCTTTGTGATGGTATTTTTTACTGTTGAATAACCCATAGTCAATAGTTTAAAATTAAGCTTCTCTTTTTGCAGTCATCCTTTCTTTTCTTTTGGCTGACAGCAGAAGCTTTGTTCAAAAGATACCCCTGCTTGTTAAATCCTGTCTATCTTGCTGCTCTTGTCGAAGGTTGTTTGAAATTTGCTGTCTCTTGCTAAAACATTTCAGAGCGTCACTAAAAACATTCCAACATTTGAATAGGTATTACTCTGGAAACCGGTGTATAACTTTACCGTTCTGGAACTTTTATTAAATTGGAGAACATGTGCAGCTTTATCTTGCTATTACGTCTAATTTCATTTCAGGGTCTGCTGTAAACCTCTTGCATGAACTGTGTAAAATTTCTCATGTATTATTAAGCTGCTGAACGTGCTTAAAATCTACAGCCTTTGACATGCTACATTGCTTGAGTATAAAGTAAAGCAATGCAGTTTGGAGCAGGCTGTAGTCACTGCAGATAGAAAATGTGGTGCCTCCAAATAATTACCTGTTTTTAAGCTTGCGGGATTATAGTGAAAGTTCAAGGTTGGAACTGTTCTAGCTGATAGCTCTGAATCCTAAATAAATGCAAAAGAAATGATAAAAAATTCAAAAATTTGATGAAACCATCTCGGCAACACTAAAATTGTGACAAAGGGTGTAGAAAACTGTCGGAGGCTTAAATACGTCAAATCTAGATGCAGGGTTTTTTCTCTTAAAAATGACAAATTGCATATCAAATTTACAGAAGAAATTTTTGTAGATGGCTTTTAAGCATACTTTTTTCCTGTTGTGTTTGTACCAAAGGTTGACTTTCAGAGGTGTATCTCCTCTTAATTGTTTGATGCTAATACAGCATCACTGACCCCTGTTACTCTGCCATCTGAGACAAGAATATAGTGGTGGACTATGGACAAAGACCATGAGATGGGGAAAAAACTGTGTCCAAGAAACTTGCTTTGGTAGAAAACGTTTATTTTATTTTTTTCATAATTCATTTCTGCCCTTGTGGTAGGAGAGAACAGGGTAGAATCACTTAAATTGATGGGGGAGGAGAAGAGTGGGGCAGAGCAGGAATCAAGTATCTAGGAGGACTGAGCACGATTCTTGCTATAGCAATCATTTGGAGAGGGTAAGAGAGAACAAGCTACTGGGTGTTTTCAAACTTCTGTATTTGTAACAGTTTCATTTGTTGTTGGCTTCCTTAAAAGACTTTTTATTAATGCTGTTTACAAGCAGGATGGCAAATGTGATGCAGTATTAGGAAAAACTTTATTTTGAGATATGGAAGATCTGATTCTGGTCTGTCTTCTCTTGGGACCAAATCACCCTTTGTATGTCAGTTTTCAATAAATTTTCTAAAATATTTTTTAGATGGCTGTGTTTCATTCCTAATAAAAGTGAAAATCTTGAGAGTGTATGTCCAGTCCTTCAACTGGAGGGTAAGATACTCTTCTGGCCTAAAAAGATTTTTAATTTAACTGCAGAGTCCCAAGGGCATGTCACTTCTTTCCTCCATGGTGTGCAATAGGACGGGGGGGGACAACAGCAGGGAGGAATAAACCTGAAGCTGCCAGAAAGGAAGAGTTGCTGTAAATCTGTCATGTATCCAAAGGCCTCTAACAAAGCAAAGGGGTACCGAAAGGTGTTGCTACAGCTTGTGTCTTTAGATCTTTCATTCTACTTCAGACTAAAATTAAGAATGCCTAGCTTGCTTAGTTCCGGATAAAATCAAGAAATGTTTGAGGAGAGTTTTAAAACAAATTCAAATTTTAATAATTATTTTACTGGAATGCAACACTTTTTGCTCTTTTGTTTAACATCTTCTGTTCAAGAGTTTTTCAAGCAGCTGAAGGACAAAGATGGGTGTGCTAGACCAGTACTACCTTTGCTTTCAAAATGAGAGAAAAATAGCACTTCAGATTTATATTAAAAAAATAAAAAACCCTGAGGTTTCTAGGCTGAGTCAAACATTGACTTGCTTAAATTGTACTGTGGATTTAGACAAGACAAAATACTTCTCCAATGCAGAGTCAGAGAGAGGAAAAGAATAGTGTAAAACCCAACCCACTTAGGATTGTGTAAGGCTCTCTTGGCTGGCTGAGAGTCTCCTTGGGGATGTGGCTGGGAAACTGTAGAGGTGGGAGGAGTATCTCAGTTACAGAGCCAACCCTGTGGAGAGGGACAGAATTTATTTTGGCGTGGAGTTGGAACTGGACTTGTAGTTGTTCCGGAGCCTGTGTCTTGTATCAGTTAGCTAGGGCAGATGTGTGGCTTCCATCACAGATGATTTATTTAATCAAATGCAGATATAACATACGTGTGAACCACCGGGTCTGGATCCATGCTCCTTGTAAGGCAAGTAGGACTCCAAAACAGAAGTTAGAGCCATCAGAAAGCAGTCATCTTAAGGAAGCATACTGCAAAGGTGAAATCTGCCGCTCTACACGTGTGTTACTCTTCCCTCTGCTGCCCCAGCTTTGCCTGGGTTTAGTTTAACTTAGCATCTCTCATCTACAGGAAGGTCTCAGATAAAGATCCTCTGGAGACAGTTTAAATTCTCACAGTTTAATCTGTGGATGTTGATATACTATATAAATATATAGATTTAAAAAAAAAAAACCTCATCCTGCCTTGGTAGCACTAAGTGGACTTGATTCTAGTAAAAAATATTAATGCTAATAGAAATTCAGAATGCTATTGCTATGCCCAACAAGAACTATTTGTGTGCTTTTAGTGGAAGAGATCTCAATAAATACTAGCAGCTTGTCTTGGAACCTAATGCTGCCAGTAAGTCAGGATAAAGCGTGGCAGGAAATACTTGTAGCTGTACGGTTGAAAAAGGGAAGGAAAACAGTGTAAATACTACTTCATTGAACATTTTTTTGTCTACTGCGCTTCAGAAGGTTTGGGTGTGAACCTACTAAACACAGGCCATTTCCAAATATGATGGAAATATGACCATAACAGAATTTTCCTTGAATTTTTTTAGAAGTTAAAAATTTGTTGCTCATCGAGACACAAAATGCGTTCGGCGGTGAGGTAAGTTAAATGATGCGCTATCGAAAGCGGGCAGTAGCTGTCTGCGCCCACCAAGCATGCAGTGCTACCCAAGGTCAGGGGGTGGCGGTGTTGCCGGCATTTTAACGGGTAAAGCCCAGCTGGGAAGTTACTCAGGAGGAGAATGGAAGGGATTTTCCATAGGCAGCGTTGAGGATTATCTATTTCACCTCATCTTGCATCACCTTCACAATTCATCCAATACACGTTCACAAATGGCGCTGCAATGGCCGAACCGCACGGGTCCGGCCCTCCGGACGGACGGGGCTGGGTGGTGGCTGCAGGCACCAATACGAGCTGCTTGGGCAGAAGAGCCGTGCCATGCAGGCAGCTTTGGAGGAAGGCAGAGGGGTGGCAGAATGACAGGTCTTCCAGCCTTTCAGAGCAGCCTGTTGCAGGAGAAGAGAGAGGGACAGAGATGCTGCACCGGTGAAGTGCTTCAGTCCCCACATCGAGGTGTTCCGGGCCACAGAAGTGCTTTTCCTGCCTGCCAGGGCAGCAGCAGGACGTGCTGCAGTGGAGTTACTCCTCGAGCAGAAGACAGGAGCTTTCTGCTCCGTACCACACACCCCATCCACTCTTATCCTTTTGCCTCATTCTATCTGTGGTAGCACAAGGATGATTCTGAGGATTGCAGTGCTCTACTTCAAAGTGACAATTGGCAGCTGCTACAACTGCGATGGAGAAAAGGGGATGTACATCACAACTGCTTCCTGCCCCTGCTGCGGTAGCAGCCTTTGCTTCCAAGCACTTGGCTGCTCTAGGGCAGGCTCTTAAGTTGAATTCAGTTTAGAGGAGTCCCAAAAAGCTTACATGTGCAGCTATCAAACTATACTTTACTCAAGACGCTGGTTCAAACCACCACTAACTAATTAATCAAAGCAATTTAAAATCTCAAAGTTGTGAGCACTGATCTTTCTTATACCACTGGCTCAGAACAATTACTGGAGCAGAAGCTTGCCCAGCAGCTGAGAACTGTCATTTGGCTGGCTTAAGAAGAAAGGAAAGTAAAATGCAGTAGAGGTATATATATATATTTTTTTTATTCTGAATGTTGTCTGAAGGAGTCCTTTACAATGTTGGATTTTCTGGTGGTTATCTTGCTTAAGGCTTAAGCACAGGCAAGGCTGATAATTGGTATAGGATTTTTTGCTTAGCTTAGGATGGCCATGTCTTGCATGTATTCATATTTCTCTCAGTGTACCATTCATGTACAGCTGTTGGACTTCAATGTCTGTCAGACACGTCAGTGGTAGCAGGTCATTCAGTTTTTCCACTAACTTTTGTCTTAAAGCAAAACACAACAGCTTAGAGAGTTGCCTACAGCCATTTCCTGCCTAGGCAGCTTTTCCAGTTGCTTTAGTTTTGTTTTTTTTTTTTTAAGGCAGCTATGTTTTTCTGTGACCCTCTCTATTTTGGCAAAAGATTGCCCTACTTTGGTCTTGGTTTGAGCTTGTTGAGTCCTTGGATTTAGTTATTATGACATGTATATGATATTGGGCAGTGCCTTTGTAATGTTGCATCAAAAGCTGAATGTAAGAATTGTAAACTTCTTCCTTATTCATTGAAAACAAAGGTCACACTTTCCCCAAGAAATCTGTTGCAACCAGTATAAGAAGTTTATCTCTTAAGCAGCGTGCCAAGAGTTCACATTAACTCTTCACCTCCACTCTTCCTCGTCCTGGCAGTTGATGTTGCTATATCTTAGCCTGAGCTAGCATGAAAAAAAGAACTGCCTTAAGCATTGCTGGGGGGAAAAAAAAAAGAGCACAATTGTGCAGGTATGAGCTGTTAGTCCGTGAGCTTTAAGCTACTCTTTACTTCCTTTGATTTTGGCCTTCTTTTTCCCCTCAGATTTCTTAAGGAAGTGACAGGATCTCTACACCTTTAAACATAAAGGCTGGAGACACGTTCTTTGGTGAAGAGAGAAACAGCAACCAAGGAGGGTTGGGGGGAACAGACACAGGTGGATGTTAAGGTTTTCCGGGCAGGTTCTTGAATGCTCAACAAAGCCTTTTTGCTGTGCCACCATTTCTTACTGCATTAGTTAAGCTAAAACACAAATAACCCAAAACAACAGAAAGACCTGCCTTTTTGGTATTTTTAGTAGCAGAAACTATATTAAAATCAACCCTTAATAGATGACAAGCCCTCTTACCTCTGTTCACGCTTTTCTCAAATACCTTAATAAGGGAAGAAAGATTAAAAAAATATGTTCAGGGAGCAAAAGTATTAACTTTATATAGTTGATTTCATCAATTAGTTGATTTTCATTTCTTTTGGCAAAGGCTTTACTTTCGGTAGCTATTAAAAGGATCGGTTATCAGTTGTCACGCTTAAAAAGTGCTTGCTTTAGTCACAGCAGCTTGCCCACGTGCACAGAAAATGCAATTCTAATGCTAAACATCACACGAGTGAAAATGGACTGACAAACATCCTTGATAACCTGAGATATCTTAAGGGAGATAGCATATTATCACCAAAAACTCCACTTCATCTACAATTGGGATCAGCTCCTAAAGAAGCAAAAATAAGCAAGCGCCTCATACAGGAACAGGCTACGTCTACAGTGACGCAGTCTCAAACATCGCATTCACAAGAACACACACATCACCTAGAGGTACTGCCGCACCGAACAGAGGCACAGTTCCACCAATTACTATGTTTACTCTTCTCTTGCACCACCTTTTAAGAGGCCAGATGTTGTCTGTGTGAGAACAGGAAAGACAGCCACAAGAGCAGTGGGACGGGCTGCACACCTTTGGTGCGCTAGTCCCAACCTTCCTACAGCCCTGAGGAAAGTATGTGAAATATCAGTCCTTTTACAGGTGCTACTTTCAACTACTACATGCCTATCCCTGTAAACTATGTCTTTGACTTCTAGGCTAGAAAATGTAGAGCTGAGTTTTAAAAAAAATAAAGAATTCTTCCTTACATTATTTCTGCTGTACTTAAATTCATTTTTTAATTTCATATGAAGTTCCAGTAATACTGACAAAAGTAATGCGAAACTATGGATCAAATTCCCACTTGTCCATTTGCTTTTTGGACTCGCAACAACATATATTAGGTACTAAGGGTCCTCTTGCAGTCATCCCTATTTTCCTGCTTGAAAGTAAAGCAACTTATTCTCTGACTACTTAATTTTTTTAATCTAATTTAAGGTTTCTGCTATATTGCACAGCTGTAGTTTTTACTGCTCTCCAATATTCAGATAGAATGCTTTATTACAAGCAGCTAGGTTACTCAAGTTTGTAACCCAAAGCAGTACTGTCACCTTGAACGTTAGTGACCAATACCCTCCTGTCCCATCCCCCGTTTCCTTTCCTCCCCCGCCTCAAGTTATTTTTGTCGAAATTTAATGCAAAACATGAAATAGCTCTTAAACCAGAACAGTTGTGCGAACACCTGGAACAGCTCTCACACTTTCAGTACAAAATTTCAGTTTCTTCTCCGTCACTCAAATTGAAGTGCTTTTAATACTGTGATGTTGGAACAAACGGATGAGGACAAGAAGAGTCCTACTGTGGTATTTGAAATTAGCTTCTGCAAAGTTAATTTTATGCTTCAGGAATTCCTGTGGTAACACACCTTTTTCACCCCATGTGTCTCACACTGCTTCACAAACACTAGACACGCCACTTGAAATGCACCCACCTCCACTCAGACTGAGCATTTCGAATGCCGTTACTTGCCAACAGGAAGAGATTACAGTAATTTTATTCAGCCATCAAGCTACTGCCACCTGCATTCCCTACTGGGGCTGCAGATTTTGCTCTAGCAGCTCTGGCCATCACACAAACCCATCTGCCTTGAACAGAGTTTGCAACATCAAGTGCTCCCCAAAAGAAGCTGCTGAAGCATCCAGCTACGTACGCCATAGCAGTGCTGCTGGATTGGTGCATTAAGGTGGTATAAGGATGAGACAGAGACCCAACTATAGCTTCAAATTCTGCAAGGCCCAGATACTCTCCCCTTCCCACCGAGATCCAAGGTAAAAAAGGGTCAGTGAGCTGCACTGCATTTTAATTGCACCAATACAGTTAAATATTAAATGGAGAAAGCAACTCTACATAGCAAATGGAAAACAAGCATTTACATAGTAAATCTGTAAAATGTACAGACTATTCAGTTTTAACCCAGTTGTCTATACATGAACATCCCACTGCAGTTTTTGGTGTTAAAAACAAAATGAACATTTTCAGGTTCACGTAGAATTGGGAAGTTATTGAGAAACAGACTTTCCTCCCTCATAAGCCAACACTGATGGGAGTGGGGGGGAGGGCAGGGCAGGACACCCTAGGCTTTTTCATACCAGGAGAAACACATTGGCAATCACTCCATCTACTAGCATGGGTAGAAGTGAGCAACACTTTCTGAATACACTTGATTTCCACCCCCAACACCCCAAGGGGCATATCCTGTTATCCTGCCAGGATAGCTAACACTACTGAGTT
>NW_008825429.1:538630-541003 GCF_000699105.1 Pygoscelis adeliae
AAAGCTATCCTCCCAAGCATGGTCAATGTCAAGCGGAGAGGACATGTCACTGAAGGGCGACAGGGATCCTTCATATCCAGAGTCACTACAGGCATCCAACAGATAGCTTGAGGCTGCAAGGCTACGATGAGAGGAAAGCAGATGAGAGATGCCCAGTTCAGGCACGAAGCTGTCTACAGGTTCTTCTTTCACAGATACTGGGACCTCAGGGATAGCTTTGTCTTCAGATGGAGAGAGAGATAATTCCTCAATTTTCACTAGCGTATTGGTTTGGTTGCCCATTTTAACAGGAATCTCCAGTATTAGGGGCTTTGTGTACACATGATCAAACCTTATCAGTTCATTAATGGCCTCCAGCTTAGCTGATGGGGACCCCAAAGAGGGAGAGGGGGAGGCTGGTATGGAATTTGTTTCTCCACAGATCTCTTCCTCCAGCTTTTCCAGGCATGCTGACTCTGAATCAGCATATTTGAGAAACATCTCTGGGTCCAGACTGTCCAGAAAGCCCAATAGGAGATCAGACTGCAGAATGAAATACTGTTTTAGAAAGACAGCCTACTACTGTTACAGCAAGACATCAGTCATGGCATCTATTAATCCTCATCCAGAAGGTAAAATATGCTAATGTCATCACAGAACTAGGAGTTTTACCACCACCACTATCAGAACAGACAGTTAAGGCAATTACTTATCTTTCAGAAATTCTTTGTCCATTAACTTTTTTGTAAGGGTACTGGCAATCCCCATAGAATTCTACATGCGTTTGATATTCACAGCCTCTATTAGAAACTCCTCAAGATCTTGGACCCACCAGGTACAAACACCACACTACCTGCTGGCTTCACAGAGCAAGTACCAGAATCTGGCTTAGGCAGACGTGCCCATGACCAAAGTTGGGGGGGGGTTGTTTCGGGGTTTTTTGCCTTTTTTTTAAGGTGAAAGATGCCTGTCCTTACATTTCTGGAAGTCGTTCCTAAGGGACAGGCTTTAAGTTCAAACAGCTTTGCTGAGTGCCAGCACATCAGCAAAATGATCATTTGTTTTCAACAACGATAGAAGCACAGTACGCTTTCAGTATTTGTACACTTTTGCTGTAAGAGCTAAGAGACTGTTTCAGGCAATATCCTCTAATATTTTATGGAAACAGGACTTGTTCAAGTTGCATGAACTCCTGTACTCACTGGATACAACCTAACACAGCTGTTTTGAGCCACAGGTATGGCATTCCAAGACTTGGAAAACAAGCTAACTACGGAAAGTCATCAAGAAGTTACAACACTAGTCTTAAATCCACAGTCGTTCTGAATTTCATGGGCATTTTGGATAGGAGTGGATGCTCACCTCTGAGTCTGAAGAGTCACTGCCATCAGAATCCATGTGGAAGTTATCAGAAATGGTGACTGCTGGGCCTGCACCTGCTGCAGAGGAACACGTAGTCTGAGTGCTGCGGACTCAGCGGACCCGGTCACCAACCTAATCTCATCCACCTGCGATTCCGTCACAACCTGTGCCAAGGAAAAAAATCATCAGTCACCACAGATGTTCTGGCAGACAGTACAGTACATAATCCTCAGGATTATGCTCTTCCTGCAACGGCTTCCAACATTACATTCTCCACTTGCTTGTCCAGTAGGAACCTGAAGGTAAGATCACTTCCAAAGTTGGCTCAAACTTCAGTACATTTGCAGATTTGTTTTGTTCGCCACTTTTAAATGACAGCCTGACCCCCTCCACTATACCCCCGTTCTTTTGAGACAGGCATACATGACTGTAACAGTTACTACTTCATTTCTAGAACATGATGTAGAAGAGCAGATTCTAAGATAATCTTAAAGACAGCTTGGACCTAGTCGGCTCGCTATCTCCCACACTACCAGCGGCGCCCGCTTCAGACCCAGTATCTGTTTAGTCTGCAGGAAAGCCTCCATTTGGAGGACAAGAGTGTTTCTGGCACATGAAGTATCCCTCTTCACAGCACGGCAGTTCCAGCCCGAGAGCTCTCAGGAGGGGGTTACTCCTCCCCGCCCACCGCCACGCAGTCACCTCTTGGAGCACGGCAGCTCTTGGCAGGTTCTGCCGAGGAAGAGGGAGACGAGCCACCAGCGCGGCAGGAGGCTCACCTTGGACTCGCTCTCCTCCTCCGTCTTCAGAGCGTCTAGGCCCAGGCGGCGGCGAAGCTCCTGGTTCTCCAGAGCGAGGTCACACGTCTTCTCCCGCAGGAGCTGGTTTTTCACCAGCAGCTTCTGGTTCTGCAGAGAGCCGTGAAGCACGGCGGCCGCGGAGCCGGCCACGGCCGCCCCCCGCCCCGCGGGCCCACCCAGCCGCCCCTTACCTCCTCCTCCAGCTCCACCACCTGCTGCTCCAGCTCCGTCC
>NW_008825429.1:541783-560283 GCF_000699105.1 Pygoscelis adeliae
GGAGGGGGGGGCGGTGTCGCCCCAGTTGAGGAGTGTCTCGAGGAGGGACCGAGCGCGGTCAGAGGTGGCGATGCAGTTAAAGCTGGGCTGTGGCCACCTTCCCAGAGGCGACCTGTCCCAAAGCAGTCACGAGCAGAATCCGAGGGAAAGGGACAACTTCCCGTGGGAACACAAGTGCCAAGAGTGGAGCTATAACAGATGCCATGAGAATGGGCTAAAAATGGGCTAAAAAGAACAAGAAAGCAGATAAAAGGTTAGTGATTGATGAGTAGAAGTTGCAAGGGAGCATGCAGAGATACCTCAGGGTTTGTCCTTTGAATTCAATTGGGTGGAGTTAAATCCAGCTGGCGGCCGGTCACAAGTGGTGTTCCCCAGGGCTCAGTTTTGGGGCCGGTCTTGTTCAATATCTTTATCAATGATCTGGATGAGGGGGTCGAGAGCACCCTCAGTAAGTTTGCAGATGACACCAAGTTGGGCGGCAGTGTTGATCTGCTCGAGGGTAGGAAGGCTCTGCAGAGGGACCTGGACAGGCTGGATCGATGGGCCGAGGCCAACTGTATGAGATTCAACAAGGCCAAGTGCCGGGTCCTGCACTTTGGCCACAACAACCCCATACAACGCTACAGGCTTGGGGAAGAGTGGCTGGAAAGCTGCCTGGCGGAAAAGGACCTGGGGGTGCTGGTCGACAGCCGGCTGAACATGAGCCGGCAGTGTGCCCAGGCGGCCAAGAAGGCCAATGGCATTCTGGCCTGTATCAGAAATGGTGTGGCCAGCAGGAGTAGGGAAGTGATCGTGCCCCTGTACTCGTCACTGGTGAGGCCGCACCTCGAATACTGTGTTCAGCTTTGGGCCCCTCACTACAAGAAGGACGTGGAGGTGCTGGAGCGTGTCCAGAGAAGGGAAACGAGGCTGGTGAAGGGTCTGGAGAACAAGTCTTATGAGGAGCGGCTGAGGGAACTGGGGTTGTTTAGCCTGGAGAAAAGGAGGCTCAGGGGAGACCTTATCGCGCTCTACAACTACCTGAAAGGAGGTTGTAGCGAGGTGGGGGTCGGTCTCTTCTCCCAGGTACCAAGCGATAGGACGAGAGGAAACAGCCTCAAGTTGTGCCAGGGGAGGTTTAGATTGGACATGAGGAAAAATTTCTTTACTGAAAGAGTGGTTAAACATTGGAACAGGCTGCCCAGGGAAGTGGTTGAGTCACCATCCCTGGAAGTATTTAAAAGACGTGTAGATGAGGTGCTTAGGGACATGGTTTAGTGGGCATGGTGGTGTTGGGTTGACGGTTGGACTCGATGATCTTAGAGGTCTTTTCCAACCTTAATGATTCTATGATTCTATTCTATGAATCCAGCCTATTTCTTAAAAGTAGCAGTCCTGTGTGATAAGTGAATCATGCGCTTTCCACGTTGTCTGATGAAGGACATCATTGTACTGTCATGGGTTAGTGTCAGATCTGAGATATCTTGGGCCCAGACAAGTAGAAGTTCTGTAGGTAGAAAGCCTCGAAATACTATGCACATGGGAATGCAGCTGTTCAGCAACGTGCAAGCAGCGATACACAACCACCGAGGGCACTGGGTTTGTTTTGAAATGTCGACCTTAGCTCAGTGCCCAAAGCTTTCCATGCTGTGCTCGTGGCAGTTGCCCACGACCTGAGTAGTTATGAAATGTTGAAACTTTGGCTACTTAACGTTTCTGTCTGAAATCCATTCGTCCATTGAATTTAAAGTAGTTAAGATGTTAAACAGTAAAGGGAAAAAATGAGCTTTAAAAGTTCAAAGGCACTGGTGTGCTGGTTTGGCATTACTCCAGTATTGGAGTTCTGCCAGGCCTTCATGATACAAAGAACAAACTCCACGTTTATAAGTTTGTGTTTGTTCTTTCCTTACTCACTGCAGCCTGACATTTAGTTAAGGCTGAGAGTTCACCTTTCTACTTTGACACCTTTGTGAAAAATATGGTGACTTTTTGATAAGCCTTTTAGTCTGAGTGCAAAAAAGTTGTTTGTTCTGGTCCTGCTAAGCCCCTCAGATACCCGTCATTGAAAATTACCTGCTTCTCCTTTGTATGTCGCTTCTGGCTTTGGACTCATGTTTCTTCTATAATTCTAATTCCCAATTAAAAACTTTACTGTTTTCTAACAAAATGCAGATCCAGTATTAATATCTTTTTCTGATTTCAGACATTCATTTCAAGTAAGTTGCCCTTTTTTACAACAAACAAAAATGTTGAACAGGCTGCCCCTGCTTGTGCTGCTTTGTGATATTTATAGCTGTACTGCTGAGACTAGCCATGATGTGATTTATCATATAGATATCCAGATTTCTTAGCATTATGGCAGAAGAAAAATCCTAACTTTCTGTCTGTATGTGCTTTAATTTTCCTATTTAATTTTATATGGTACCAGAGCAAAAGCATCTTTTTCCTTTTGCAACAAACAGTTGTGATCGTGAATAAACTTCAGAAGTGCAGAGACATATATACTAGTAGTGGTACATGAGTGACTTCTCAGTGATATGTGACCAGGCACAAAACTGGAAGCTGCCCTTGACACTGGTGGTGTCCACTCTTACTGAATATAATAATGGCATCCATTAACATGTCTAGCGTTGGCAGTAATAGCTGGCAAAAGAAGGGCATGACACCCTGCAATCTAGTCCTGTTGAATAATTTTAGTAGCATTGCTAAAACTAGCTGTGATGTAGTTACTGAGAATGCATTTAGGCTCACAAATATTATGTTACTACCATTATGATACATAAAGTCTTCTATGAAATATATGGTTAAGTCACTGGGTAAAAGAGTGGCAAAGAAAAGTTCAATAAAGCTGGTCTTGCACTGAGACACCCTTTCAGAAAGCTTTAATTAAAAGACTTCAATTTTAATTCTGATTTCCACCTTTTTTTTTTTTCAAACTCACTGTTACACATTCTGGTTTTTGTATTTTTCTTTTTTTCAGTCATTGGATTCAAGCCTGTGATCCACATGACAGTGCTCTAGTTACTCAAGAATGCTTCTCACCCTGCCGTTTAGTTCAGCACCACCATCGATCTAAAGGATGTGCCAATGAGGATACTGTTGGCTGTCCTGCCAGAAACAACATTAGTTCCTGCTAACATAGTTTTATGTTGTACGTTCCAGGTGGCAAACCCACCAAAGGAAATCATTTTGTTTAACGAAGGTGGAGAGGCTTTGCCCTTGTGTAATATCAGATACAGAGAAAGAAATATGAGTTGAATGTTATCTATGTATGAAAAAAGGGGGAATAGAGGGAAAGAAAATGGAAGAAGAGGGTGTAGAGAAAAGATAGTTTAACTAACAAGCATAGTCTGAGAAAGAGCTTGTTTGCACAATGTGCATCTGAAAACACTTGGGAGGTGGCCCAGGGCCCCAAGCTTGTGTCAACAGCTGGAATATTCCCAGATCTGTATCAATAGCTGATTAAATGAGAAAGGGAACTGTTCTGCAGCCTAAAATGAGGTTATTCCAAACCTGTAATGTTTGTAATGAACTTTGTGTTCATTTTACTTATTCTTAAATTTCATCATTGCACATTGGGGTTCCAGAGCGCATCTCAAAATTCTGGTGCTCTCAGTCTTAAGGTGGAAAGTAACCATTACCTTTCTATAAAAGACTCTGCTAACCTAGTTGCTGAGTTTATTGTCAGTTGGAGCAGGGGAAGAGTTTCACTTCAGCCACTTTGTTCAGTTGTCTGGGGTACTGGCAACACTTCCTTCTAGTCTTAACAGCTCAGGCTTTTTGGAAACATACATGGGGTTCATGCTGCTCCTCTTGCTCTGAGTGGAAGGGTCGCTCTTGCTTGCTGTAGTGGGTGGGGACAATTTACAGGCAACGTGATAATAAAGGATATAGCACTTTTCAGCAGTCTGGCAAGCCTAGTAGGAACAATGACATACCTTTTCTTCAGCAAAAAGGTGATACTCCTATAGTACGAGGAATTATGCAGAATCTGTATCCTTTGCCTACTGCATGGAGCTGCTAACCTATCCGCATGCTGTAGGATGTGACGTTGGCTTTGCCTTCTCTTAACACTGCCGCAAGCAAGTCCTGCAGAAAGGTGATTTTTTGCTCAGCTATCATCCCTTCTCCCTTAATACTTACTATTGAGACTCTGCCTCATTGGCCTCTATGATTGTTTCCAGTGTACCACCAGGAAAGCGTGGAAAAGACCCAGTGAGTCCAGCTTTAAACCCTGACTCTCCTGCAAGCATCTTACAAACATGTACCTTGCATTCCAGTTCTTTGTCATTGTGTTCCACCCACGTGCATTCCTGGTACCTGTTACTACCCAGAATTACAAGGAACAGTGGGTAGGTCTGCCTCAGGTCCATCTTAGATCTGTGTAGTGGGCAACAGGCATAGACTGGCGATTCTTTGATATGACTCAGTCCTCTGACCTAGCTGCTTTTGTGGCGAGGGAGAGATCTCATCACACTTGTACCTCGAATGCCTCCTGTTACAACTCTTCTTCCAATACCTTCAGAACTTCATGCTGGAGTTCTGTCTGTATTTTCCCCACAGCGGTGTTGCAGCCACTACAGGCAGCATCAGTTGACTCAGGCAGCGTATATCTTGTGACAGAGATCACATGCCCTCGTAGTAGGCTTCTCTGTCTCCCCAGCCCAATAGAACTAGTTCTCCCATCACCACAGTCAAGGAAGCCTTGCTTCTGATTCACTGGAGAAGTCTGAGTTAACTCAGACAATGCTGTCAGTGTTTCTGGAACAAAGATATTCTGAAAGTTGGCTAGAGGTTGGGCCTTTTACAAGGCCTTTCTTCAGGAAAAGAGGGTCTCCCTTCATGGCCATTGGAGTTCCCAGCAGCCATAGGCACTGAAGCTCACCTTGGAGCTCCTCTAGGCAGTTTACTAGCATTGCCTACATTCAAAGAGGTTGTGCCGTATTCCAGGTTTAGTGGTAGCTTAGTAGCAGTAAATTTCATGCAGTACCTCATAAAAAAGGCACGTGGGAAGCACACTTCCCAAAGACCAGTTGTAGATGCAAGTATAGCAACCGATTAACTTAATTTTTAAAAAATATGAACCTCTGTTGTTGCCCTCTCCTGTGGTAACCTTTCTGAATCACAGATTTTTTGGCAGCAAAATCATCTCATGCTTCATGACTTCTAACATTTTGTGTATGCAATTCCTTTTTTTAATGTTACAGAATACAAGATGGCAGATTTTTCTTAACAAGGTCTAATGATATGTCATCTCTTTTTGGAGTGGTAGCAGTAAATTTAAGATTAAGCAACCTATATAAAGAGCTCAGAATGTTCCTTGCATCTGCATAGTATCTTCTTTTCCCTGAATTTCCCATGCGTTTTAATTCCCATTTGCTTCATGTTGTTAGATTCCTCTGAAACTCAAGAATTCTCTGGTCTCAGGCAAGACCAGAAATTAACTGACATATATAATTCTGTAGCAGTTGCAATTTTTTGCCAAATTACTACTTTTTCCAGAAAACTGACATGCTTATTTAACAGCAGAGGTCTCAGTGTAGAGGCAGCCTGCTAATCCCCACTCTCATCTGAAAGTTGATCTCCCACTGTCACAGAGTGCTGATTATAAAGGGAAAGCCTACCTGCTTACAAGGACATTCCAGTATTTTGAGATAACGATCTCTTGATTTGATTTGTTCTGTCAGACTGAGAACTAAATTTCTCTTGCACGTTCAGAGACTGGAGCACACCACTCATGGGAATTTAAAAGAAGACAAGATATCCACACCACAGTAAATGGAAAGGCTTGCTTCCCGGCAACCCTGTGCTACTAGTTCTGTAAAAATGAAACATTACTGGAAAGCTTTGCAAACATTGGTCATGTAAACAGATCTTTATACATAGTGACTGGATGCCCTTGGGAGGATTTATGTCATCTGCCAGTCCCTGAGAGGTGCCACCTGGGAATCAAGCAGCATTGGATCAGCTGGCCAGGGAAGCAGGCTCAGGGCAGGGAATCTGTTTGGTGGGCGCCCCAGCTTGCTGATATGTGAAGAAATCCCACAGGTCAAGGGGAGGCTGTGGTTGTTCAGTGTCTTACTTTGGGCCCACAGACAGAGTTGTGCACTGTGAGTTCTGTCTTTAGATGTGGTGTTACTTGAGAGGTATTGTGTCCACCTTTGTACACTGATGCATGGTGATACATTGGTGGTGGTAGTCACAAGTGAAAGAAAAAAGGTAAAGGTGCTACACTTAGTTGAGACGATGCAGCAAGTGCATCATTGGGGGTGATGTTGCAGAATGTGCGTGGGCAATACAAGAGAGGCTGAGCTTGCTGTTGTGCTGTCCTAGTGAACTGACAGCCTGCGTCCTGGATTCTGTGTAAGTATTTCACATGTTGAGCAAGCTCTCTGAGGAAAACAGCCAACTGTTGAAATCTCACATGCCTAAAAGCTCCTGTTCCGGTAAGTTTTTCTTTGTTTGCACATCCTGGTTCAGAACTGGAACCTCTTCTTGGAAGATACTCTGGGAGGTAAACAACTGTGCTTAGGAAAATTTGATGAGTGCTTCCTATTGGCAGAAGCTAGCTCTTCTTTGGAGCAGTGCCAGCTTTTGAAAGGAAATACCTTCTCTTATTTCTTAGTCATTCCCTAGGCTTTGAAATTCCTTTAGAAGTTCCAAGCCCCTGCGAGTCCTGGCAGCTTTCTTGTTTTGTAATTTTGAAACGATTTCCTTTTATTCTTCCGTTTGGGTGCCTTCACCTAGTTCTGCATTTTGTACGCAGAAGCCTGCCTCCAGCTGTCGTAAGAGACGCGTGAAAAGACGCAGAGGAGAGTTACTGGGAAATGTCAAGTTAGGAATCAGTTCTGTCTCAACATAGGTTCAGCATGACCCAAAATGTGAGGGGTGTTGTCAGAATCATCTGTCTCCTGCCTCATACCTTTTTGATTTGCTGAATGCTCTGAGGGCGCAGGGTAACAGCTGGTGTTCACAGAGGGACGAGTCTATTATGTTTCCTTTCTGGTAGCCTCATTTATTTGCTCTGTTAGCACTTGACTTCAATGATAACTCTTACGTAAATGGTCAGGGACAGTTGAAGCCCTTTATATACTAATTAAATAGATCATATGCTAGTACTTGAATGTGGAAAATACAGTGCTTTAATGTGATTAATTAACAGTGCCAGTCAGATCTTGTAACTGAGTCTTTAATAAAATAGATAGCCTAAGATGAAATGGAGTAAATAGTTACTTAACTCACCTTCGCATGAATGAATCAGTTGTTAATGTAATAATTCCTTCATTTTAGCCAGTCACATTTTAAGAATGTTTTTTGCTTTTGGTAGTCAGAAGTGGTGAAATCTGTTTGTTGGCTTTAATCATAGGAGTACTTCATATTGCAGGATTTATCCATTGCAATTCGTATTAGTAGCTGATACATTGTACACTTTAGTCATGGGCTTCAAATTTATTTTGTGTTGTTTACCTATTGTTCACTTTAAATAGTGTAATGCTTGAAGTAGGGCCACATGAACAGCAACTTGTACCATATATTTACTCCAGAAACACTAATAACAGTGTTGAATTAAATACATAAGTGTCAATATTTAGATTGTATATAAATATGATTTCCAGAAATATGTAGGGTATGTTATTTACACATTATTTACATTGGATGCTTCTTCAATATTATGAGCAAAGAAACTGCTAAGCACAGACATAATGAACACATAAAATTAACACTAATCTAGGATTTAGTGGGGTTGTTACTGGAAGTGAGTAGAGATGATACAGAGCAATCAGGGGGGCAAGAGCACAGTGAAAGACATTTGCATGGATGCATTTGAGGGTACTTCTGGCAGAATGCATGGATATTGAGAATCTTGGAAAATATAGCGCCAAACTTTTTCCAGATTCATTCCGTTCCCATCTGTCCTTGCAGAGGGGGTGATCAAACAGCATATAGCAACAATTTCCTAAGGTTATTTCTTAGTATTCTTTTTTCTTTCTTTGGTAACATGATCTGCTGTGCCTGCATGCTTGGTGAGGACCCTGAAGGAGTGCATCATGCATGTCTGTACTGTGTTCCAACTCTCATGTAAACTTGTACTGTATATTGGACAATAGTTTGCAAAAAGAAAGGGCTGCAGTTATCTAAATAAAGGTATTTTTAGTGCAATTTAACATATTTCAGTTTTACAGGCCTGATTCATTATTATCTTTTCCCTTCTAGTAGACAATTACATGTACAGAGAGAGTGAAGGGTTCCCAAATCAGAATGTTTCCCCTTCATACAGATTTAAAAGACTACACATTGTTTAGGACACTGGAAACCTTGAATTTTCAAACATTAACAGGGAAGTTTGTTCACAAGTAATTTTTATAATTAAAGTTGTCATGGCTAGTCTGTTGGTTAATTTGGATTGCTTCAATGCTGGTTTACTTGGATAAATTGTGTTTCCAAACTTTAAATAGCAAGAGGCAAAGCCACAGCTCCATGGTACTTTTTCTTAACATAAATCTCCACTGACTTTTCTTTTTCAGTCTTTAATTGAACTGACAAGTTACAATAGTTTGTTACTTAAATTTAGAATAATTGATGATATCGATGAAAACATGGTTTCATAAATAAAAAACCATTTTGTCCATTACAGTTGGCTTTCTGTTCCCAGTTGCAATAGTAAAGTTCGACTGCATGAAAATGAAAGGCTATGGGAGACACCTTTAATTCAAACTAATGTTTTGGGAGATATTTTGGCATTTTACACATACTTGGTGTGTTTCGCCGAAGGGCAAAGGAACTCGCCTGGCTTTTTGAGTCTAGGAGGTCACCTACTGGTTGCTCTGCCTCAGTGCATCCCGACATCTCCCTGAGGTGCAACATCAGAAATGACCTAAGGAGTGCTGGAGATGGATCTCCACGTATCAAAAGGTGAAACGGTTGATGCTGCTTCAGGAATGGAAACTCATCAAGCACTCAGATACGTTTGAGTAAAGCTTTCAGTCAGTCCTAAGCCTTTCTTTGTGCTGTGCAGTCATGTCTCCAGAGGCGTAGAATAACAATTTGACTTGGTGATGAAAAAGGGCAGGCAGGTACACGGCCTTGAATTTACTGGAAAAAGGACATCTCTTGTTTCTATTGCTTATTAGGAGGTACAGCAATTTCATTTGCTTATGAAATAAGCTGTAGTAGTATAGGCCTCTGCAGAGCATGATGTTAAAACATGTAGGGAACGTGGACAGTAGTCAGAGTTATCAGTTACAGAAATCATCTGGAAAGGCAGATGTGGGAGTGTGAATGAGACAAACAGCTCTCCTTATCCTTCCTACGGACACTTGGTCTGCTATGAGGACTTCTCAGATACAGCTTGCTGTGAAAAGAAGGATCTCAAGTTTGATTTAAGAAATGCTTTAATGAAATCTCTCTGTTCATCAAAACCTCATTCTCGTTGTGCAGAACTCTCTGGTATGAGGTTGCTTCTGAGTCCCATTTAAAACTAGCGTAGATGTCACCACACTGCACCGTGCAATGAAGGTATGTCCTGAATCCCTGTATGACGTTCTTTAATCTACACAAGGGGACCTCTGACACAGCACCTGCTTCTTAAACTCGAGTGTCATAACAGCCCAGAATTCCAGGGTAAATGCTAAATAAATATCTGTAATGTAGGAGGAAGACATTGAGTGAAGTAGTTTACAGTTACACAATGGGACCTTTTTCCTTCACTTCAGCGTACCAGTTTGATTGAAGCAAAAGGCAGACGCTTCTACCTTTGGGTGGAACAGATATAAGTAGAACTGTATCTCAACACAAATTGGCTTCAAAGGGAAATTGCTAGTCTCAGTTAAACGTTTATAACACTCATAAACCATTATAAAGAATACTTAGAATACTTTGACTAATTTTTAAACAGGAGTTACCAACAAATCCACTGGTACTATCCAGACTTTCTTATTTGGGTGGTGTTTAAAACATAATGGTTTATCATAATTCTTCCATTTTAATCCAGGTGTATTGGCATGTTTCTTCTTGATTAGTCAGTGATGTTTTTCTCAGTTTCTCTTGTGTCTCATCTGGACTTTGAAAGGAAAGACAGTGTCTTAAGCATGGGTGAACCAAATGAATCACTATGATCAAGCTGGCATGTGAATTTATAACCTAGAAGTGTTTGAGGTAACTGTGTGTATGTTTCTATTCTCTAGTTAATGTGAAGTAATCTCATGCCCACAGTTATTTCATGGTAAGTTGCTCATGTGCCCACATTCTCAATCCTTCCCCAAGTGCTTTGGAGCAATAATTTAGGAATTAGCACGCCTGTCTGCAGGCATCGTGCACAGCCTGATTTTTCCAATTAAATGTGTTTCAGAATTAGTATTTGAAATCTAACGCAGAAGTGAGATATTATTGTTCTTAACTGAGGGAGGAAGGAGATGATTCCTTAACAGACCTCGTTAGTATAAAACGAATGCATTACATGGGTTACTGATAGGTGCAAGCTGGCACTTACACAACTGTTTCTAACTGTCAGAGCAGTAAAGTTCCTCAATAATCACAGTAGTGAAGGTGATCCCTTTTAAGGGGGAATTTGATTACTTTAGGACGAGGATTGAAATTTTGTGACCATAATAACAGAAATCTGGGTTTATTGACCTGAGTTCTTACCAGGCCTAAGCCTCCTTCTTGCAGACTTTCTCCCCAGCACTCAAACACCGCATTGTAACACAGGGATTGCGTGAACACAGAGCAGCAGATCTCCGTTAGAGGAAGCCCTCAAATTCTGTGATAAGAGCAAAGGGAAGATCTGCCCCCGACTCTGTCAGGAGGGCCAGGGCAGGCAGCGCTGCAATGAGCTGGGTAGCACTCCCACCCACCCGCAGACCTGCCTGTGGGATGGTCACGCCTGGGCTCTTTAACCCCAGAGTGACTCGGAATTGTGTGCTTAAAAGCAGTTTCTCATGGGTTGCAAAACATTATTGACTGCAGTATAAAATATTTAGTGGTGTAGCCTTTCCAGCCTTCTTTCGGCTACTGGTTGTAATCTGTTCACATGTAAATAAAGTTTTCATTTTATTCCACTACTCTCTGAGATTGCACACTCAAGCACAGAAAAACAAACTGTTTTTCACTGCTTATGTTCTCCTGCTTCACAGGGATATGTCAAGCACTTTTATGGAAAATACATTGTAGTCAGACTGTGTTTTAATGAGTCTTTTAGTTTGGTTGATTAAAAGTAACTGTATTAACATAAGGAACTAAGATTTCTATACAGTTCTTCTTTCTCTAATTCCTTGCCTACTCTCAAATACCATAAAATGCTTCAGTGATGTGTGTCTGTTTAACGAGGAAGTGCAGTAAATAGGACAATAGAAGGTTAATAGAAATAATGGGATGAAATTCTGATTGTTTCAAAGTTAGTGGAGCAAGGCTTTTGCTCACAGAATGAGGCCAGAAGGAATTTCCTGTGGCTATCATCTAATCTGAGTTTCTTATAATACAGGTACATATAGTTTCAAAACAAGATTCTTTCATCAAGCCTAAGTGTCATGTCTTGAACTAAAAGAAAGTATGGTCTTACTTGTTTATTAATAACTCAAATGATAAAAAAATTACCATAATTGCTCGCTAAGCTGCAATATGTTGCTTTGTTTAAAATGGACCCTATCTGCAGCTTGAATTTATAAAGCTTTAGTTTTTAGCCATATTCATTTGGCTGCTTTTCCTGTCTCGACAGACAATCCATGGGACCATGGTCAGATTACTACTTTAGTTTTACTTGAATAAGCTGAGTAGGTTGAGCTTCCTAGACTTGGCTGCTCCTCAGGCCACAGAACTAAAATGCCCCTTGGTGTTCTGTTAAATACGACTACTTCAGTATCCCTTGAATGGCTTGACTACATGCTCTTTTCTAGGGATCTTTTGCTTACCTTGCAGTTCTGCAAAGTCAGTCTTTTTATTGTTTAAATGAATATAGTGACAAGTGTGATGATTAGATTTAATGAGATTTGCATTTCTAATCATGGTTATTTTTATGCAGTATTGACTGGCACTATAATATCATGGATTAGATTACTTAGTAATAAGTCAAGACTAAAGTAGTTCCTGGTATGAATCAAATGTCTGGACTTTGTTTTAGTTTTGTTTTTCTTATTTATGCTGCCACTACACTGACTTCTTTCAGGTTGCACCTTGTGTTCCTTGGTGTGACTGAGGGAATAATTGATCTTATTGACTCGACAGAGTATGTGGGTACTTCATGAAATTGCATCAAGAATAAATTTTCTTAAATCATGAAACCAGTTATTTATCAAACATAGTCAATTTTAATTGTTCAGAGTTGTGTCAAAATACCATCTCATTCCAGCCCACTATCCTGGAGAAACTTCAAGTCTTCTATTTTGGAATCACTGAATTTCCTTACAGAAGTGCATGTATCATCACAGCATTGCCATGAAAACTAGTAATATGCCCCAGCTTTCAGGAAATGCTGTCAACACTGTAAGATTAACTATTGTTTTAAATGAGATAACTGGGCTGCCTTTGCAAGTTGTTTACTTTGTCATAGTTATAGCAGCAGCCTGGAACCCTGACTGTTGTCTAACTTAACTTGAAGATGTATCCACTTGTATATAATCCTTTTTATGTTCATTATGTCGGTGCTCAGCTCTTTCAGCATCTTATTTAGTACCATTGATAGCTCAACACTTTAGCTGGAATTCCCTTGGTGACTTGTCACTTGGTCCTCTGTGTCGGCTGACAGTTCTCCGAGGACATTATGCCTGTTCACCTGCCTACCATCCATACTGGGTCTGATCATAACCTTTCTACTGCATATAAAAGCCTGATGATGCTTTTGTGACTATCAAAGATGAGAGGAAGATACGAGGTGTTTTGTAGTCATCACTGATTCTTTAATTGCCTTTATAGAATAGATAGGTAGGAGGATAAGAAGCAATTGTGTATGATCTGAATTAATCTGTGAAGCACTGCCAGGCTAAACTGCCGTCCTTTCCATCAGCACTTCTACAGTGGTGAGAACTGATGGAAACCAGTTTTTCCAGGAATAAAATTTCTGATCATCAGTTGTCATTGTGAAGAAAAGAAGGAAATGAGGACCAGGTTGTTCTACCAAAACATAATCCTTTTTTTCACATAGTCCTTATTCTCAGCCACAGTTCCCATTTGCCCCTGTATGTTCAGAACACTTGTATTAATCGGAGACAGCAGTGGTGGTTTGTTGGGGGTTTTTTGGTTTTGGGTTTTTTTTTTGGAGGGGGTGTTTGTTGTTTTGTTTTCTTTTTTTAAGTGGCAGCTTGTGAAACTTACACTGAATACCTGGTAGTTAAAGGGAAAAACAATCTCAGACCTCTCTATGTGGGTACAGTACTACCTGCAAATACTCACAGCCTAAATCTGAAAAGGTCATTGCTCACCAGTGGGGGGAGTTAGTCACTGGACTCTGCAGCAACAGGTTGCCCTCACCTTGTAAATGGGTTTCCCATTGAAATGTAGCCACGCTGCGTTATCTAGTGTTATCAGATCACTTCTTGTAATAAATCATAGGAGTAAGAACCAGCTTTTCTTACTATTTAACATATCTGAGCAGCCCCTTTTAAGATATTTTCTTTTTTCTTTACAAAGTGGATGAGAGATGAACTATGCTTTAAGCAAGGTCTGGCTGATACTGGAGACAATCTCAATTAAATTGAAATTCAAAATTCACAGTAACTGAAATACTTTTAATCCATGCTCATTGGTTAGTTTATTTCTTTGAAAAAGGGTCATATTTTCCTTTGTTATGCTAGAATCTAAGACAATATATGAGGAAAACCAGTTTATTTAAAAATTCACATTATTACTGGCTGAAAGTTCGGTAAGTCTTTTGAGTTCTGATATTGCCGTACTTATCGCAAAATGGATCATCAGAGACTCACAGCATTGCAGATTGTCAGGAGGCTGGGTTTTGGTAATGCGTCTTAAGAAAACACTCAATTGAAATCTGCTCTTTGCTATACTAATAACTGATACTAGGTTTCGGGGAGGGTCCCTCAGTACTGTAGGACAAACGAGTTAGGGCCAAAACAGCAGAGCTAAAGATGCTTTGTTTCCAAGATATTTGTTCTTAATATCTCTGGGCCCCTGCCCTTATCACCTCCCTTCAATAACCTGAGTTCTTCTTCCCTTCCTTTCGCATTCCTTAAGCATCCTCATCAAGCAAAAGACAACATATGCTGTGACTAATCTGCTGCTGTGCACATACGTTTTTTTCTGGCTACTGCCATGCAGAATGCGTAACAGCTGAACTCCACCAACCTCTGCCCCCCGCCCGCTGAGGGACACTATTCTGTACCAAACATTTACATGCACGCACATTTACTTCATTGCAGTAGCAGTAACCCCTTAAAATGCAAATATAGTTACAAAAGCTTCATGTTAATTAAACGGGATACAATTAGAATGGATTCTTTTATTTTAAAAATGTGAAATCAACAACATAACTGTTCTTTGGACAGTAGAATTGAAAAAGCTCAGTTTCTTAGATGTTTTCCTGCTGCCCTAGCTTCCCCCATGTCCTTTTTGGATACTGCTGCAGTACCCAGAGTCCAGAGCCTCCGATTTTCACAAAATTTGCAAGTATGTACTGTCTTAAGACCTCTGTTCTACCCTTAAGCTTGGTTAAAATTAGCTAATAGGTTCAGAAGAGCGGCAAGGCTGACAGGCAGATAGCATATGTTTAATTTCATTATGAAATGAGGCTAAAAGAGGCTCTAGAAGGGATTCTCCAGTGTGCTGTATTTGTGGTTGACTGCACAGATGTGACAGAAAGCAGCTTTCAGACGCCTTCAGCCAAATGTATTTTCAATTACAGGGATGGCAGGACCAGGGAAGCTGGGTTCCTGCCTCATTTAATGGTGAGAACGGCTGAGTGGCTACTCAATGTTGTTTTCTTCTTGCCTGATGTGCAGAGCTATACTTCTGCGCAATATTCCAGCTCTGCTCTCAGCACAAAATAATTAATTTTGGTTTGGCCTTTTTCTATAACATTCACCACAGTAGTATGTGGGCACTTCACTAACATTGTTTTCTCTCAAGAGCAGTGTGGGGGGAGGAGGGTTCTGTAATATCCATTTCTTTGCAAGGGAAATGAGATGTAGGAAGTTTTGTGTCAAAAGCATCCTCTAGTGTTGATTGTCCTCTTCTGAGATGCCTAGGGCATGCTTTCTCAGACCATTTGGCATTATACATCATTTCATTATGTTCAAATCACAGCTCTTGCTGTCCTCAGCTGCAGTTACAAATGCTTGAGACTTCTGTATTTCAGACCCTGGGCCTCAGTTTGTTGTGCAGGGGAAAAAAAGAAAACATATCTGAAGTATTATGGCATAACTGAATTGTGAACTGTATGCTGCCAGCTGGGAAGGAAGCCAATTAGAAATATTTGATTGCTTTAATGATAGACAGCCCATTCTCTTCCTGCAACCTCCTGCTTGGATTTCTGCCCAAGTAGAGGGAACTTGGTGACCTGGGACCTAGTGCCTCATGTCACTCCTCAGTACTCGACTACGAGGCTACTGCAAAGGCAGTTTTGCTGTGTCTGTAGTCCACTGACATGGACAGTTTAGTGGGGCAGATCAGACCTTCGGCAACTTTTATTTTAGGGGTAGGATGCTGTCCACTTGTTAACGTAGAGCCCCATTCCCATATTTTTCACTAGTTAGTTTCCAGATTTATTTGGCCTGCCATTTCTGCATTCCTAACTCTCAGCCTAACCTGGAGAGGCCCTACTTCTAGGCCATTTCCTAGGAAATACCTCAAAAGTACTGATGATTCTATTTCATTAACAACAGAGGCAGGGGTCTTATCTAGAACATTTTTTTACTATACTTCATTGATTTTTATCTACAGTGGGATTCTCCTGTGAAGCAAGACCCTGTGGGAAAAAAGTACCCCTGTAACAGAAGAATTTCACAGTACATGTGGACAGGGGACAAGATTACTGTTGAATTGTCTGATCTAGATAGTCCCTATTTTCTTGATATTTAAATTTGAAATCTAACAATATCTCAAGGTATGATGTTAATGTAATTTTTAAAGATTAAATAGAAAAAAAGAGGAAAAATTAAATATGTAGTGTTCACGGATGCCTCGTGAGGGGCATTTAAGTCTGATGCAATGAATCTTAGACGGTTGCCTGACATCTGAGTGCCTACACTGCTGAAGTAAATTGACATCCACTTTGTTGACCAGCAGGGAAGGACACCGCATTCTTAACTTTTCAGTTTCACAGCTAAGAATCCGGAATCTCAGGTTCTTCCCAGTTTTTTAGGACTAAAACTTCTGTGTTCCACACATGCTGAGCTCTTGTCGTGGTCTCTTAGAATTCCTAGATTCCCAATTCCCATCTCCACTCCTAAAGCTGCTCTTCCCAATACTATTTTAGCTTGCTGATTCAGTTTAAAAATAACCTTCTCCACTCTGTCCCTGCATGCCCCCCCCCGGGCTGCCTTTAGCCCTGGTCTCTTCCCTGATCCAGTTTGCCACACAGCTCCACAAAAGTTACATTGGCATGATTATGGAGAAATCATAGAAATGAAACAAGTGGCAAGGGAAAAGCTGTTTTTAAATACTTCTCCCGAAACAGGCAAACTTCTGCCAAATATGGCAAGTCATACTCAGCAAAAACCTCATCAGTTGGCACATCCAGTGCTATGGCTGTCCTCGGGCTCCGACTGTGCCTGGGACAGAGGGCGACAAATACCGTGATGCTGGGCGGTTCCTCCAAGCTGCGCAATGGTGTCCTACTGGAAGACATTCTGTAAGGGGCACCATTCCTTCATTACCTTTCATGTGACAACCTGCGCACGCCCCATTGTCCTCCGACACTGAAATTCCAGCTCTTCTTACTGCCGATAACCTGATGACATACCCACTGAGTGTAGGACAGTTGGGAGGCCTTGACCTACAACACCTTATGACATAAGCTGTTGACCTTTATTAATAGAACACTGAAAAAACTTGATTACAGTGGCATAAGGACCTTTGCAAGAAGAAAAATACTTGGCGAAAAAAGACATCCTGAATCTGACACGCAGGGCATAAAACCCTGCCAATGACTGGAAATGACTTGCTGTGGCCTCTTCTGGAAGGGATGAGAAGACAGCGGGTTAAAAAGTCTGGATAATATTTGCCTAAGCCACTGAAGTTAGCGAAGAGAGAATAAGCTGAATGTCAAGAGACTTTCTCCTCATGACACGTGCAGAGTCCTGGTTAACAGTGACCCTCTCATCATCATAACAGCAACCCCTGCATACATCTCTGCTTTTGCTACAGATTGTGAAATGATTTAGCTGACTCAGCGGGGAAAAAACGTCCTAGAGTTGTCAGTGTTTAACCTGTTCTGTGTTGATTATGATGTAGGAAACCCTGTGTTGTCTAAGCATCAGCCAGTTGCTTCACAGGTGAAGGAAAATCAAGTAGAGGTAGTTTGCACTAAGGGATTAAAATGCTTCCATTTAGTACACTAGATGCTATGCATTTCTGAAATCGCACTGAAACATACCTATAATCTAAAATTCGCATGTGTTGACCACATCTAGGTTTGCATAGTGCATTCTCTGTTGTTACCAGGCTAGAGCACCGCAGCGGTGCCCCTTCCAGCTCCCTTTCTATGCATGCTGTAGTTGTGCAGCCTTTGATCCGTTGCACTGAAGTCTTGGGTTTCTGGGGGTATTTTGTGGCTTGTGGCAGAAGCCCAGAGCGTATGTTCCTGTGATCCCTTCTTGACCCTTCTTCACTGAGGAAATCTTCAACGATTTGTTAAGCTAATGTTGCTCACTGTGTCACGCTAAGGATGCCACTATCTTGTCTTCAGTTGTAACAAAGTATATTTAGGAAAAGAGCTGGCAATTTGTAGACCGTGGTATTATTCCTTCTGCCAGTGGGTTAGGGACTCACCCCAGAGCTGGAGTTTGCTTCCAAACATTGTGCTTCATAACCAGCAAGGGATCTCGCATCGGTTTGTCTGATCCCCCTTGCAACCGATTTATACTTTTAGGCTCTGTAACATCTTGTGTTTCTGAGTTCCACAACTTAGTTGTACATACTTTTAAAGGAAAACTGTATCATTGGCTGCCATCCAGTTCTTGTAGTGCGAGACTGAAATAAAAATCACCCACACACCTCTTCCACACCATTCATGGAGGTTTCATAGACTTGCATTAACAGACAAGCCAAAGATCCCGGGTTACCTAGTCTCCTCTAACGGACGCAACTGCAGAGAACCGAGTTCAAGGAGCCGGACCAGCCATTCCTGCCCTACACACAAACGAGGAGCCTGTTGGATGCTGGCAGTCTGCTGGAAATGGCAAGCGTTAGCGGAGTGCCACGCGCGTGCCACAGCGGAGCAGCGTCTCTCCAGAGAATCGGTGACTTTGGTACATGTGGTTACATAGGGTCAGCACCCGCCCGCTCGGGGCGCGTCCACCCGGGGTCGCGTACCACCGGCAGGGCTGCGGCCGCGCAGCGGTCACGCCCGGGGCTTC
>NW_008825429.1:561925-573557 GCF_000699105.1 Pygoscelis adeliae
CGACACGCGCGTGGGCCGCTGCGGGCCCTTGCTTGTCATCCTCGCGTCCGTTGGGGCACCTGGTTTTACGTGGACCGCCGCGGTCGCATACCTGCTACCCCTGCGCTTGGAGCTCGTTTTCAGTGAGATTCCTTCACAGCGTAAAACGCCTCGTAAAGCTGCTCCCGACTTCCTCACCGGAGAAACAATTTCTGTGTTTGTCTGAAGGCAGCTACTCTTCCCTCTGCTTGAAACTCCTGGAGTGCTTATCTGGTTCCTTTGTAGTCGCTTGTAATTGTTGACTTTATTTTTTCCCCCCTTTGGCTAAGTAAAGAAAAATGACTTAAATGGTGTTTTAATAAGTTTGACTCTTAAGCAATCGCCAATAGCAATCCTTATTTCTCATTAACAGCTGCGGAGTTTGTTTGCTTCAGTTCCGTATATGTGCACATACATACATACACACACGTAAACATATATATAAAATTTTTAAAAAGCCAACTGGTGGCGAGTAAGCTCTAAAAACAACTGGCAAAGCTCTACAGGCACACGTACATTACTGTCAAAATAACCTTTTTTTTGTCCTTCCCTTCTTTTAAAGTAAAGAGTACTGCTTTTGAGTGCTCGTTATTTCAAAACAGTTTCAACCGGGAGGATTTCTTAGAAAAGTTCTCTTGCAGGCAGAAGAGCTGTGAGGACAAGCCGCTGATGTAAGGGCTTTTATTTATTCTTCCAGAGAAAAGAGGGAGGGAGCAATAAATTTATACTTCTGACATTTTTAAAGAAGGTGGTGCTGGTAGGGGCTGAAGCAGACATTGACGTTTTCCAACCTTTTGGTCCATTATCAAACAATACGTGTCAGACTTAACACTGGGTCTTTGGGGATAACAGGAGGCTCTGAAGTTTCCTTTTGTGTCAGGTGTTAGTGTTAAGAACAGAGTAGAGGCCATTTGCTGAGGTCATACTTTCCTTGAGATTGTAAGTGAAAGTGGAGAAAAAGCATACTGTTTCGTTAAGACTCAGATTTGCATAACTTGAAACAAGTGTATTAAATGGACTTTTGTAGGCCGTATTGTGTACGACATCAACTGCCTGCTTCCTCCTAGTACCTGAATAGGCAGCCCCCCAAATAGGAAAGACTACAGTGAAAGCCAAATCATGTGGCAAATCTTTTACAGTCATTTATCACCCAAAAGCTTTTTTGCTTATTCATCTGTACATATACTAGATAACATGCACCAGGAACAGGCTATTTTTTTTTTCCCGAGCCGCCGTGTGGGCTATTTTTTTTTTCAGAGAAGAGAGTATGGCAGACATTGCTCCAGAGCAGCTAGGCTGAATGCTATCAGTCGTATTTTCACTGTTGAGATTTTAGATTACATACAGCATCTCTTGTCAGTGTCATGCTTCCTTCGTCACCTCCTGAAAGTGAGTTTTTCGGAGCCAAGATTTATGAAGATTTTCACAGCATTGTCTTGCCTCCCTTCTTCAGCTAGGCTATATATTTATGGAACTATATGAATCTGCTGTTCTGGATCATCATTTAAAGCTCACGGTGAGGTTTAGAAAAGGATCATGAAGCTAGTGCCACTAAGAACCCGTTCAACAGTAGCTAGTGGTACATCAGTCAGTGAAGCAAGCTCTTCTTGGCTCCAAACACTTTGTCAGTGCACACAGCTCTTTCAAGATTAAGACGCATTTTTCTTTAAAATGAAATATTAGAAATTCTTGAAAATCAGGCACACATTAAAGAATGGATCAAAGGAATTGTGGTTTTGGGACTACACAAAGACTTACTTTTGTTTATGTTAATAGCATCAATTACTCATTGGTCTTGAAAGTCTGAACAAAAAAAAAAACACCTTAAGAAACAATGCGCTTTCAGCTTTTGATAGGTCATACATTCACTCCTAAACTGGTTATTGGTCAGATTCCTATCCAGCAGTGGTATGCTGTTATATTGTTTCTCATGTTATTGTGAACAAGTCTTATTAGGGTCAAGCGTCTACCAGAATAACTCTTCAGAGAGATGAAATGTTCATATGTCTTCTTTCATGTGGCCGCAGTTTGTATTCAGCAAACTCATCCTTAGGTTGCTGTGTCAGCTGGTCCTTAAACTGCTCGAAGGTCTAACCGTCTCGGTGGTATCTGGCATACTGGAATATTCTGTGTTTCTTGGGGCAATATCCTGGCCATTAGTATGGTTGAGATTGGAAATTGAAAACGTCTGATTAGAGAGCGATTGTGAAAACAAGACTTTGTTGAAACCTCTAAAATTATATTTTGCTTTAAAACAAATTATGAATGGTGAACTCCTTATGGTTGAAACTCTTTGTAGCATTCAGACCAAAAGCTCAGATGTAGTTTTGTGTCAAACTAGATGCTACGTGGCCACAGACTTACAGTGCTAGGACAATAAGCATCACTGATTTGATTAGCGGTGGCTTTTTTGCTCAGAGTGGGACTACGTATTTTAATTCTACTTGCACTTGGCAAGATTCTGTTCCAGTTTCTTATTCTGCTTGATAGCTAAGGTGTGGAGCAATGCTGTGTTTCTTACAAAGTTGTGGTGGTGATGGTACTGCTCAGGTGAGGTGCTGGGAAAAGACGATCGAATTTAGCATTTGTTTTAGATTGCATTAAAAACTCTGACATGTCAAAAACTTTAAATGATACACATTCATCATTGTTAATTCTCACTCTTAGTCTTTCTTTTTGCTACTCCTGCCTTAGATGCACTGCTGAATACAGTAGTGTAGGTGGGTTGCCACTATATACAATCTTGAAGAGAAGCAGCATGGAGGAGAGATTTAGGAATAGTATGCCTGGTTTTTCTTGCGTGATAAACGTTTGGGTGTTGGTTGGTTTATTTCTGCTTGGAAGCCTCAGCGGGGGAATAATGAACTTTATGTAGCTGTTGAACTGGAGTGATGTGTAGATTACATAATAATCTCCAGTTGCATATATTTTTTGTGCTCAGAAGGTAACGGTTTGGGGAGAACAAGCATAAGTCAGTGCTTTAAGCTCCAGGAAGAAAACAGAAGTGGGACACTTCCCAACTTCTTGCACGGCAGTTCCTTGTAGCAATGCTATTGCCCATCTTCTTTCTCTTGCAGAAGATGGGGAGGCTTAGAGCTGGAGTGCAAGACCGTGTGCCTGTGTGTTCTTTCCTTCTGTCTCCCTCCCATTACTTGAATAGTTTTGAACCTTTCCTCTGTTTTCTCAAAATGCAAAGGTTGCTAAAGACTGTTACCTTCTGTCAGGTAGGCTTCGCACTCTGAAGCATTGGCAGAGTTTTAACGGCGTTGAAAGCAGTGACTTGAAACAACTGTGCAGATATATAGATGTCTGGCAATGATCAGAGGAGGCTGAGTCAAGGGAATGTTTGTGTCCTTTGAGAATGGAAAACAAAAATGTGTATTTTTGGGTTTTTTTTGTTGTTGTTTCGTGAGCAGGCAGGTTAAGTTTCTTCTTGCTTGAGTTGAGTGCCTGAAGGCCATTCAAATTGAGGAAGTGGAATTATTTGTGGCTTTGAGTCACTGTCTTGTTGGATGTTTTCTTTGCTAGTTATCCTCTTAGAATATGAAGACACCTGTGATTGGGTTTGTGTTAGTTTCCATACCTTAACTGTAAAGCTGTGGCTTACAGTAATGATCCTGAGGACATCAGGGATAATACATTTCTCTGGTAAAACTGAGTTCCTAGTACCAGTTTTTGGGGCTTCAGCTTTGCTTTGTCATCGTGTCCTTGGAGTGAAGTATCTTGGAGTTGAGCTGTCATTGGAACGTGGCACTTCCATTCTGATGGAAAACAAAGAGCTGACACCCTGTGGATGCTGAGAATGGGATCAGGAGAAGGGCTGTTCAGCATTTACTATGTTTCTCTGTTTTGATACTAAGACAGGAGACCTGGAACGTATCTGTTCTGTCTTGTATGAGAAGCGGGACTAGGTTATAGGTTTTGTCCTCTCTGATCTTCAGTCTTTGATGTTATGAACAGAGGCTCACAACTGGCAAATGTTGTGAGGCAAGTGGGAATAGTCATCTTTGACATGTCCATCTTCAGCTGTTGAATCTAAGCACTGCTTGAGCCTCTCATCTGAACTTGCGTCAGACAGGACCGTGAGTCCCATCACCGTTCTGAAGGCCTGCCAAAAGTTAAGGAGTTTGTGTTAAAGAGATGACAAGGCTGAATCATGAATAGAAGAGACTTAATTGCTGCTGTCTTTTAAAAAAAACATTCTGAGCTTTCACAGTGCTTATTTCCTGTTTTAATTTTATTTATTTATTTATTATTTTAATAACGGCAAGTCACCAATGGCTCCTTTTTGGTTATAACAGCATCAGGTGTGTGTCTGTTGTTATGTAGTCAGAGCAGTGAGTAATTTCTATACCTTTTGCTTTGCTGCTTTGTGGATCAGAAACCTTGTCTAACCTAAGCTTCAGTTTTTCTTTTGTTTTCTGGTTATCATTGTGTTAAGACTTGACTATCCAGCTGGTGGGAACAAGACTCTTCTATACTGCAGCCTTGATATATGCATGGAATAGCAAAATATTTTACAAGATCTGCTTGTGCATTTTCGGAAATCTCAGTTCCTTAAAGCATGCGTGCAGGTTTTGAAACCTGAACCGGAGGTTTCAATTTGTTCCATGAGTTGGCAGGGCTCGTCAATCCTCTCTGTTATGGGAGAGAGTAGATAGGTGAAAAAAAGATGAAAAATGCAGGTTTTGTCCTGTGGACAGCAGGCACCTCTTCTATAATTTCTGCAGTGTGCTGTGCCTGATCTGAGCTTGATTGGTGCTTCTTTTTCAGTACTTTCTGCCAGAAGAGTGAAGACTGCCTGTGCCCAGAGTTGCCTGGCTTCTTTCAGGGCTGGGGTCCCCTACTCTGTGGCTACCGCTTGAGCTTTTCGTGCTGTGAAAGGAAGGCGTTTTTCATGGGAGTGCAACAGGTGACTACAGGTCTGGGGCCTCTGCAGGGGAAGGCCAAGATGATAAAGGAAGCATAATTCACATTTAAAATAAGAGGTTGTTGAAGTAAAGGCTTGCACAGTTATTGTACCTGGACAGCCTTTGTAGAGCGTGTAATGCACAAGCAGCTTGCTTGCAGCAGAAGTATTGTCCCGGGCTTGATCTCAGATTAGATTAATCTAGCTGTTTCCCAGTTTCCATCCCTCCCTCTGTTCCTCCCCTCCTTTTTTTTAAGTTTCAGTCATGCTTTAGTCCGTCGTGTACTGTGGCATGGGGTAGTACACGGGGAGAGTTGAAGACAGCCCATCAAAGTGTTTTGCATAGGTCGTTCATCCTCTTGTACTGTTTTGTCTTGACACTGGGCACTGTCTTCACATTGTGAGCTCCAGCCTGGTCGCATCATTGCTGCTTTAGTTCACATGAAGTTGCCTGTTCTCATTGGCTTCCAAATGCAGTGTCATAAATAAGGATCCTTATTCTTTATTAATTCTTCAATATTGCAAAATCCAAGATGTCTCTTAGAATGGTGGTGAAAGGACTCGGTAACTCTTCTGTGCTACTGGCTGTTGTGTGATGTCTACTTGCAGCTGTAGTGCTCTGCTTTGAGAATCCTGTATTTGTGCCATCCTGTTAAGTACACTGCAACACTGTAAGAGAATTTAAGAGGAGGGGGTCAGAGATCATGGTGAGAAGGGGCACTTGGCTGCTTAAACCTTTCGCGAGAACATCCTTCTTTCTCCTCCCATTGGACAGTTTCATGTCTTCTTTCATATCTTCTGGAAAAAGAAACACCTTATGAAAATAGTTAATATAAACCCAAAATTATCATGGAATTCTAAGGGCTAGTAAATCATATTTACCTAGCTAAAAACTTTGGACTTTCAAGCTTGAGGCTATTACAATACATTATAATGTATTAATGGAGAGTTAAGGGCACCTGTGCAAACTGTTTCTAAATGAGTCTAAGGCAATAATAAATGTTTCTAGGCATTACTACAGGGCAGAGGGCTGTTCAAAAGATAAGGTACCAAATTCAGTGATGAGTTACTGGTTTTGGAGGAAGCTCCAATGTCTGTGGTATTTGCACACAGTTGCAGCAATACCAGAATCCTTCCACCAGAGCCTTGTCAGCACGCAAGACTGAGACAGTCCCTTGAGGACAAGGTGGGAGGCACAGTACAAGAAAATGAGATAAAAGATATCTAAGTATGGAGGAGAAGGTACCATGGAAAGAGAAAAAACGCTAATGTGACCTATTTAGAGGAGTAAGAATGAAGTAGGTTAAGAAAGTAAATAGAAGCAGAAAGCTTACAGCACTGGGTCTTGTTCTCAGGCCAACCAGTGCAATTTCTGTTCAGTTCCAAATAAAGGTGGGGAATCAAGTGGGGAAAAATAGTTTGTGGAGTTCAGGTAACTTTTCCGCATAGTCCATAAGTTTAGTTAAACCTCCACACAGACGTTTAAGGTCTGTACTGTTGAAAACTTTGCCCTTGCTTGGCAGGATGCTGACCACTTCCTTTTCCATGTACTCCTCTTGCTTCTTTGGGAGGTGGAAGTAGGAGAAAATCCCAGAGAGGAGTGGTGCTCAAAAATTGTTAAACACGGAGCCCTTTGGAGAACTTTTTTTCATTTATATATATTTATGTTGAGACTGGATCTATGTGACTATAATGGTTTAGATATAATTACAGCCTGCTTCATAGTGTTACCAGCACTTGTGGCCAGCCGTGCCCCACGGATAGAATTGGCACTTGCTGTCCCTGAGCACTCCACTGGTGGATGTGATTATGGGACAGGGTAACTTCATTTTAATTGCTTTGCCTAGTGAAGGACTTCTGAAATGACTCCAGGTGAAGCATGTAGAGGTCATGATTTGGTGCGGCACAACTTGGTGAGAAAGAAATGCAGGCAGCTTTGCTGCAAGCAGATCTTATAGGAAAATCTTGAGTAGTTGTATAAAACCATTGATTAGCATACATAGTAATTTTCTTCCAGTTTATACCATCTTGTGGTGGAGCGTGTATTTAGAAATGCTCCGTTTTTTTTATTACAGTCTTCTAGTCCTTGTTTTGGAATTTCAAAGTGAGGCCCTTCTGGACCAAAATAACTTTCATAAACATAGTTTTTCAAAGTGTGAATGCTTTCAAGAGGCCAGCATCTTACTGGTTAAGGAAAGGTAAGATCTGGAGGCAGTAATCCGCTGTATGTTCTACCCAGTTATGTAAGTGGTACATGTATTTGCATTAATACACTTAGTACATTAGAAGTGCTCAATTTAGGAAGTGTTAAATATTAATTTTTACATACTATCTCTTCTTTTGGGAATCTGCACTCAGTATTCAAATGTGGTCAGACCAGAGCTTGTGGTGCCTACATATGAAAACAGAATGAATGCAAGTTGAATGCTTGGCCTTATTTCTCATGTTTCCTGGCTTGAAGGGAGAGCCCTTCACATTAAAGGAGATTGGCAAAGGAAAAGAGATTGTTTTTAAACAAAGACATGTTTTGAAATTGTTACAACAGCAACAGAAGATTCATGTAAAAAAAATAATATTTTTTTCTGCATTTTTCTTGACTGCTTGACACTTGAACCAGAGGTGACCAGGGGAGTGTGATCTTGCGGATACCCAGTAGAGACGGCCAAAAATTGCACTTCTTTGCACTTATCCCATTGGTGGAGCTATGCTTATGTTAGGATGGAGTAGTAGTGCTCAGGAAAATAGGGTTCTGGTGGCTTAGGGTGTCCTCTTCACAGTGACGAATTGCTTTCATTCATTTTTTTTAATTTCCTTTTCATGCTGCTTTAAAAGACTTCTGTTGTTGCACTTGGCTTTAAGATGAAAAGCCAGTTTACAAAGGTTGATTAGGTGCCTGTTATGTTCCAGACACAAGTACACCCTTAAATATGTAGCTTAATATATGCAGACTCTCTAGGCTTCCCAGACCCGTGTTATTCTGTGCATTAATGTAAGGATTTTAGTTGTTTTCTAAAGCTGCTGGCCAGCTTAAGCTTTCTGTTGGTTTTCTTGAGCTTAAGCTGTTTTATTATTTTGCATCATTTTCAGTAGTAAAGCAAACTAAAGAATCAGTGAGGAGGTGACTGGCCTGACAAAGAACTAAGGGGCATATTTTGGAGTCTGCAGTCATGGTTTGAGGACAACTGTTTAATTAGCTGTACAGGCATGCATGTTGCAAGTACGTGCCTCCTACTGTGAATTTATTGCATGTGCTTGGTAAGCAACTTTCAAATGCTTCTGATTGTAGTGTTTGAAAAATTGCTTTTAATTCAGGAAAGACCCTAGTTTGTGCCAAGATCTGTTTTCCTACTTTGAGGCTTTTGATGCTTGCCTGCTTTAAAAAAAAGACAATAAAAAGTGTATTAAGTGTGGGTGGGAAAAATCCTTCTCCTCTATTGCTCTCTTTATCCATTCCCCCCCGCCGCCAAACAGAAGAGACTCTAACCAAACTTTCCATTGAGTTCACCTTTGGAACTGAAAGTTTCCAGCCTTAAACAGTCCACTTTGATGACAGATTAAGAAAAGTGGATTTGGAGGACTGACTTGGAATTGTAGAAGGTATTCTGTTCATTTTTATACACGGATGAGTCAGTTCTGAAACTCTGTAGTTCATGGAGAAGAACCTCCTTTAAAGGCTGTGATTTTTTTTTTTTATTATTTTTTTTTTCCCCTGCAGAGACTGCCCTTGAAGATTTATAGACTTGACTTCTTGTTTGGGCCTGGCTAAATGATGGCACTCGCAATTGAGCCTTGGTAGGTTTTACCTTAATAGCAACAACAACAATGATAATCATATCCGTATCTCATAGATAAAACATCAATATTATATATATAGTGTGCCAGTTGTGCATACTAATGCTGTCTGTTCTTGCTGCACTGAAGTCTTACCTGTCCTTGCTGGCTTTGGAGATGAGGATAGAGGTTAGGATATGCAGCGTAGCAGTTGCTGCCCTTTTCTTAGGCAGATTGGGATTTCTGCTAAGGCAGTCTCTAAAGGGTGTGTATGCTGTAACAGGAAAATGCATTGGTTCCCATTGCAGTGTTGTATTTTACAAAGGTCCAGCATACTTTCTCATACCTGTTTTGTATTTATTTAGAAGCCCTTTAGAGCAGATACTGTCTTGCACACGAGACGCCTTGCACAGGGAGATGAACACTTTATGGTCTGGATGCCAAGCTGGCAGATGTCCTGAATGATGTGTAGCAAGGCTGGGAGTGAGAAATGAGCCCATGAAACAGAGCCAGGAGATGCTACTGAGTTCAGTTTTTAATAAAAGCCAAGGGCTGGAGACCTCTTTTTGCTCAGAGGCAAGGTATCCCCAATCTGCTAGCTGGCAGTGTTTTGCCTGTTTAAAAGATATTATCTTTTGCATCCCAAAAATGCGTCTGAGGAAAAGACATTGCGGAGTAGTTAATGCAAAAGAACTCCCAAGGTGTGATCTTATTTGGGTTTTTTGCTATTTTACTTGAGAAAGCTGTACTGCCAGAGTTCCTCCTCCACCACCACACTTGTAACGTTCAGTGATAATCTTTGTAGATTTTGATACTGTGAATTTACAGAGATTTTTCTGTAGTGAAATAACAGGGTTGCAGTTGCAGATTGGGGTAAATTTCTCAACTGTGCCTATTTTGTTTATATTCAGTTGTCACTGGGAGCTGAATCTCCTCAAATAACAGAAGTTAAACAAAGTGGTCTGGTCTCCTTTTGTCTACCCCTCTTGTTGTCTTCAGGCAACTGTGAAGATGAAGAAGATTTGAAATCTCTTGGGACAGCTTTAATATTAAACGTAGATCCCTGATGTGGAATAGTCAGCCAAAATGTATGCACACGTGTGTATGTGTGATGTATGCAGTATGATTAAATTAAAGTTACACCAAGATGAAACCAACAAAATTTTCTCTGTTTCTGAAGACTGCGTAAGCATTTGTTTCAGGGGCTTGGATAGGAGCGTTCCTGGAGCCTGGACACATCCCAGCTGTGGACGCAGTATGGGAAGAAACTACTGTCCTTGTCAGTAAAAGGGCTGAAGTGTCCTGAAAGAGTTAAGCTCTAATTAGCTCACTCATAAGGTATTTAATGTCCTTATTAAACTCAACTGCTGGTTTGCCTTTTTTTTTCCTTCTTATGGTGAATAAAATTTCTTGAAGAGCTGAGCCTCTGCCTCGCAGATCAGAGGCTCACATGTTGAAGCTGGCAGTGCTAGAGGCTAGTTCCTATCTGTGTGACAGCATTTTTAATTTAACAGGACCGCCTTTGATGTTCTCGAATATTTATAGGCAGCTTCAGATCACTCCAGTATGTATTCTTTTTAACTGGAGCAGAATTTCCTCCTCACACAACAAAATTTCTTTCCCTCTGTTTACTCTTGGGTCCCTTTTGGATTTGCAGTCATCAGAGTGGTTTTATGTTACAAAAATACTGCTTAAATACTTACTTGCGGGAGGAACCACTTGATTTCCTTTCTAGCTTCTGCAGCTTGGGGGTAGTCCAGTTACTGCATCTTTGCTCCTTGTTTGAGCCTCACTACAGACACTTATGTTGTAGAAGAGACAGATGCAGTGAAATAGAATTTGAGCAAAATGCAGTTATGGTGAAGCCTTCTCCCGCTGTCTCCGGGAGCTCAGGTGTGCCCGCAGCAGATCAGACCTGAGGTCCGCTTGGGTCGGAGCTGTCATGGGCCCCCTCAGGAAGACACAGAAGTATCTCACAGACACCCTAGAGGAAGAGCAGGTTATAGTCATGGTTTGTGCTTTAAAGAGGAACTGAAAACTTGAGGTTAGGCTCTCAGTGGGAGCTGATGAGAAATTATGGAAAAAAGTTTTAGTTGGAATTTGCCAATTTATTAAAACAAATTGTTCCACTTGGATGGTTTGACTTGCATGAAACTCTGACCGAACTTGGGCAGGAATCTTAAAAAAGATACCTGATGGGTCAGCTATCGGCTAAGTTTTTAACGTCGTCTCATCTTGCTTTGCCTCAGCAGCTTGTCAGACACACCGTCGCTGACTCCAGGCCTCCTAGGGCGCCTGCAGCCCGGGAGGTGGGCTCTCTCAGAGCTGGCACTGTATGTCCTTTCAACAACAGAGATGTGGGGGGGTTTGCCACTTTAAATTCACTAGTTTTGGTGTCTTAGAAAGGCCTAGTTGTGGTTTGAATCTTTGCCTTGATTGTGCCACAGGAGGAAGTGTATATGTCGTATGAAAGTGTTTCCTCAGACTAGCTTTTGTGGTAGACTTCTCTTTTCCTCCTTTCTCTTCCATGTTTCTCTTCTGCTTTATCCTCTTAGCTTTCTGTTGTGGATCTTGCATGGACTACCTTATCTCTGATGCTCCATCCCAGAGAAGCCTTGTCGTGGCCAACTGGGACAGCAAAGCTATGATATTTTTTCCTAGAACTTTTCCGTGTGGATGCCGATAGTTCAGGCAGATTTCTGTATCCTGCTCTGCTGTGCTTAGTTTTTGTTGTGGAGTTCTGTACGCTTCGTGTTACATGATGATCTCCTAAGCAGAATTCTCTTCTCCTAGGCTTATTTGGAACTCCGTTATCGAAATAGCAGATTTTTCGTGTATTAATTTGAATGGTTTTACTTTGTAAAAAATTTTGTCTTTCAGTGATGATAATTTGTTTTAATGCATGGCCTACAGTGGAAAAGGCTTGTGGGTTTA
>NW_008825429.1:573570-573848 GCF_000699105.1 Pygoscelis adeliae
TTAGACATGCCTGCTATAGATGCACTTCTTTGTTGGTACAGCCTTTTCTAGTTCAGCAAGTGAAATCAATTATGTCACTGCCTACATAGCTAAATAGTGCTGGGAAGCAACCACAGGAGGAAAGTGCTTGATTGTCTATTTGATGTAAATAGTTTGCTCAAAGAGCAAGGCTTCTCTTGCTATGGAAATTCAGCAGGGAAATAGAGACCTGTAACTTACTAATGTAGCAGTGAGAGTTTCTAAAATATGCCAGTAAACAGAACTTTACTAACATATAG
>NW_008825429.1:573859-575165 GCF_000699105.1 Pygoscelis adeliae
GATACTGCTTCTTCCAGAAGGAAAAAAAAATCTGCCTGTGGCATCTAAACATCACTGTTTCACAGTTAATTTTAAGGGATCTATTTAGAAAGTGAAGCAGCTGTGTGGCATCTTGAGGAATTCAGTGTTCCTATGCATTCTGCTAATGCTGATGTGAAGTCATTGTCTGAACTGTGTGGCTGCTGGAGTGCAGTTTCAGTGCTTGCATCTAGGGATGGGTGGATGTGATTGTGACTTCATTTTTCTTTAGTTCCCTCCTCCAAATTGTTGTTGACAAAGGTCGTTTTCCTTCTCCCTACATACCCTGCAATATCCTTGTGAGACAGGAAAATTTATGAAGTATGGAAATACTCAATGCTTCTGTCTCTGGGAAGGATTTATCCAACAATCACAGTTCAGTTTTTGTTCGGTTTTGGTAGAGCTTTGGTAGAGCTGTAGTAGAAAGCTGGTCCTAATGATCTAAGGCGGTGCTTTACTAAATTTCCCTCTGTCCCGCCTCTGACATGTGGTACTATTGCTAGTCCAAAAGAGTTATGGAAACCAAAAAGAAACAAAATACAAGCAGTGTGTGGTACATGCGTGAGATTTTTAACCAGCTCTGCAACCGTTTCCTCGGGGGGGTGGAATTCCCCCAAGTGTTTGGGGTTTTTTGAGACTTTACCGTTCATGTAGAATTCACATCTTACTTTGAGTTTAGATTCAGTAACTTCTGGAAACATTTGGGGATGTTTGCACAACCTAGATAGAAAGTATATCAGCAAAACCACTTATTAAGATTAAAGAACCAGCTCTAAACTTGTCACTTAGGAGTGAGCAGTACGTAGTGCCAAGGTTGTGGCTCAAACAGGAACGTCATCGCAATCTGAAGTTTAACTTTCGAATATCTTGGTCAACAGAAAGTGTGTTGTAATTTGAAAACTGGTATACCTCTTCAAGGCTGTGAGTAGAGCTTCCTTTGAAATAAGGTCCTTGAGAACTTTTGAAGTTCCCATTCCAAATTGCCCAGTACTGAAATTTCAGTTAAAAGCATAGTAGACAGAAAAGAGAGGGTCATTTTGCTCCTTATCACTGCTTAACATCAAAGTTAGTAACAGTCAGTATCCAATACTAAGATGAAACTGCAAGTCAAATTAAATAAAAAACCAAAAACTTACTGATTATTTAGCTGTGTAAAGCAAGGTTTTTAATTTCCATGATTTCTTTACTGTTGCTGGTTTAAGATCAGTTTTACAGGGCTGGTGGCTGCTGTTGACGTGTCCGTGCACTTAACAGCTGCTTCTACTTTGCAGGCTTTCCCATGGATAAA
>NW_008825429.1:575199-581969 GCF_000699105.1 Pygoscelis adeliae
TGTGAGCTACTGTGCACTAAGTTGCCATCCATGAGCTGGGAAGTTAGCATGTCACATGTTCACTCTTCCCCTTCCCCAGCTGCAAAGTAAAATGTCATCTTGAAGCCACCGCTTTTTTTTTCCCTGGGATTTACTTGGTTACTTGAGCTCACATCTCTAGAAAGGGCTTTGGGAGTGTAAAATGTGGTTTTGTGGGAGTAACTCTGATTGCACTGACACCTCTTTTGCAAATGAGTGAGCCCCTTCTCGGAGGTTGCTTCCACTGCGTGTGGTCAGGTGTCACAGCAGCATCATTGTTAATGCTCTGTAACTGAGATGGATGTCTCCTCATCCTTGTTCAGGTGCGTGCTGGTCCCTCCTTGCTGCTGAGCAATCTTTCCTGAAGTCATCAAAACCAAAGGGAAAGTTGCTAAAAGGGCCCAAATGCTTCTGGCAGGTGCTATCCCACGATACAAAGGAGGGGAGAAGGAATGGGTTTCTGCATGTAGAAAATCTGTTTTTCCTTGCTCCTTTCCTGCCCTTTTGGAAAGTGGTTTGAAACAGTATCAAGTGTTCAGGGGTTGGATGGGCTTAAACAAAGTCATGCACTAACAGGATGGTCTGTAGAGGAGTGTTGTGATTGTGCCCATATTGTCTTGAGGTGCAGCTTTCATTGTCCAGAGTTACGCTGGGGAAGAATCATTTTTGCGCTAGTAGCAGAGACCTTGGTCCTCTCAGCATCCATATTTAGTTGCTGGCACAAATGAGAACTTTGCGTTCTTGCCATTTAATTGTTCTTACAGTTTCCAAATCTGTTTCTCTAGCGAATATATTTTTCAGTGACATTTGGTGGTCTGAAGTCATTGATAAACACATATGCAAGCAGTAGCTGGAGCCCCAGTGGTTGAGTGTACAGCTTTGTAGTCTTCTTCCTCTCAGGTTACTTGCATGGTTGTACCCTTTAAGTGAACTAAATGGCATGTGCTGTGCTTGACGAATGTTGTTCTGCCTTATGTTTAGAGAAAGAATGGACTTTAGAAAATTCTTCCACTTTGGAAGAGGTTACTTCCATCTGATGAAGGCTATGGAGCACCTCCTATGACTAGAGAAAAGTATAGTTTGGAAAGCATAATGTTTACATATGTAAAGGATGTTTTTTGAGATTTTTTTTTGCTGGGCTTTAAACTTATTAAACTTTAAACTGTTTTAAAGTATGATTGTATGGGGCTTTTGACTTAGGTGATAGAATTGTGTGCTTTCTGACCCAATGCATTTGGTCAGCTCTGCTTAGACTATTCTCTTCATATTTAGTGTGACCTTATTTTCACATAACATGATCTCCTTCCACCTTTTTCCCTGCTGTGTCATTGTCATGCATAGGTCAAAAAGCTATCAAAAACTTGCTGCCTTGGTGTTTTCTAACTTGTTACCTTAGATTAGAGATTTAAAACTCCCCCCCCCAATTTATGGATTCCCTAACATTTTTTCCAGTGAGGGCACGGGCTCCAGTGTGTCAATCTTAAGCTTATCTACAATAGGCCTCCTTTTATTAATTAATTTTTATATATCCTTTTTAAGTAATCCACAAGCTGCAGGTTCATGCCTTCCCTTGAGGATGTTCTGTGCCACCTCTATGACGGGGGACAACACTGATACCTATTTCTGGGTCTGGCTAGGATTTTAGAAATGCTTATGCCAGCACTGAGGTGTGTTGTTGCGGCCCTGTGAGGACCCAAAACTAGAATATTTTGGGATGTTTGGGTCAGGACTGATGGCGTAGATCCTAGTATTCTCAAACACTTTTAAGTAGGCTCTGCAAACACTATTTCCATCTCTCGTGCTTTTGTGTTAGGAGGAAGTAGCAGACAGTAGCATACATCTAATTCAGTCCTATTGCAAAGAGAATTTTTGCAAATCAAATACAAATTATTTTCAATCCTTAACTTACAGTTGGTGTCTTTGAATTGGAATTGGTGAAGCTAGGAAAGGATTTGCTCCCTGTGTAAGCGATATAACATAGTGTTGCAGATAAGGATATTGCTAGCAAATAACCTCCTAGATAAAGATCTTTGTCAGACTGGGTTGCACTGCCTAGGAAGCCGAATTATATTTTTTAGCAGTTGTACTATCCAAGTGCTGCTGAATTTTGAAATCTCATCTTTATAAACATATTTCAGATAAAATGGACACTGCAGTCTTCAAAACAGAATACACAAACTGATGCATCTGTTCTGGAGATTAATGCCAAACATATTCTTAAGGCGGCAGAATTCTGACCTAGGTTAGGACTAGTTCAGTTAGGAAAGGCTGAGAAAAGTAGTAGGAGTCCTGAGTATCTGTCAAGGGAAGGTTATGAGGCAGGGAATTTCACTTTTTTTATAGCATTCTTGCGAGAAAGAAAATAATAAAAGATGCTCAGAAGAATAGAGAGAAATTGAACAAGCCTTAGAAGAGAGCCATCCTAAAGCAGTCGCTGGGCGTATAACAAACTGTAAAAACTGAACAGCTGGAGAATACCCTTTAGCACTTTTTCTGCCTTCAGAGGCGTGGTAGTTATGGCTACCCTGCTTTAAGGAATGGTTCATGAACTGTATGATAGAGGAATTTAATCTTTGTATCAGTACAGTAATGTGGCATTTCCATGCCCAACTGTAGTGCTCCATTTCTCACTGCAGAGTAGCATTTCTTAGTCTGGAAGAGAATCTGCAAGTGAATTCATGGATTTTTGTGTTATATGTAATTAACACCACAAACTGTGCCTCCAGGAGGAGGAGTTGGTTTTATTTACCTTTTCAAACTGAGACTGCTGCTAGAAGAATATAGTAATTTTTTTTAAAAAAATACAACTCTTTAGAAATAAAGTAACTTACATTTGCATTAAAAATATAGTTATTTTTCAGAACAATTGCAGGTATTTTCACTGCTTCTCCTTCAGCTTCTTACTTCTTAAGAATACAGAATACCTTCATAAGCATATAGTAATTTGGAAGGCAACTGAGAATGTGCCATTTGACTGGGACTTTATGGGTACCTGTGATTTTGTTTTGGTTTTTTTACTGTCCATTTAGAAACTTGTCCGTGAAATGTCCTTGCGGATGCTGGGGGATGACTGTTAACAGTGAAACGAGGTGAATTATTGGAAGGATGAACAAAATGGGTTAGGACAAAACATATGCTCTGCTTTGCTACAGGTGAGCATATGCTGCCTATCTGAAGTGCTAGAAAGGATAGCTTTTAAATCATGCATGTTTTAGGAAAATATTTGTAATACGTCTTCTGATGTTGGCCTGTTCCTGTCTCTCATTAGCTGGTAGGGAATTGCATCTCTGATGTTAAGATTCTAGGATCGTATTTCTATTACTGAGGCAGGTAGTGGGTGAATAAACTTCATTCACGCTGTTTAAAACTTGGCAGCTAATCCTGGCAAAGCAGCAGTGCTCCCCTGCTGTCCTCCAGAGATCCAGATTGCTTTTCCAAGCCCACGTTCCTGCTCTCCGGGGTGGAAGTGGCTGGCACTGCCTGTGGAGGGGGAGGGTGGAGCAGCTTTCCGAAGAGGGGCTCCGTTGCTGGTTAAAGGCTGGGATGCGTTGTTTCCAGGGCTGGCAGCATGGATGGATAAGGAGTGAATGATGTTAAATGAGGATGGGTGGACAAGGGATAAAAAAAATCTAGGCTTGACCTCTGATTTCTTTCCTGGTCTTTTTCTTGCCTTTGATTTCTCACTTTCTGATTCCTTCTTGTTCCTGCATGAATTCTCAGTGCATTACCATGGACACACACTACTGTCTTTGAACTCTGGGGTGAAACTGATTTGCAAGGTAGAAAATTAATTAGAAGTTCATGATCCTAACATTTCGACCCTGCACTTCTATGATACAGATTGCTATTCTGCCTTTGCACTAGTCTCAGTTAGTTGAATAACTAACTAAGCGAAGATATTAAAAGCCAAGACTGCCCTTACAAGGAATGTGGTAAAGGGGAGGAGGAGGATAAGCAACGGTGTATATAGGATGAGCTCTGCCGTAGCATGACTCCTAGAGTTTTTCATCCTGTGTCTGATTTGGACATTGCTGAAAAACTAGGAACAAATAACAAAAGCTGTTCAGCCGTGTCAGTTAAGGAGTAGAAATTGGCTCCACTGTGCAGTGAAAACAGGCTGAGAAATCCGGTAGTTCTTAGACTAAATGGGGATCTTTTCTTGCTGTCCAGAAAGGATGATGATACTGAATGTGGAACAACTGAGAATGGTTGAGGAACAAAGGAGGAGGTATGACTTTCTGTATCTGAGGTGAAAGTATTAAGACCAAAGTTTTCTCTTAGCTTACATGTTGGAAAGGTATGCAAGACTGACTGACATGGCAACTGCTGGATGTCAGTAGACCACTGGATATGAGGAAGAGTGTTACCTTAGCTGAAGATGTCGGGTAAGTACAAGAATTGGGCTCTGAGTTACCTCCTTTCAGCCACGGTTCTTGTTACATGTGTGAGGTAGATGTCCTGGCAAGGATGGGCCTTAAGGTGATAACGTGACTTAATGGGTCCTTGCACTGTGTTCTGTGAACTATACATGCATGATTAGCAGCTTGAAGGGAACTGGGGAAAAATACGGAATACTGGGAAACTGAAGGATGATGAAGAATGAACAGAAGGACTCTAGGATTTGATGGCTGGGTAGCGTGTAAAGAAAGGTTTGTCTAGCTTTTCTAAAGCTCTTCTAGCTTTAATCTGGGGAAGTACTCTTGCATCTTGCAGGTTTTACACATGTGGAGAGAGACTAGCAAGAGATTGTAATGGTGCCATGTTTGCTTGGAGAGGACTGGAGCATAGAGAAAAGCTAGAGAAAAGGTTGAGGCAAGCTTTGCTGGTAAGCAGTGCTTTGAAGTATTTGGCAGGGAGTGCAGTGTCAGGATTGTTGGACCGGAACAAAGGTTTTTTGAAGAGATGCTAACGGTTGAGAAGGCAAATGATGCTATCTCCTGTGGAGTCCTAGAGCTGTAGGTGCCATCAAGAGATGATGGTAGACTTTTAGGAGAAGGGATGGGCATGGAGTGGGAAAGATCCACATAAAGGCTTGCCTTCTGTGCTTCTGATAGTGGGACGGGCCTGTAGTGAAAGTTAGCAGGGTGGACTTGAGATAGGTGAGATTGAAAAGGGATGTGACAGAGCATGGAACAAAGCAGTGAGTGGGTATGCAACATGAAGTGGACAAGAGGTGAGAGAGGTTTGAAAAGAAAGGAAAACTGATAAAACTGAAAATTTTACAGGATGCTGAGAAAAGGGAGATGGGAAGCTTGTAATAGTGATTAGTATATGGTGAAGAAGAAGTGAGAGTGATGTGGTCTTCTGTACTAGAACTATGCCATGGTTTGTTCTAAGCCATGTTTGGTCCTCTGTCAGTCATGCTCAGATAAGAGATGGGACTGTTGCTGCTCTTGAAAAACTATCTAAACTTGGATGCATTGTTTCTGAAGCAGCTTCTCCACAGGGCAGCAAACACTGTTGGTATGTCTTCAAACCTATCTTAATTTTTCCCCTTTTCAAGGGGTTGTTAGAGTGTGTCTAAGAGAAAAACAGCAAGGTTGGTATGACAGCAGTATGCAGAACTAAATCCTGTTATATGAGTGAAGAACATAACTTCCTAAATAAAGCTTCTGCTCATATGTACGTGGTGCATTGTTTGTTTAGATTGTGGGAGTACTCTAACCTTAGGCTTCTTGTGATTGTGACATGGTGTGAAAATAAAGCTTATATTAATAAATCAAAACAAAACTCTTCCAAGCGATTTGTCTTACCATCTGCACTGGTGTGGAAAGCTGGAGAAGATGAAAACTTGGAGTTTTCAAGCAATCTGCTTCTAAAAATACACTTTAAAATGAACTATACAAAGGAGAAAGTCCATGTCAGAGGTCTCTCTTGAACAGGTCTGTGGTGGAGGTCTTTGCCCTAATTTAAAGAGGACTCTATGGTTTCAGTATCTGTCATTACAGATTAGTAGGTGCTATGGTATGTAGGGGAATGTTCTGAAGGAATGGTCCGGTGCCCAGCTTTCCAGAGGGTGAATAAGTACTGGGTGTCCTGTCTTTTGTCTTCCCTTGGAGCCATAGCACTGAAATAGTGCATCAAATTTTTGCAAAAGATCTGAGATAAGATTTGTTTCTGATGTAAGATGACAGTTTTTCTAGGCTTCACTTGTGTGAGAGAGTAAGCAGGCAGCATAAATGTCTTATTTCTTCAGTTCTGACAATCTTCCATATACGTGTGGATATTTTTATATAGAAGATTCTGTTTACTTGAAGGAATCTAAGCTGTAAATCACTTAACTTAAATTCTTGATACAAAGGTGTACTAGAGCAGGCAATAGTTCTAGAGCAAGGAAGAGTATCAGGGAGTCAGATACCTTATACTCTTCATTTAAATTTGTGGTTCTGTAGAACAATATTTGCAGGTATTTCCCCTGAACAGTGGAGTAGAAGACAGGAAAAAATGATAATAACCTCTAACTAATTCAGAGTTAACCTTCGCATAGTTGAGTTTCTCTTCCCCTTTGTCTTTGAGGGTAGAGAAGGAAGCTTTGGTTTGTTTTGAAATGTGATGCTTTTAGTCCTATGCAGTTGGAGGTACCTGATAAAAGCTAGTTGCCTTTGTTATATCTAGGCACAGATGTGCAGTGAAAGAGAATTAAGAAGAGAGAGAATTTCTTATATGTGATACTCCTTAAGTGGCATTTTTAGTATAACGTCTTATCTCTGGTCCTTTGACATGGACCAGGTCTAAAAGGACATTGAAGGGAA
>NW_008825429.1:581999-584133 GCF_000699105.1 Pygoscelis adeliae
CGGGGCCTGTTAGAATAATCACTGGTGCCTGTGTCATGGTTATCCTTAATTTTCTGTCACGTTTTGATATTTCATGATGAAGTTACTTCCAGATGGGTTGCAGGCAGAGAAACTAGGGTTGGTATTTCTCATATCAAGACACCTTACCTTTCTTTATTAAAGCTAATTAGTAGTGCTTTGGAAATCAGTTCTGTGCCCTTCATAAGTCAAAATTAGGGATTTGACAGAGAGAATTAAAGTTCAAATAAAGCAGATCTAAAAATTAGCCACTCGGGCATGCATGTCTCAAAGTTACAGCAGGATTTACGTTTTTGCTTTAGTATTGCACAAAGGCAGGGTCTTACGCATAAATAGTTGCATCAGTGTGCTATTCTGTTACGTTAATATACTACTTTTGTAGTCCATATCATAGAATCCTGTGCTGAAATTTTGTCATCAACTTTCATTTTATTGCAAATTTTGTAATATGAAGTGTTTGCCTGCTCCCTTCCCCACCCTAGTTGCCCAAACTAAGTTTCTGAAATTGTAGTATGAGATTTTAAGGTGCTGCTTGGATTGAAGAAATTTCTAGAATGAAATTGACAAAGCCAGAGCTTCATTTTCCCACAATTAAATATTAAAACAATCTTTTAACTTTCAAAATATGACTTAATGGCTTTTTTGGGCCTGATTCATCCCCTTGCTTCAGTTACCCATGCAAAACTGTTAATCTGTATTGCTTTTTTTTTTTGCACCTGTAATAATTATTCTGTTCATAAAGACTGCCTGTGTAAACCTGCTTCCAGGTAATGGTGATCTCCTGTTATCAAATATTTTGGATTATGTCCTGTCTGCCAATTCACCACTGGTAAGGCTGGGAGCATGAGAATCCATCTTCAGCACCATGCTGGACATTCAGCCACAGGCGTTACTGCATGACATCCAAATTCCCTGTGACTTACTTTCTCTTGTAGCTCTCAGTTTTAGCACCAAAGTTTCGCAAACAGCCACAACTGTGTTTTCACAGTACGGCTCAACTGAGTTCTCTCTGGTTTATCTGTACGGGAAACCTGCTGTAGTGATTTGCCCAAAGCTGTTCCGGTAGTCTTTGGAAGAAAGAAGTAAAATTTTAGGGTCTCCTAACTGTCGAGTTTGTGCTGGCTCTTCAGACTCTGCCAGTGAGTGAGTGGTGCAGCTGTTGCAAATTTTAGCCAGTAGTTGTGAAGTAATCCAGCACCTGGAGCACTGGATGTTTTGAATTGGGATTCAAAAACATGAATAATGTAGAACTGGCTGTTATCTCTGTATGTTCTGGTGTGAATTGCTTGCCCATCTTTTGTAGAGAAGGTCGATGAAGGAGCTATCGACAGTCCTGTGATTCAGATATATTAGGGATACTCTTTAGCCAATTTCAGGTTTGTGTGGGATTGTTTGACACGTAACTTTCCAACTTGCAGTCAAATAAGGAGGAGTTCTTACAGGCAGAAACCTCTGTAAATTTGTAACACTTACTTTTGTCTATCCATCTTGTGTACTGAGATAGGTCTTGTAGAAAAATATTGTAATGAAATTCATGACTTTATCATGTTAAACATTCACAGAAGGTCAGAATTTTACAGGTTATCTTCAGTTCTGACTGTTATTAACTTTGAAACCATGTTTTTTTTCCTTACGGTAAAATCCATTTTGATATGGATCTAGCAACTATCCTGTCATGAATTCTTTTGCATCTCAGTAGATTGTGTGCTAAATCTATGGACAACTAGAAGAAAAAAACCAACCAAACAAAAAAACCCTTTTACTGCTGATCGTGATTCCTGAACAAGCTTCTTACACTGCCTAGTTCATCTGTTCAGTTGTAAATTACTGAGTTTGAGAGCTGCCTGTGCTCAACATTCTTCTTGGGAAGCAGGAGAGATGGGGATGTTGCTCAGAGTTCAGTGCTCCCCCGCATGTATTGCTGCTTGTACCTCTGGAGTGTGGGAAAGAGAGTGATAACCCACAGGGAGGGGAGTCTAAAGACATCCTCTGAACTCGTCAGACACAAGGACCCCCACAGAGAACAGTGCCAGAACATCAGTCTCCCTACAGCAATTGCCTGAACTAGCTACTGAAGTGTTATTGGAGACTAACTCCGTACCCAGAGCAATCGGAA
>NW_008825429.1:584146-600784 GCF_000699105.1 Pygoscelis adeliae
AAGAGGCAGCTTGTGGACTGAATGTTAAAGATTCTAATAGTTTTAGGAGCAGAACTCCAAACTGTGCCTCCATTCAGCAAGTGCAGGTCTGGGGCAAAAGCACTCGGCTATACTTCATTCCTTAGCACACCCAAAGTGTGTGCGTTTAACATGCACACACCCCTTGGTGTTTTATTGTGCTTTCTACACGTGCACCCCTGACTTCCCTAATGATCGTTCTGTCCTGCTCTCACTTTGGGACTATACTCCAAGTAGGTGAGGCTGCTGAAAAGGAGGGGGAGGAAAGGAGAAATTTTAATGCCACCAGACAGAAGGTAATGTGGGAAGCTGACTGGCGTGCAGTTATTTACCGTGGCAAATTCTGCATCCTTATTGTTAAAACTATTCATAATACATTCTGAATAAGTAGCATTCAGTCTGGAGGATGATAAGAAATGAACACTGTGCTCTAACCACTTATCCATCCCTTCCCTGGCAATGGTGCAGCCACGGCGATGCACCACCAGGGCTCGTGCTGCAGCACAGGGTGTTCATTTCATCCTTTGGAGGAAGGGACTTACCTGCTTTATGTACCTGCAGCACTCTCCAAATGAACCCCTTTGTCATGCCGCAGATATGGGGAACAACTGACAAAGCAAGGAGGAGTTAAATGTATCTGAGCTCTAATTCTATGTGGTGTTAACAGATATACAGTTATTTGAAGTATCAGCTAGGTTTATGAGAGAAAAAAATGATTTCAGAAGTAAAATGCCCAAACTAAAAATGCAGAGATATCCTACACTGTGTTGTAACCTGGATGAAGGCTTTGGCAGCGTATCTACCCAGGTTTTGAATGTTTTGAGTACAGATGTGCCTTAGTAAAGAAGATGCTGCTTTAGTTTGAGTGTAACGTTGTACAAATACAAAAGTCAAACAAGCTCCAGTACAAAAAATAAAGTGTGGAATAAAAGCATAACTAGAAAAATGGCATGGACAGCCTCACTGTAAGCAAGAGTTTTGTGTGTAAGTAATAGACAACCTCTGTTGTTTAATAACCAAGCAAAAAGAAGCTTGGATCCAGTAAATCCTAATGGGTTTTGCAGATTCTGTAATTGAAATACCTGAGTGTATATGCTGATGTCAGACAAAATGAAGTGGCCTGTTTGACATCAAAGTTTACCCATCACCAGTTAACATAAAGATGAGTGCCTTTCCCTGGAAGGCTAGTTATAAGTGTTTGTATACAATTGGCTATGAACCATCTTGGCCTGAAACAAAATTGAGAACCAAGGGGACACAAGAAGTGGTGGGCAGTGATCCATTTGTCTGCTCCAAGTGGTGGGGAAATAACTGCAGAGCATAGAAACTCAAACTTCTGGAGGAACCCCAGAATAAAAGACGTTTTATTGATCCCATTTTCCTGTAAGAAGAGCATCATTTAGTGTCTTCCTCTACCTTTCCAGTTGTCTCCTAGCATAAAGACATCCAAGCCATTTTAATATCTTCTGCAAAGAGTCATTTGAGGTTTCTTTTGTGAGGAAGTCTGTCCTCCAACTTGCCACTACTGTGAGAATGAGTGGGAGGCCAAGGGGGGCAGTTAATTTACTGAAGTTTGCAGCAAAGTGCTGAATTTGTGGGATCCCTTGAGGGCCCAGCTTGAGAAGTTATTTAGATATTTATAGCTGGCTCTACATTATTGAGAGAAATGGCGTCTTCTAGCCATTTAAGCAAAATTCTGATGTGTTGTGGAAGGTATCCGTGTGACTCTCAAATTTGTTTTAGAAGTTCTAGTTTCTCTACCCTCTTCCTCCCCTCCAAAAAAAGAGGGAGGGGAAATGGGAAGATGACTATTGGTATGTCACTTCTCAGTTATGTCATTAACACAATTTTTAGGCTCCTAGTGAATTTTCTTTTTCTTTACACACACATCCCCTGCTGAGGGTATAGCATACCGGGTACTTAAGGGTTAAATCATCTTGCTTTGGAAGCAGCTGGGCAGTTTACACTCCTTGCTGGGCTGTACAAAAATACTTTTCCTTTGAAGTACTGGGAGGAGCGGCTAAGGGTAAAACCTGGAATGGGGTTGCAGCTAACAGTTTGTAGTGGGCTTAGCTTGGAACAGGCAGCTGCCTGCAACTGCAGTATGAGATGGCAGAGAAGGTCAGGGTTTCTTTCACTCTCGCCTTCACTGTCTCAGCGTGAAGGCTTTCTTTTTGAAATTCTTCAAATGCTCTTTAGTTCTTGGAAAATTCTTGGATTGGGACAGGTTGCAAGAAATATAGATTAAAAATATCCTTTCCCATAAAGGCAGGCCAAATATAGGGGTCCTACTGGAAGTTCCTTGGCTGCTTCTGATTTGATCTGGTAGTGAAGTACACACTGCTGCTGTCTGGGGTGAGAAAGATTCACCTCCACTGAGTGGTGGGAAGGAGGTCAAACTCTTTTGAACAATGTATTTTCTAGAAAGAGCTTTCAGAAGTCCTTTTTTTCCCAATTTGCTAGAACCTGCGAAATCTCAGACCTGATGCCATACCTTAGACATGTTGAACTCTCAGTTTAGCAGTAAAACAGCTGATGGGAGGATGGCAGTTCTGGCACTTGCCCTGGATGGCTGAAACCAAATTGGAAGACGTCATGTTTGTAAGAAAAGCCACTAGGTTTATAGTGCTGTACAGCAGGAAGCCTTCTCCTCTATTGTATACAGCATGCTACATAACTATGAATGACATTGCTTGATACGGCTTCTTAAAAGCAAATCTTTTCATAGACGAAACCTGATGCAAGCTGGGCTCCAGCGCACTTGCTGTTTCCTGCCACCACCAGCAATGGAACTAGACTAACTGAAGTTGCTCTCTGGTTTTCTAGCGTAATACTTGGCCTCTCGGTAATAATTTCTTGACAATATTCGTATGCATGTTTGGGAAGGTCTGAATCTGAGAGATACTGTTGTTGGCATTATATGAAACTGAGGAAAAGAAATTCCCTTTTAGCAATCGGTGCCACTGAAGGGACAATCAAAAGCAGTTTACCTACCAGCTAATGAGGGGTAACATTAAAATGCCTGGCTGTATCTGTTGAACAGATGATGATAGTGCTGTATGTCAGATCTCCAAATTTCAAGTTAAATTTATCTTAACTGCCCTTAATAATCCTTCCCCTTCATCTTTACTCATTTAAGGGACCGACACTTAGCTGTTGGTAGGGTCTCCAGGTTTATTTCCCTGCTGCTCTGCCACTCACTCTTTAGCTTTCTACCTCTGTCTTTTTTCTGAACACAAAAAGTGTCAAGAATGTAGTTGCTAAAATAAGCAGAGTTTTCCTCTAGGGTTTCTGCTGTTGTATGAGTTATATAGAGGGTTCTGTCCTTGAAATGCTTGCTTATTAATACCTGAAGTATGTTGCTTTCCCATTTAACAATTCAAGTACCAGGGAAAATGTATAGTAATGTAGGCCTAAGAATCTCAGAAAAGATGATCTGCTTTCATCTCAGAGCTGTTGCTGAAAATCGTCACTTATAATCTACACCCAACACATTCATTTTCTAGAAAGTGAGGGTTAGTGCCATGACAGAAGTGAAAGTAAAAGGCCCCACAACAGGATGTTTGGGCTATTGTATTTTGTTTTATTTTTTCAAGAAGCTGCTACCTGTGTTAGATCTCTGGTTTCAAAGGGGAGTTGCCTGGCTCCTTATGTGTTGGCTGTGCAGGTCTTTTTGCATGGCTTTGCAAGTGCAGGAGTTAAAGAAAACCTCCAGTCCATTTGCCATGTTGGATGATTTGTGATAATTGACAGACTTCAGTTTGATTCCGAGGATGTTTCCCACTTCTGTGTTACAAGAGGCATAAGCTGATGGGCCTTCATATTATCATTAAATACCCTTAACAAAATGGAGTCTAGAGAAACAAGAACGCAGAACTGTGAGTGTCTAGGTTGTGTGGCTGGCATACAGTGACTTTGCTTTGCATAGCTGAAAGACTAACAATAAGTTATCACACTCAACTACTTCTTAACAGGAGGGAAAATGTAGTCTGTCCAAATGTTGTTATAGTGGCATATGTGCATTGACTGTGTGTTTTTATGTGTCTGCCTCTCTGGGGTCACAGGGGCGCACATGCTGTTTCAGTGTGTTAACAAAGCTGCTCTTGGACAGGAATGGGTGCTACTGCCTTTCCCAAAACTGTGCAGGCAAAGCAGATATTATCAGCGCTGGCCCTGGGGCATAAAATAGAAAGATCAAAGCACATGGCAGCAGCACACAGAGGCTCTTCAAAGCCTGAGTAAGGCAGGATTGATAGAGAAAAGGAGAAGCTCTTGCTGATGTAATCACAGCCTGTGAGACAGGTTGGTTTTTTTTTTTCTTTTTCTTAATTTAAACAAAGACACAAAGACAGTCCTTGTTTGTTTAGAGAGGTGAAGCGTGTGCCACAAAGATAGAGCAGGGATACCTGAGTATATAGAAGGTTTTCATGGATAGCATGGAGCTCAAGCATTTTGAAGTAACTGCAAACTTGCAGTTTTCCTTATTTTACTTTGCACAACTTCCGCATGTGGTATTCTCTCACTTGTGGTGTCCATGTGGGATGAAGTAGGAAAATGGCAAAGGAAGGAATGCTTGTTTTCAGGCTGCCTTCTTTATTAAAATGGAAACTATTTTGTTTTCTCTTGAGAACTCCAGTTAAAAATTTCTGGGATTTGTATGAAGAGAAGTTGAGCACAGGCAAGGTGGAGTTAGAGGGGAAGTGATAAGCCTTATCCATTGTCAAGAAGCGCAGGCTTGTTCAGGCACAAACTGTGAATGGGAAAGAAACAGTTGTTCTCCCCCTTTGTGTATGTGGAAAGGAGGAAGGAGAGGTGTGACTTTTCTGGAACAGATGTGCAGGGCATGGAAAGAGTTTCCAATCTTCTCCTTTACAAACCTCACTTCTCTTTATATGCTGCAGCTGCAGAAGTGTGTTTCTGAACCTCCATTTTTATTATAAAGGTGAGGGATAGAAAACAGCTTTTCAAAGGCAACCTTGTGAAATTGTGAGCTAGAGCATGGTAGTGCAGCTTTTCCACCCAAAGGTGTATCTGTACAGTGTATTGCAGATGACCTGAGCTAGTACAGTCTGATATCCAAAAACTATGTGACCTTGTGGGCATGACGCAAAGCCTGAATGAATAAGTGTTACCAGAGAGGCAACATATATTAGTTAATGTAGTTGCACTGATTTTGTACATGTTTGGAGCTCAGGCAGAACAAGCTCTTCTGCTTGGATGGTGAGCAAAGTCTGCATGCATCTGCTCTTGGTATAGACTTAGGGTATGTCTGTGTGACAGAGGGCCTGAACCAATCCCTGCGGGAGGGAGAGCTGTGCCCCTTAGTCTCTGGGAAGCTGTTAACTCCGAAACAGCAAAACGACTTCACCATTCTGCATTGTTTCATTTACTGATTGTTTTAGAAGAAAGATCTAATGGGATTATCTCAGTCCCAAAATGTATTCCAGGATGCCAGAAACCACAGTGGTTATTTCTATCTGGCAAAATCTCCAGCTTTCCTTCCCCCATAGCCCTGAGACTATTTGCAGTGCAGTTCAGATTAGTACCCAAAATTGTGGCACTCTGAAGTCTGAAAATCTGTCATGAGGGAAAGGTGACTGCATATATTGTTGACTTTCATGCTTCATTCCGGGGTTGAAGCTACATTTATAGTAGCTAAATCAGTTTATTACTTTAATAAGAGGTCCCTGCTCAAAAAGGGATGCATCCTCTTTATTGTGGAGTATGTGGGATGATACTGGCATTCCTATGTTGTCTCATGTGGAAATCTCTTCATTTTGCTGGTCGGCATCAAAACGTCTTCCCTCCACCCCCCTGAATCTCTCTTCTGCCATGCTCCTTCCACAGATGTGTCTGATTTGATACTTGACACTAGTAGAAAGAGCTTCAATACACTTGAAATACTCCGATTTTGGTTTCTAGTTACCAAACCTTCAGGCACCAGGAAATTTGCACATCTTACAGAGCTCTGAGATGGGCTCTGACATGTACTTTTGTTACTGCTGCAGGCACTTTCCCCTCATGATACGGAGAGGCTAGAGAAAAATTCTGGGGTGGGAATCCTAGCAGTTACCATGACTTTCTGGGAACTTAGGCATCCGCTTTAAAATATTTCCTTTTTGGGAATCCCACCCAGATATGTGCGGGACAGGCTGTTCCAGTCTGTTGTAGTAGACAGCAGTTAATAAAGCAGAGGTTTCTCTACCCATAGAAGAAGACGAATTGGAGGGTTCTGCCATCAGTATGGCATTCCCATGCATTTGCTTCTAGTGAGCAATAGAATGAAAAAAGAGGTTTTAACTGATTTCCTGTATGCTCTACTGAGTTTGTGTGGCCACTTCTGTCGGCAGTATCCATGGCCTTTTGATTCATGCAGCCAAGTGAATTAACACAACTGCCATGCCAAGTTAACCAAAAAATTCCTCTGTTCCAGTGACTCTCTCTGGCAGAAGCCAGTAGCAGATACTTGTGAAGGAATGTAAGATTAGAGCAAGCACATGGTGAGAATTCTGCAGTACATGCTTCCAGCCTCTACCAGCTTGTGGCTTAGGACCTCCTATTAGCACCAACTGATACGTGAGAGCCCTTGATGGCTTTTTCTTCCACATTTTTTTCCAGTCCGTTACTTCGCCTGTAGCTTGCTTGTCTGAATTTGAGAGAGCACAAGGAAGATCTGTTTTGGTTTTGAGAACCTTGTGAGGGTTGCTGCATACTGTGACATTGTACTTATCCTTATTTTTGGATAGCAAAGGAGTCAGAGTTGGTGCGTGTGGTGCAGGAGGTCTAGAACAACTGTTTCTTTGGCATGTCTGGTACGTACCTAGTTAAATTGCTCACTAACAGGAATGGAGGGAAGACAACTGAATCTCCAGAATTTTTCTCATTCTCTTACTGTTCAGCATAAGTTCTGTAGAGGGTTTTTTTTGAGCTGCAGGGGGAAAAACGTTGCCAGGAAGTAATTGTTCTTTCTGTCTCTTTCTAATTCTGTGCAGCAGCTGCCTGGTCTTTAGCTGCTATTAATGTTCGGAGCTCTTTGAACAAAGGAGCGTTAGGCTGATGTAACTTCTTCCTCTGTCAGACATTCCCTCTGAAGCCATCTTTTGTCTCGATGGCCCTATTGTAACCATTCATATACTGATGAATGAACAGGAAGCTGATGATGATAGTGAGCAGATGAGTTTGATCCTGAACAGGTTTTACTCATACTCCAGCTTGAGGGAGTTATATAGGAACTGAGCTGTACCACTGTCAACTATAATGTCTGATTTGTTCATTCAAATTTTCTTTTGTTTAAGGAAACTGGAAAAGAATATTAATCTAGGAGAAAATGTGCTAACTTTTTTTATTGAACAACAATATTGCAGATACAAATCCAGGAATTCTGTCTGTCACCTCTTCATGCAAAGAGAAGTTTACTTGAATGGCTGTATTTTTATTTTTGGGACCGTGAGTTCTGTCATGTTTGATTAGAGGTGATGATCTCTCATTTGTTGTCCTGTTTGTGACAAACCAGACTCAAACTCATCCTAAAGATGCTGGGGAAGATAACTTACAGCGCCTCAGGTGACAGTGATCGGTGGGGAGGAAGAGGGGGAGAACTTCTTCCCCCCAGCTCTTCCTCCACACACATATTTTAAAGCGTACTACTTTAGGCTGATGACAAAATGCGTCCTTAAAGCCTAACATGAACAGCATTAGATGTGGTGGAGGTCTTGGCCTTTTTCTTCTGGACTGGGAGAGGATAGCAAGAGGAGTTTATCAGCTGAAGTACCAGCAAACATGTGTCCACAGTGCACAGTATTAATTTCCAGCATAGCGAACTAGTTTATGAAGTTAGTTACCGAAGGGTGATGTGGCCTTGCACAGAAAACTTTTGTTAATCTGGGTGAATGTATTAAACAGGGGGTTGAATGCTAGTACTGGGCTGACGTCCCTCCAGGAAGAATGGCAGGGTTAAGGGGCTGACTCCTTAATGTCAAGAAAACTTAACTCACTTGAGGCTCCTGGGCCTGAAATTACTCTGTATTCTGGCAGTAGGAGGCAGATTTGAAGTCAATAATACATTATTTTAGTACTATCGTAGCTATGATGGTTTGAGGCGCTCTGAAAAAAAAGGCAATGCTATCTTGTGATATTAGGTACTAGAATGAAGCCAAAATATGGTAGAGGATGTTTGAGCCAGATTGTCTGTCTGAAGACTGATGAGAAATACTTTTGTCTACTATCAGCTACCTGGCAGAGGCTGTACATGGTATGACAATCACCAAAGCATCCTAACCACAGCTCTTCCAACACAGCAGTTTTTTTCATGTGGCCTTGCAATATATATTAGCTTTCTATAGATATATAACTAATCTATTTTCAAAATGCCTGATGAAATGAAGGGAATTTTAGATGTATTTTTAAAAATGAGCACCAAAAATTATTTAAATATTACGGATGAAATTAGCAGTTGCCTAGCAGAGATGTGTTTGTGAGTGTGGTTGTTCTTTTCACAATGCCTAGCCTTTTCTGTTTATTTTTGTGATTGGGCACAGATTCCATTGACCTTGTTTTTATTTTTGCATATGTCACATTTTCTGCAGACCCTGTTCTGTGTTTATCTCTGGCTGTAAGGACCTTGGTTAAAGCGATTCTCCCCAACAAGTCACAGCTGTATATACAGCGGGTTATGTATCAGTGCTGGTCTTGGGAAGGATATTGGTTAATTGTGATGCAAGCAGGAGGCATGCACCAGGAAGAACAAAGAGGGATCGTGAAAGGCTTCTCAAAGTTGTGGCTAAGATTTCTTTTCCTTCTTAAGAATAAAGTGTATTCTGAAAACCTTACCCTGGTAGAAGTAACACTGAAAATTTCATGAGAGTGTTGCAATTACTAGGAAAGGACCAGAGAGCAAAGCGGAAGACTTCATGGGCACCATTGGACTCCAAGAGCTTGAATGTTGTGTGCAGTTCAAGTCAGTGCATCGTAAAACCGGAAAGGGAGACCAGAAAAAGGAACAGGTAGACCACAAGCTGTGGATCAGCCTCGTCATGTAGTGGAGTGATGCTCACTGAAAAAGGCTGAATTTTATCAGCTTGGAAAAGAGGCTGTGGACAAGAGACTTTTCAGTAAAGTCTGATGTGGAGACAGTGACTAAGGAACAGTTGTTGGCTGTTCCTTGCAATACGAGGACTATCAGAGCATACTCAGTGAAATTCGCGTAACAGCTTTAAAGTTAGCAAAAGAATGTGTATTTTTAAAACAGTAAGTTGTGTTACTTGCTCTAGGATGATGTAAAAGCCAAAAGTATGGGTGTCATCCAAAAGGGGTTAGGCAAAATCATGGAATGTAGATGCATTGCTTACTGTTGAACACAATGTTCTGGGTGAAGTCTCAGCTCTGGAATTCTTTTAATCATTGATAGCCTTAATTAAGAGGCTGTATCAAAAGAAGAATCATTCTGTATCTGTTCTGCTTTTCCTAATCTCCAAACTTCTGCAGTTGGCCACTGTTGGAGATAGGATACTGTGCTGGTTGGATTTTTGGTCACACCCTGTATGGCTGTTTTTATGACTTGCCCAACATTGCATAGGAACTCCGTGGCAGAGGAAGCAATCCAGTCTCTTGGGAAGCATTCAGCTGCTTTAACCACAATGCTATATTTTCTTTTCTCATAGTATCTTACCTCATTCACTGCACTGTCCAATTTTCTGACATGTGAGGGAAATGTCCTGCAGACAGCACTCATTCGCCCCACACTGCTGCATTCTTGGAGTACAGTTTACACCATTGATTTCCCAATCAGTGAGGCATACCTCAGTGGTGAGGTGCGCCAACAGTAGATACACAGCACTAAACCAAAGCCAATAAGCTTTGCTGGACTTATTAGCATGGGCTGTATGCCAGTGCTACAGGAGTTGGTTTAAAAAAAAAAAGGGAAAAAAGGGGTGTGGGGTGGAAGGGAAGAAGTGAAGGGGTAGTCTGGAAGAGGAGAGAGATGAGGCAATAGATTAGTGGCCATAGGAAGGAAGAATCCAGAAAGAGATGGGGAAAGAAGGATGAAAAAAGATACAACTGTTGTTGTATCCTGAAATACAGCACAAGTATCTAAAATTAAGGCTGAACTGGGCTACCTTAAATCTCGCACTTAAAGTATGAAACACTTGCTAGTCCAGCCTTAGCATTCCTATACAATGTAGATAAAAACAAACATGTATAACAGCAATATCAGAGAAAATTATTTGGACAAAAAAGCTTAGGTAAATTTTAAATTTTAGAAACTTCTGGTACCTTGATTTTTTCCCCCCATATATAGGGTGCTGTAGTATGATAAGTATGTACATTAATATGGTGTCAGAGAAGAAGCTGAGGAAAGCTGTTTTGTTTTACAGTTCTGTAAAACAGTTCAGTTTTGCAGTTCTGTATTCACAATGAAGTTGAATTTTGCTCTTAGATCAGGGAATTAACCTCTCTGTAATGAAAGGGGAGTGCATGAGCTCTCCAGAATTTCAGAAACTTTCATTATTGTTAGTTTGACTTTAAATAATAGAAAATGAATCCTTCAGGCACCAAGTGCTAAGTTTCTACAAATGCCTTTGAAAGATGGAAAAGAACGAAGGACTGATAATTTCTTGAGTGCAGAATAGCGTTCTGGTTCAAGATGTCAAAGCATAGACTGTGAGCAGTGAGTGAAACTGTACATCAGTCAGCCTTGTATGCTGACAAAGTGTTTTGAGTAGTGCACTGGACTGAGTTGTGCAGACCGGTTTACATCTAAGTTGGTTACTTGCTGTGCAAAATAAAACAAATTGAGGCTGAAAGAGGGAAGAAGAATTTCACTGTGTGTGAAATGGGAATATTTGCAGTGACTATTTCAGCAATGGGCTACATTAGAATTGAGAATAGCTTTTTATTTTGAAGTCATTCTCCCTACTACAGAACATTCTTCAGTGGTGACTCAGTGTAGAGCTAATCTCACTCAAAATGGTTGCCAGTTGCCACTTGGAACAATAGGACTGAAGCCACAGGCTGCCATCAGGTGGCTGTTCTTAAGAAGGGCATTTTTCCCCAATGGATTTGAGTGTTTCTTCCATCTGATAACATAGAAGGTCTCAATATTCACTGAATTCTTGTAATAGAAGACTTTGAAAACTGTGCAGTTACTCATTACTTTATCTGAAATGGAGAACCCACTACACCAGATATTTTCTTTTATGGAAAAAAAAAAATTAAACCTTAATCTGTGTTCAGGAACAACTCTTTGCACCTGATTTATATGCCATAATACTGGCCACTACTTTTGTTTTAAGGTACTCAGTTCCTCTCTGGGCAGGGGCATCTTTTCCCTATACTGTGTATGAGGGATTTAAGCAGAGGGAGAAAGGAATGATTTGCATACAGTCATAAAGGGAAATGACTTGGCTGGAACAGAAATCTAGCCACCTCCATCCTCTGTTAGGGTGAGATCTGGCGAGCAGGCTATTCTGTTCTCTCCACCGTGGCATAAAGCCTCTGAAAAAGAGGTCAAGTGATAGGTCTCGGAGAGGAGAGTTAAGGAAAATTTGGAGCACAAAGTGGGGAAATTGGGATATGAGAAGGCATGTGGCAGCTGGAGTTTGAAACGGAACTTCTGTAAATTTTACCTGTTTGTGTATTGCTCCAGGATGGCTTATAAAACATAAACACACATCTGACCAAAAGGTAAACTTCAAAAAATGATTTAAGATGGAACTCTCTATCTTCAGATGGTAAAAATTGTCACAGGTATTTTCTTGAGCATTTTTTGGTTGCTGCAATGTAACCTGAAGTTAAATGTAGAGAGAGGAAGAGTGCTTTGTAATTTATGATAAAATGCAATACAAGGATATGATAGTTATCATAGGTGACTTGAGAGTCACCTATTTATACATCCAGACAACTTAAAGCTCAAGCTTCAGAGAAATGCATGCAAAGGTAAGAAGTAAAGGGAGGTGTCCAAAATAGTCTAACTCTGTAGCAGCATAATGAAGGAAAACATGTAGTTAAGACCCATAATACCCATAGCTGGGTATGTGTCAATACGTGTCTTCCTCTTATGTCATAAGAGAGATGTGTGAAGGGATTTGCAGTAGACTGCGTCTGAACAGGGGACTAGGGAGTGATTTGTGGCCGAGGCATGAGGAAAGACTGGACAGAGTATGCAGCACAGGTAGTTTCATATCAAGACAGAGGAATAAATAAGATTCCTTAGAAATAATGCAACATAGGGGGAGCAACTGAGAGAGAATGTGGAGGAGAAGATCGGGTGCTGGAAAGTCTAGTCTGGGTGGTGAGAGGAGCAGATAAAAGAATCTGACCTCTGTTGGGCCTGTGCTTCAGGGATGTGCTGCTTGCTCTGGGAACTAAGAAATCGTTACTCCCACCACCAAGCTGAGAGCATATCTCTGAAGCACAGTCTCAAAGAGATGGTGATTTTTTTTTTTCCAGAGAGTAAGCCATGCTAGGAGTGCTCACAGAAGGAAACAAAGCTGGTATACAGTGCTTCAGTTCTCAAGGAAGCTCTTCTCTGGGGTACTCAGTATGTTGAAGGCAAGGTGACAAATATCCAGGTAAGCACTGCAACTCCGCATTTGGTCATCGCATTGCGTGGGATAGGTGGAGGTCAGTTCTGCTGTGTGCACACACAAACTCCTTACTCTCTGCTCTGCTCTTAAGAGATACAAAACTCTGAATAAATGTCCAGTGTGTAGGGTTTTCAACATGTCCTTGGTTTCAGTCTCTTAAAATGCTCTGGTGGTGATGCAGACACTTACATACTGAATTTAAGTCTGCTGACAACAGGCTTTCTTTTTTTAATCAACTTTAGCACATCACTTTGAAAGACACAAAATGAGTATTCTGTTTTAGGCTGTTTAATGTGCCTGGCCATAGTGGAGGGCATGAGTATTTTTGTCATATTCAAACACTTTTGAGAGCATCTTCTGAGGCACAGGCTGAAGGAACTTCTGTTAGCCAGAGATTGTATGGTTTATAGAATCTTGAAGGAGTCCTTATGTAAATATTCAAAGACTAGTTCACATGCTGACCTAAGAAACAGGGTACATCTTTAGGGTAGGAACTATTACATTTCAGCCTTGAAAAACTTTTTTTGTGCTGACTAACAGGAATGCAGGTCTAATACTGTATCGCTGATGTGTTTTTTGCTTCCTTGGTGGTGCTTCCAGACTGACTTTCAGTTGAGGTGGTAATCAAGAACTTTCTAAATATTAAAACCTTCCTTCCTGTTGACCTTTGTATTGCAACCCAGAGGATTTGTTCAGACCATGTAACTCTGTGCCATTTGAATTTTCACTCAAGCTACCGTTGTCTGCTGACATCAGCTGAAACTTCATGCTCCAAAATACATGGTAAAGAAGTGTGGCTGCTCATCCTTAGCAAATGCCAGCTGCTTCCTTTCTTTGTGTGTTTTGGAGAAGATTCTAGGCATGAGGTGGGAGGTAAATATAACGAAATTATTTCTATCCTACCATTACCTGATAATTCAACAACTGTATTTTGAAGTTCTGTTGGCTAATTAAGCCACTTGTCAGGGGAGGTTGACAATCATTTTTCTAAAACAGAGTAGCCCTTAGCTTCTGGGAACTAAAAAAGTTGGAATTTTAATTTTTAATTTTTTGTTCATAATACAGCAATTTTGATTCCTCTTTCCTTTCTGATTTTACTTAATCTGTTAGATTTCACTGCTTGCATTTGCAGCTTGTTTTCTTGTATTTGAGGACTAGGACTTCAATTTTTACATGCGATCATCATGTGTTCACAAAGAGCTAAAGTTCTGAGAATTACAAGAACCAGAATCTGTGGATGTTCATACGTTGGCTTCTAATTTTTTTCTGCAAATGTTGCAGGTAGCTAGGAGTCTGTGTTATTATCTCATACTTTCTCCAAGAAAAATGATATATGCTTTGTTGGGTAATATTTGCAGGCAGTTTTTGTTGTGGGACAGTCTCCCAGGCTCCAACTGTGAAGATGTACTTGTATTTTCTGTGAGAAGTAATGAAACTACAGCTGGCTGCGCATTATCTGCTGTACCTTTTCCATCGCCGTTCTGCGTGTAGTCACTGAGCCCAAGTTTTAATTTTGAACTGAGCAGAAAGTTGCTCATTGGTGCTGCCTTCTGCCTACTGCTGCAGTGATTCTACAGGATGTATCCTGATCAGTTTAAACGGTAGTTCAAGTATCTGAAGTGCAAAAATGGATGGAGAGAAGGATTAAAATATCATAACCCATCTCTCCTGTGCTTTCCCTGTTGCAAAGTGCAAAGCTACCCATTTTATATTGCTGGCTAGAGCAGCTCCAGCACTATCCTCCATCTCTGAATTTCATTGCAGCCCCAGGGGAAGCTGCACCTCTGTGGCTCTCTCACAGCTGCTGGACTTTGATGGGGACATGCCTGCGCTCTTTCCACTGGCCTCCCTTGGCAACCAGCCCTTTGAAGATGACCTCTTGCTGTTTGCCTGTTGTCTCTCTTGTGTTGGATTATAGATGAGAGGTTGGCATGAGGGGAGGGGGATGGGATGGAGTGTTGTGCGTTTTAAGCCTCATTTCTTTCTGCATTCTCAACTTTTTTTTTTTTTCTGTGGCTTTTACCTCTCTATATGGATAAAACATTGTCTTGCACATGGAAAATGGTTTCTGGCAGAAATGCACAGTTTCTGCTTGGCATTTGTATATAGGACAAAGAAAGTTTGATTAGCTTTGTGGTGAGGACATTGCATTCTTCCTGTAACAATCTACTTGCATTAGTTCCCTTCCCCCATCCCTCTTTTTAAGGACAATATTGTTCTTAGTTATAGGGCAGCCTTTCTCTGTGTGCATGTTCTGTGCTCCTCTTCCCTCCCTCTGGCCCCAGTGAATGCACCCTCTCAGAGACAGCACAAAATATATCACCTTGTTAACGAAGGCTATGGTGTGAAATGGAAAGGGACGCGCTGGAGCCCTGTGGCTGGGTTGCATTTTGTGCAGACGCTGACTACTTTTGGAAATCCAAACAACCAGGCTTTGCTAAATACTGGCAAAATCCTTCATGAGAGACTTCTAGTGAAACAGTAACTGTAGGGTAAGAAGTAAGGTATTATCAGGGATCAAACAAAGCATAGGAATAAATGTCCAATTTTCACTACAGTGAAAGGTGAACAGGTGAGGTGTTTTAGTACAAGAGCACTGTAACTAACAGTGTTTACACACTTTTACAAATTTTACCATCTCTTTTCTCACTTTTTTTCTCAATGATGAAGTCACTTTAATCCACCTGTGTCAGCACTCAATCTGTCTGAGGTTTCTTCAGGCTTTATTGAAGTCTGGGCGTGGAGAGCAGAATGGTAGTTGACATTACCATTGAATATTGATGAATAAAGTCAGGAGTTACACATGTTACAGAGTATTTTACAGCAAATATGAAGAAAATAACTTGGATGTGCCTGTTTATGCAGTTGGAATGCCTCAGTGCAGCATACCACCCAAAATTAGAAGAATAGGATGTGGGAGGTATCTGTGATCTCTGCATGTAACTAGTTCATCCTTATCTGGAATATTGCTTTTTAATTGGATCTTCTAGTATTATCTTCTCTTTGGAAAACAACCAGCAAACCCAGCCTCTCTCCTTTCACCCCAGCTAGAAACAGTAAACAAAGATGTAAGCTAGTAAAAGTAATATATTATTCCCTTGGAAATAAGAGACTTCGTGGGACAAGGGCAGGGATAAGTTTGTGTTCCCTCTGCTACTTCTCTGAAGGAAATCCAACATTGATGTGACTTTTCAGTACCTACCTTCTTCATGTAATTTGTTTATTCTTATACAACCTAAGGAAAAGTAGGCCATGCAGATTATAACTGTACTTTTTATTCTAGGAGCTACTAATGTGGGTGGTGTAGTCTAATCCATTTTGGCAATTGCTGTATACCTAAGTTTTCCTCTGAAATACAAGTATGGTATTTACTGGATTTCATTTTGTGGTCTTCCTTCAGCCCGTGCGAGAACATTTCCCTCCCCCTTCCTTCATTTCCTAGTATAACTTGTCTGTTTTAAGTGAGGTGATTTTTGTCTAGGCATAGAATCATAGAATGATTTGGGTTGGAAGGGACCTTAAAGATCGTCTAGTTCCAACCCCCCTGCCATGGGCAGGGATACCTTCCACTAGATCAGGTTGCTCAAAGCCCCGTCCAACCTGGCCTTGAACACTTCCAGGGAGGGGGCATCCACAACCCGTCCCAGAGTCTCACCACCTTCACAGTAAAGAATTTCTAATCTAAATCTACCCTCTTTCATTTTAAAACCGTTACCCCTCGCCCTGTCACCACCCTCCCTGATAAAGAGTCCCTCCCCATCTTTCCTGTAGGCCCCCTTTAAGTACTGGAAGGCCACTATAAGGTCTCCCCAGAGCCTTCTCTTCTTTGGGCTAAACAACCCCAGTTCTCTCAGCCTGTCCTCATACGGGAGGGGCTCCAGCCCCCTGATCATCTTGTTGGCCCTCCTCTGGACCTGCTCGTGCAGGTCCATGTCTTTCTTACGCTGGGGGCCCCAGAGCTGAACGCAGTACTCCAGGTGTGGTCTCACGAGAGCGGAGTAGAGGGGCAGAATCCCCTCCCTCGACCTGCTGGCCA